>NC_090265.1:800272818-800584356 GCF_040414725.1 Anabrus simplex
CTTTCTTTTTTTGTAATGCTGTCTAATATCCGATTTCGTCTCCTTTCCCTTACTCGTTTTCCTTTCTTCATCCCTTCCATTGCTACTCGTAGTAAAGTATTATGCCCTATCCAATTTTTCTTCCTTTTCTGGATTACGGTCGCATGATCCTCACTTCTCCCATTCTCTTCAGAACTCCTTCAATTCTTCTCCAATTCCACATCTCAAATGCCTCTATTCTTTTCTGTTCTTCCTTCCTTAATGTCCATGTTTCAGCGCCATATACAGCTATACTCCATACGTAACACCTGACAAGCCTCTTCCTCATATATTTCTCTAGCGGACAACAAAAAAAGGTTTTTTGCTTCTTATTGAAGCTTTCCTTGGCTAAGGCAATTCGTGCTTTTATATCTGTTAGAGAGTGAAGGTCTTCAGTCACTATACTTCCAAGATACTTAAACTTATTCACCTGTTCAATAACTTCTCCCCTATCATGGTTGTCAGTTTTTCACCTTTACCTCCAAGTATCATGAGTTTTCTTTTTGTTTATGTTCGTTCACACTTTTTGTTTAATTCTCTCAGAAATTTTCCGAGGTCCTTCACATTTTCAGCTATTACTGCCATATCATCAGCAAATTTTATGCATTCAGTTCTCTTACCTCCAATTTTGACACCTCTTTTACCATCCAAACATTCACAAATAATTTCCTACAAGTAAATATTAAACAAAGTTGGTGATAAGCAGCCACCCTGTCTAACACCTCTGCCCAGTCTGATTTATTCTGTTAATTCTCATCTTATTCTCACTCTTGCTGTTTGGTCGTAATATAATTCCTTGATCAATCTTCTCTCTCTCTCTCTCCATTCTACTCCATGTTTTTGAAGTATCTCCACGAGCTGTCTCACCTCACTTTGTCAAATGCCTTCTCTAAGTCTGGAAAGACTGTATAAACTTTTCTATTCTTCTCTATGTACCTTTCTCCTATGACTTTCAGTAAACCACTGACATCCCTTGTGCCTACTCCGTACATAAATCGATATTGCTCTTCACCAATATACTGTAGTTCTCCATTCGTCTGTAAATCCTTCTGTTTATTGTTATTAATAGTATTAGTGTTCTGTGTTCCTCATATTTCTTAATATTTTTCCTTTTATCTATTGGTATTTTTATACTTACCAGAAAATGTTTTGGCAATTTCACTTTTACGTATATTTCTTGACAAAGTCTTTTTTTACAAATATAATCCTTTCTCCTGCAGTACTTTGATTAATTCAATTGGTATTTCATCTACACCAACTGCCTTACCATTCTTCATTATTCCCTAATAGTTGCCTCTACTTCCTCTTCTAATATACTGAAACCAATATGATCTTCATTTTATTTAATTTTCCTTCTCCAGATTTATACTACTCTCATCTGATCTGCTGTTCCAGTCATATAACCATTCTATGTACTCTTTCCATCGTTCCTTAACTTTTTCAGGCTGACTTCCTTTCCTTTTATCCTCGAATGTTAACTCCATAGCCTCTTTGTACATCATGTGATATTTACCTTCACATTCCAAGTGTTATATTTTGCTGCAGGTTTCTCTGAACCACTTTTCTTTAGCACATTCAGTCTCCCTTCTAATTCATTTAATTTTCCAATCATCTTTCTTCCATATTGACTTTCTTCCATTTTGTACAGAATTTCCTCACTTACCCATTCGTTTCTTATTTATCTCCTTCATTTTCTTCCCAGAACTTATTTTGTGTCTCTTTGAGATTTTTTCTAAATCTCTCCCATTTTTTCATGAACACAGTTAACCTCATTCTCAGTTTGTAATCTTTCAACAAGCCTCTCCTCCAACTCTACAAAATTTTTGTTTTTTTTTCTTCAAATTTTCAAGGCATATCACTTCATTGCTATTACTTATCCTTACTCCTTTTAATTCAATGCACAGTTCTGCAACAACTAGGTTGTGATAAGAACATATGTCTGCTCCTGGATAATATTTTGCATTTTTTTAAGCCTACTTTTCATCATTAATTCTTGATGTCCAAGTATACCTCCGCCTTTTACTGTTTTCAAACAATGTATTGCCAATAGCAGTGTTGTTCTTTTTACAGAATGACCTCTGTCATTTCTAACTCCGAGCCCATATTTCGTAACTATTTTGTCTTCATGTACTTCTCCAATATTATCACCACACATGCATTCTCCATTTCACTTCCACTAATCTCTTCTATTTGCTCGTACACTCCTCTACATCCTCTTCTGGGTGCTGACTGGTTGGCATATACACTTGAGTTATTACTAAATCTTTCTGATCGCTTTTCAGTCTTATTATTCTCTAATTTACATATTCAATCTTCAACACTTTAGGCTTTATATCTTTCTTAATTGGTATTCATACTCCATGTAGTCCACTATGCTCAGCACCTGAGTAATATAGTGTATATCCTCCACTATCCAGTTCTCCACTACCTCTCCACCTCACTTCACTCATGCCTAGTATGTCAAGTTTGTTTTTAGCCATTTCTTTTTTAGCATTTTCCAATTTTCCTTGCTGTATTAGAGTTAGTACATTCCACGTACCTATCCTCAAAATCTGTTTATAATATTTTTAGGCCTTTTACAGATCCTTTCTTCATCTTAATTAGAAAACTTCGATGTATTCCCCTCCAGGAGATACGATTGAAAGGAAGTTTTACCTCCGGAGTCTTTTATGCAGAGGTCCATTGCCATGAATTTCTTGGGATGATTTCAGTGGTGGTTTCCCGTTGCCTTCCATGACCTCCAAAACCTGTCTGCTCACCGACTCAGTTTCCCGCTGGGGTTGGTTATCCAACCTTCCACCGAGTTGCTCGGCTTAACAGGGGCAGCACGAGTACTGTAGGCAGGAAGTTGGAGAATTGAGGTGGCAGAGGCTAAGAGAACTCTCTTGCTGAGTTCTTATAATCGCATGAAAATGAAAATCTACAACCTGTTTTCCAGTCATTGTCCGTTTCAGGAATGGAATGAATGAAGCAGATATAGGCTATTAGTATGATGGGGTCGCCACTCCCAAAGTGATTTATGAATGACTGATAGATGCTATGAAATGAGAATGGAGAGTGTTGCTGGAATGAAAGATGACAGGGAAAACTGGAGTACCAGAGAAAAACCTGTCCCGCCTCCGCTTTGTCCAGCACAAATCTCACATGGAGTGACCGGAATTCGAGCCACGGTACCCAGCGGTGAGAAGCCGACGCGCTGCCGTCTGAGCCACGGAGGCTCCTTATAATCGCATATCACCCCCATTTTTTTTTTTTGCCGGGGTCTCAAGATGTTCGCAGAGACTACCCCAGGTCATCTCCAAAATAATTTTCCGCTCTCCTGAAAAATCATTGTTTTGTTGGTTACATGCTTATTCTGGGGAAGCCTTCAATTTAAAAAAAGTTGTAGGTGGAAGCACTTTCTTCACTAGTTTTATAATGTATTATCGGTGTAACAAATACCAAATCCAGCGAGTGTTTAATAGCAAAAGGTACATAATCATGATTCAATCCCCATGGTGGTGTTTCGAAGCCATATTGCTACGTCACATGGTATTCTGCATTCTCATTCAGGGAGAGGTGTCACCTGCTTGGGTTTTTATATAATGGCTGCCGTGATATAATACCTTCCAAGTTTGGATTATTGGACAAAAGTTCAGGAGAATCAAAACTAATTCCTGAGAAGTATGATGCAGTATTTGGCACTGTTGGATCTGTTTGAAGGGAGCACAATGTTCAGTTTCAACCACAAAAATGGTCAAAATTGTTGAATCTAAAAGATTGATAGATGAGGAAAAATCATGTTTGGTTGGGCTTCATGCTTTCTATATGATTGAACATGTCGGTCAGCACAAAATGATAAGGGGAAGGTTGAGGAATTATCTTGTGGTAAAAATATTAAGGAGGTGGAATGTAAGAGTCAACGGGCGAATGACATTTTTATCAGCCATGGGATATAAAGGAATAAATTAATTGCCATTTTACAGAGATATTGAAGAGGATGATACACATCTTATATATAAAAATGAATGTTTGTTTGTTTTATTGTATTCTGTAGACTCAAAAACTACTGCACCGATTTCGCTGAAAATTTCATACTTTGCTTTTATTACTCCTGATAGGGATATGGAAGTGGCTTGACATTTTAAATCCTCACCATTCCATAGATTTAGGCCCTTTGGCACGTCACAATAGGCTAATGTAGGCGAAGTATCGAATCTGTCGTACAAGGACGAGACAAAGCTCATTTCAAGCATCGCGATGCGAGGAACAAACTGCAGTTCCCCATTCGACTTGTATTCTCAATAAGCATCCACAAGGCACAAAGTCAAGCACTTCAAGTGTGCGGGTTGAACCTAGAAAATCCATGTTTCTCACATGGCCAGCCGCGTGTTGGATGCTCATGAGTCGGACAGCCAAAAGATTTATTTTGATTTTGATGAAGACGGAAAAACGAGGAATATTGTTTATCCTATAAGTCTTCAATAATAAAGTCAAGAAAATAGAATATCCTATATATATCCTATATATATATATCGTTCAATTTCCATACATATATTCACGACCGAGCTCGATAGCTGCAGTCGTTTAAGTGCGGCCAGTATCCAGTAATCGGGAGATAGTGGGTGCGAACCCCATAGTCGGCAACCCTGAAGATAGTTTTCCGTGGTTTCCCATTTCACACCAGACAAATGCCGGGGCTGTAACTTAATTAAGATCACGGCCGCTTCCTTCCAATCCTAGGCCTTTCCTATCCCATCGTCGCCATAAGACATATCTGTCCATAAGACATAAGACGTAAAGCAAAATAGCAGGAAAAAATATTCCCTGGAGAGAAAAAAGTAAATATCATCCTTTCTATCATTCCTAATTAAACAAGATAACTGTTTCAAATTTCAAACGATATTTCTGAAATTATTTCTTCTTCGGCAACAACGCGCCTAGGAATACAGATAGTGGACAATAAAATAATATTAATATATATATATATATATATATATATATATATATATATATATATATATATATATATATATATTCGTTTACGGCCATTAGAGACCACGTTAGATAACAATTACATGTTTCTGGAAGCCTTCCTCACAGCCCAGAACTTCAGCATCCTCTCTCTGGCAGCCTGTCTTCTTTCGTCCGTCCACCCACGGTTAAGTTTTGGTTCGTCATGGAATCCCTGAAATCTGTCGATCACTGACCTAAACTTTGTTCGGTTTGAGATGTCTTCCGAATTTAGTCCCACCTGTCTGAGATCCTTTCTCACCTCCCTGAACCATTTGTCCGACACTTTAGGTCTGCTGTCTAGTATTGTGAAAATCCTTTTCGTTAGTCTCTTCTCATCCATTCTAAATAAATGCCCATAGAATTTAAGTCTCCGTTTTCTCATGGACTCAGCCTTTCATTGTCTCGGTAAAGTTCTTCCCTTCCTCGCAGCCTATACTGTCCATCCACAATCTTTGGACCCATTATTTTGCGAAGGATCTTTCTTTCAAATTTCTCAGCTTCTCTCAGTTCCGCTTTTCCTGTCATTTGGAGGCATTCACTAGCATACAGACATTCCGTTTTAATCACTGTATTGTAGTGCCTTAGTTTAGCTCGTCTGGAGATGGTTTTCTTCTTGTATATAGGATATGTCCTACGAAAAGCCGCAGCCATTTTCTCCCGTCTGGTGTTGTTTGCTTCTCTTTCATTTGTTTTCAATTGCACTATTTCACCCAAATATTTAAAGCTATCAACTCTTTCTATTTTACCGTGTTCTGTCTTCAGGTACCGAGGGGCTGTTTTGATGTTTGTTATATATTTAGTTTTTTCGAAAGAAATCTGTAGTCCTGCTTTTTCTGCTTGTAGTTTTAGTACCTTCAGCTGTTCTATTGCTGTGTCAGTATTCCTAGATAGCAGCACAACGTCATCAGCAAAGGCAAGGCAATTAATCATGACACCACTTTTTGACCCTCCAATGTATACTTGGTTAAGTAATCCTTTTTTGTCCAGTTCTTTTTCCCACTCCCGGATAATCTTCTCCAACACACAGTTGAAAAGAATTGGTGACAATCCATCACCCTGCCTGACTCCTGTTTTAATTTCGAACTGCTTGGAGTTCTCTCCCATGAACTTAACTTTCGAATGTGTCCCAGTTAAAGTCTGCTTAATAATTGCTGTTGTTTTGGCGTCAATTCCAAATTCCACTAATATATTGAATAGCACTTCCCTGTCGACTGAATCATACGCCTTTTTAAAGTCTACAAAAACGACTACCAGATCCTTTGAGAGATGATTCTCTAGTACACGTTTCAGACTCCAGATTTGATCAACGCACGATCTTCCCTTCCTAAATCCCGCTTGATACTCGCCTAGTTGATGATCCACTTGTTCCACAAGTCTCCTCTGTAGTGCTTTAGAGAGTGTCTTATAAGTTACAGATGTGATGGAAATAATAATAATAATAATAATAATAATAATAATAATAATAATAATAATAATAATAATAATAATAATAATAATAATAATAATTCAGTCCTTTATGAGGGCTGAATATTGTGTTGTTCGTGTAAAAAATCAGAGAACTAAAATGACCAACTTGTTGCTCGTGCATAAAAATGTGCGAACAGAAATTGTAAACTTACACGAAATAATGCATGTTTTACGGGGATACTCCCTGTTAAATACCATAGCAACACATTTCATTTCACTTGCTTTTTAGTTGAATAGTATTTCTACTTCAAGTGTTCGAAACTGAACTTTCATTTCAGAATGTACCAAATCCTACCTTTGTTTCGAAAATGTACATATCCAAAAATGAATTCATTAGCAATTTAATAACAAAGGGAGAATATCCTCCTGATTCGTGTATTGGACGAAATATCATGATTGTATGATATTGGATGTTATTCGGATCAGAAATGGATATAGTGGTAACTTCCTTTTTGCAAGTTGCTTTACGTTGCACCGACACAGATATGTTATGGTGACGATGGGATAGCATTTGCCTGGTGTGAAAATGTGAAACCACGAAAAACCCACTATCTTCCAAATGCAAACTCACAGCTACGCGCCCCTAAACGCACGGTCAACTCTATCCGTGGTAACTTGTTTGTCAAATTTTCGGGTTAATGGGGATGAATCACGTAAAACTTGCCCACTAGGCACCGCAATGGTAATACGCGATATGCGCTTTCCGCTTCTCGATTGTTTTACATGAGATATGTGGTATTTCTAAACGTATGTTAATCGAAACGAAACTGTTACTTTAAATGCATGAAAATGAAGTTACCATATTCTGCTCATCTTTTGAAAGGGATGGGAAATACTACAGGTGCAATGACGATGGCGGATTTGAAAGCGGAATTGAAGGAAAAGGGCTGAAAATTATCCAGAAAAAAGTGAGTTGACTGAAAGAGAACTAAAAGTAGCAACCTTTTCTTTTAGCGTTTTTGTTAAGATAAAAAAATTTAAGTGTAAATAATCTTTTGAAAACATGCCTAATACACTACATATTGGATTAGAGGCGTACATCAAGCACGATATTGGTACGACTTCAGTATCAGAGGCTTCATCCAATACTACTGAATTGAATTTCCCTTCAGCGCACGAGTTTCAAGACCTTATTTCAGGTCATAAGACAGATATAAATATTTTAAATTTTAATTGATGAATTAATTCATGTTCAGGAAGTCTGGAATTAAAGGTGCTCCAGTGTAAAATTATAGGTCACTCTGTTATTCAGGGTAAACCAACGCACACGGTGCTTCCCTACTTCTCATTATTCTTGCTCTCGAGATTATTTCTAAGGTTTTGGTGCCACGCCATGAAAATGTCGAAGGTACAGCGTTCTCCTTAAGTCTGCGTCTTACATCCAAAATAATTGAATAATACTGAAGATGAAAATCCTCCGGCTGTTTCCAATCATTCGACCGGGTCAGCCACGGAGGCTTATTGAATAACAATAAACAATGTTATTGACTATATGTCCCACTAACTACTTTTATGGTTTTCGGAGAAGCCAAGGTGCCGGTATTTTGTCCCGCAGGAGTTCTCTTACGTGCCAGTAAATCTACCGACACAAGGCCGACATATTTGAGCACCTTCAAATACCTCCGGCCTGAGCCAGAATCGAACCTACCAAGTTGGTCTCAGAAGGCCAGCGCTCTACCATCTGAGCTACTCAGTCCGACTAAAATGGTTGTAATACGTCGTATTAACTAATCAGGACGTCACTGTTTATTATAAAATGATTTCTTAATTAGAAGTAATTATCTCATTCACTCGTTTCAAGAGCCTCCGTAGCTCAGGCGGCAGCGTGCTGGCCTCTCACCGCTGAGTTCAGTGGTTTAAATCCCGGTCACTCCATCTGAGATTTTTTCTGGACAAAGCGGAGGCGGGGCAGTTTTTTCTCCGGGTACTCCGAATTTCCCTGTCATATTTCATTCCAGCAACACTTTCCATTGTCATTTCAATGCAATTGCCATTCATTAATCATTGCCTCAGAGGAGTGCGACAGGCTTCGGCAGCCTTCATTCATTCCATCCCTGACCCAGTCACTGACTGGAAAACAGGTTGAATGTTTTCACTCGTTTCAGTAATGACAAAATCTCCAAGTGCAAAATGCTTCGGGCAGAGTCACAATTTCATTTCTTAGGTCCTGTCTACGAAGCGCATGCAATCATTTTTTACCGAAGGGCTCCTCCTTAGGAAATTGATGGTATGAATATGATTGACCTTGATTTTGGAACATTGAAATAGTGCAATAGTCGGTTAAGGCAGTTTTCTTGTTTTCTTTTCTGCCATTGCGATGTATTAAAACTTTGACTTCATCAATTAACTTGGCAACTTCCATCAAAAACATAGGAGGAACAAATGACAATCGACAAGCGCATACCGTGTACCACTCGTGCAACATCTATCGGTAGTGTTTCAGTACATCCCTATTAAGGAGGTATGCGGGTTGCGTATTAATATTATAAAGAGGAAAAAGTTTGTTTGCTTGTGGAGGCTAATCCCTGATCCACTCTCAGAACTACTCAGTAAAGTCACAGGAAAAAAATGTTAACGGCCTCTTTTCATGAACCGGTACTTTATATTCAGTAATAAATCTATTCAACGCTCTAGAGCGTAAAGACATCTGGTATTATTAACAAATTGAGTACTGTATTTTAGACTAATGCTAATGCAGTTTTTCACAAAGTAAACAAGTTATTTACCCAACTTCGGAAAAAAATAATCTCCATTTTGTCGCTCTTTTATATTCTAACAAGCTTGGTTCAAATTGCTCCAGTAGTCCTGAAAAGTATGGGGTCGACAATATTACTGGCCGTGTTTATTTATATTTGTATTTCACCACTTCTCCTATGGTTTCGACGGGTGTCTCCCCCCCTTCCCCCACATCATTTTTCACAGATTAGTAAGTATAATTTGAACCAGATTTATTTGACAGCTGTGCTGGAAAATACACACATACACCCATAATATCGATCATTTTTTTATTTTAGTTGTTCGCCCTTTTTCACCCCTTTGGGAAAGGGGGATGAACTTGGACTTACAAAAATTCCGGCGTATCACTGTTCATCCCAGCGACCCCGAAAACGACGGGTTGAACACTATTTTCAGTTATTTTTATACCTAGCCCCACTGATCCTCCACCCCTAAGGGGGCTTGGGATCGCTGACCCCTACAGTGCTCGTCTTCTGATAGCAAGTAATATGTGTACACAATTTGGTTGAAATTACTCCAGTGGTTTAGGAGGAGATGTGTCATTTACACACATACATTCATTTTTATATGCAGTGTACTAGCAAATGTACCCGTGCTTCGCTACGGTACTCCAAATTGTATAGGGATATCGAAGTAAATTACTGTACATGAAGTGAATCATAAATTTTAAATTGCATGTCTCTTGGCGTTATTCGAGAAAAAGCATAGGGAGGTCCGCAGACGTTGTTTGCAATGTAAAGTGCGAGTTGCGGAGTTGTGATGATAACGACAGGTCCACTTGTCTACCACAATTCACTATGCGTAACGCCAGTCACATTTTGATGGGTACATTTGTTTATAATCGGGGGCACCCTTGCAAGGGGGCACCTATATCTAATGATAAAGAGAAACAGGTAAAGGAGATTTAAAAAATGCACGCTTCCTTGCCTTCTGCTAGTCAAATCGAGAAGGGAATTATTCATTACAATGGTTCACTGCTAGTTAAAGTCGATGTGGGGAGTACTGATTACAACAGCAGACACCCTCCTGCTGACAGTCACTATTGTTTTGTAAAGTATTAATTACAATGTCAGAAATACCGTTTCCAGATCGCTACAAATTGATTTAAATGAATAAATGTAGATCGACATACGGAAGTATATGCACGTTCACCTTCATTTACAGAATAACTACCCCTAAACGGTGCAACATATCGAAAAACGGGTAGTACGAAAAGACGCCTCTGGCCTCGTCTAGCGATCTAAATGGCTGGCCCTAAGATATTTCCCCGTACCTCATCTATTTAAAGGTAAGATTGTTTTAGAAACGTTGAATAGGGTGAAATTTGTCTAAGGTTTTCACACAGTGAATTACAATTTCAGATACTTATGCGACAGATTCAAACATGTGACTACTGGGTGGGCCAATATTCGTGTAGAATTTGATGATCCCATCTTTCCTATAAGTGAATCAAACCATCAATTTTACGTGTACAAAGTGAAAAATTTAGGCAAATCCTGAAATAGAGCCAAATTTAACGTATAAGGGATAGAGATCCGACAAAATGTCATAGATCACTCCAAATTGAACGGAGATTGTGCCATCCGTTTTGTGATATCACTTAACATTTAGCCACGAAATACATCGAAAAGAAGGGCTGCACCGTCATTGAAATCGCCTCCATGTTTTGATATTTTTCGGGGGTAAAAATAAAAAATGTGAACATTTCGTAAATTTTACGTTGGTTAAATGCTAAAAGCTATAATTTTGCCAAATGTCAATTTTCTAACTCGTCCGGGAGATTGTGCTGCCATCTTGATATGGGGAAGGGGGTAAAAAATCAGAACTTTCAGGAAACCTATCGGTTATCGTTCTGGATAAATATAAGTGACTGTGTTCTTATGCAGCTTGAAACTCCCAGAGCGCCCCCTCCCTCAGAGAATGTTGAGAATTTTAGATTTTTCTACGAATCCTGAAGTCATCAGCTTGTATGATACCAAGTTTTAAATTTCTAAGATGCCTAGAATGGTCACATTAATTTACGTCTGTTTTCATTTTATATATATATAGTACAGTATATATAGATCACGCCAAACTGACTTCCATTTATTAATACGAATTATATTTCACCCGCTTCCCTAGTGGTTTTAGGGGCGTCTTACTCTCACAGTATGTTTTCCAGGTTGTAATTCATACCTGAAAGTCATACTGGAATATACACACATCCATTATCTCGGTCATTTCTGATAATTTATTTTTTCACCCTTCTTACCCCCTATGCCAAAGAGGGCTGAAGTTAGACTTTAAAAATCCGGAATGTTACTATTCATCTCAGAGACCCGGAAAACTAAGGATTCGGCAGTATATTTGATTATTATTATATCTCACTCCCCCCCTCCCCTACCCTAAAGGGGGCTAAACTTTGAGTTTTAAAAAATCGGGAGTGTTACTATTCTTCTCATTGACCCCGAAAACTATGGATTCGACACTATTTTCGATTATTTTTATATGTCAATACCCCTCGCTGCCCACCACAAAGGGGGATGAACTTGGACATAAAATATCCGGAGTCTCACTAATCATCTCAGTGACCCTGACAGCTATGGCCTAACACTCTCCCATCGCACCCACCACGAAGGGGGCTGAACTTGGATTTTTAAAAATTCCGGAGTGTCACCATTCATCTCAGCGACCCCGAAAAGTATGGATTCGACACTACTATCAATGATTTCTATATCTCAGTCCCCATGCCCCCCTCGCCCCTAAGGGTTCCTGGGGTGTTTTACTCCCACGTGGGTTGTCTCCTGATACTAAATATCTGGAGTGTCACTATTCATCTCAGCGACCCCGAAAACTATGTATTTGACACTATTTTCTATTATTTCTATATATTACTCTCCCATCGCCCCCCACCACGAAGAGGGCTGAACTTGGACAATAAAAAAATCCGGAGTGTTGCTATTCATTTCAGCGAGCCCGAAAAGTATGGATTCGACACTACTCCCCCCCTCGCCTCCCCCCTGCCCCCCCGCCCCTAAGCGTTCCTGCGGTGCCCTACCCTCAGGTGGTTTGTCTCCTGATACTAAAAATCCGAAGTGTACAATTCACCTCGGCGACCCCGAAAACTATGTATTCGACACTATTTCCATTTAATTTTGTATATTACTCCCCCGTCGCCCCCACCCCAAAGAAGGATGAACTTGGACTTATAAAATATCCGGAGTCTAACTATTCATCTCAGCGACCCCGACAACTATGGATTCGACACTATTTTCGATTATTTTTATATATCACTCTCCCATTGCCCTCCCTCCCACCACGAAGGGGGCTGAACTTGGACATTAAAAAATTCCAGAGTGTCACTATTCATCTCAACGACCCCGAAAAGTATGGATTCGACACTACTTCCGATGATATTTATATCTCAGGCCCCTCGCCTCCCCTGCACCTAAGGGTTACTTGGGCTGTCTTACCCCCACGTGGTTTGTCTCCTGATACTGAAAATACGGAATGTAGGCCTACAATTCACCTCCGCGACCCCAAAAACTATGTATTCGACACTATTTTCGTTTCATTTTATATATCACCCCCCTCTCGCCCCCACCCCAAAGGGAGTTGAACTTGGACTTTCAAAAATCCGAAGTGTCACTATTCAGCTCAGCAACCCTGGAAAGTACGGATTCGACACTATTTTCGTTAATTTGTATATATGAACCCCCTCGCCCCCCGCCCCTAAGTGTTCCTGGACTGTTTTAGCCCCACGTGGTTTGTCTCCTGATACTAAAAATCCGGAGTGTACAATCCACCTCGGCGACCCCGAAAACTATGTATTCGACACTATTTTCGTTTTATATATCCCTCCCCCCTCACCCCCTACGCAAAAGGGAGCTGAACTTTGACTTTTAAAAATCGGTAGTATCACTGTTCATCTCAGCGACCCCGAAAACTGTGGATTCGAGACTTTTTCGATTATTTTTAAACGTTGCCCCCCTGACCCCCCCACCCTAAGGGAGCTACGGATGGCTTACCCTCACAGTGCTTGTCTCTAGATAGTAAGTCATAAGCGTACCAAGTTTGGTTCAAATTGTTCCAGTGGTTTAGGAGGAGATGTGTCATTCACATACATACATTTTTATATACAAGGTGAAGCGTAATTCGCGCACTCGGGCGTCGCAGCGCGACTCCTCATATGCCAGCAATAAAAAAATGTCTCTTACAAAATTTCGTCTTGCGAGTATATCCGGTAGAAAACGGACGTTGAAAAGTAGCAATCTGGCAACAATGTAACCATATGTAAGGTAACTACCGCTGTCAGCATGTTCTCGTTGTGCTGTACAGTTGGTGCAGTGGGTAGAGTTTTTGGTTGGCATGCAGGAGGTCGATGGTTCGATCCTGGGTTGAGGCGCATTTTTTATTTGCTAATTTCCATCTGACATTACCTACTGTAATACAGTAAGACACCGTTTCTGAGGTGACATGTATCGTACATTTACAACATTTTGTAACGCTTAAACAACAAATACCTGGTTAGACTAATAAGAAATAGACAGCTGAAACAAACAGGTTTCACATCTAGTAGATGAAGTGGTGCGAATAAATTCACCCTCACGACGTGGAAAGGGCGCCTTTCAAAGCTGACCAATGAAAACGATTGTTCGTCCATTTCTAGGATCGTAGTAAGTAAGTGCAAATGGTTTCTAGAGGACCCACTGCAATCGCTGTTGACGATTAAGATGCCAGATACCATACCACCTGTACTACATTTACGAAATAAAAAACATACGCCTGAACCCAGGATCGACCACTCGACCTCCTGCATGGTAACCCAAAACTCTATCCACTGCACCAACTGTACAGTACGACTAGCTCCTGTTGACAGAGGTAGTTACCATACATGTTGTTACAGTGTTTCCAGATTGCTACTCCTCAACGTCGTTTTTCTGCTGGATATACTCGCAAGACGAAATTTTGTAAGAGACATTTTTTTATTGCAGGCATGTGAGGAGTCGCGCTGCGACGCCCAAGTGCGCGAATTACGCTTCATCCTGTATAGTAAGATAAGGTTGATACATTGACAAAGCAACGTGGTACACACTGTACTATTATTATCAAGAAAGTAAGTTTGTGAATTTGCTTGTGAGTTCGTTTGTTTGTTCGTTCGTTTGTTTGTTTGTTTGTTTGTGGAGGCTAATCCTGGAACAATCCAAGCGATTTCGGTAATTATTTCACAACTATAAATATTATTTCTCCGAGATAGGCGGTTTTTAAATATCAGGGGAGTAGGTAGTTTTAGAGCAAGTCGGAGAAAGAGTGTGCTTGGAGCTCATAAAAGTGTATGCGCTGCCCGTACCGTTCGTCCTATTAAAAATATTGAGTCCACTAAGGCTACTTGCGAGCGAACACCGCTTTTGATTTTAATGAAATTTAGTAATAATGCGAGGATTGAAGCAAAAGTAACATCCATTCTCTTGCTACAACCATTTAATGAAAGGAAAGGAAAATTACCTCATTTCATTCGTTAGGAAACCTGTAAGCGCCTATTAGCAAAATGTAAGACAGAAATTACGCTTACACGTTTTAAGCTCAGTTTTTACTGGGACATGCATCTTATTTACACAACATAATAATAACAGTAATGCCGGCTCCGCGATGTACGGGTAGCATGTCTGCCTCTCACCTGAAAGCCACCGGTTCGATTCCCGACCGGGGATTTTGCCTGGACCTAAAGGCTAGTTCCAGGTTACAATTGAGGAGTTATGTGACGATGAGATAGTGACCCCGGTCTAGAAAGCCGAATATAACGGCCGAGAGGATTCGTTGTACCAACCACAGGACACCTCGTAATCTGAAGGCCTTCAGGCTGAGCAGCGGTCGCTTGGCAAGCCATGGACCTTCGGGGCTGTTGCGCCTTGGGGTTTGCCTTTAATAATAATAATAATAATAATAATAATAATAATAATAATAATAATAATAATAATAATAATAATAATAATAATAATAATAATAATGTAAAGAACAATATTGTATGCGTAATGCGGGGAGAGTGGGAAAGATCGTTATCCAGTAGGGTGCTGTGTTTTATGTGTTACGATACTCCAGATTGTAATATCTTCTGCTGGCTGAAGACGTGACTTCTCCATCTGCAGTAATATGAATAAGTTGGGAAATTATAAATGAGAACCTGTTGAAGAGGATTTTGATCGCGGCTGTTACTTCATATGTTATCCCTGACATCAGTGAAGAGAGTGCAATGGTCAATGGTTCATTATTATTAACGGCATTTATTAGATCAATGGTCTAATGCTCTAAATGTTTTCTTTTAGGGTTTTGACAGTAACTCTATAGAAGAGATCCCGCTGTGGGTGAGGGCGGTAGAATAACACCCACGACGGTATCCCCCTGTCTGTCATAATTAGGTGACTAAACGGGGCGCCAAGGGCTCTTAACTTGGGAGCGTGGGCTGGCGACCACGGGGCTTAACTGAGTCCTGGCATTGATTCCACTTACTTGTGCCAGGTTCCTCACTTTCATTTATCCTATCCCACCTCCCTTGGTCAACTCTTGTTCCTTTTCGACCCCGACGGTATTACAGCCCTCGAGGCCTAAGGAGTCTTTCATTCTCACGCCAGTGGTGACCCTTTTCTTTCTTTGACCGATACCCTCATTTTTCGAAGTGTCGGATCCCCTCAATTCTTTTTTTGCCAGTTGCTTTACGTCGCCCCGACACAGATAGGTCTTATGGTGACGATGGGATAGGAAAAGCCTAGGAGTTGGAAGGAAGCGGTCGTGGCCTTAAGGTACATCCCAGCTTCGCCTGGTGTGAAAATGGGAAACCACGGAAAACCATTTTCAGGGCTGCCGACAGTGGGATTCGAACTGACTATCTCCCGGATACAAGCTCACAGCAGTGTGCCCCTGACCGCACGGCCAACTCACCCGGTCCTTCAAATTTTCTCCTCTGATTAGTGATATATAGAGGATGGGTGCCTAGTTGTACTTCCTCTTAAAACAGTAATTACCGCCACTATCTCTACAGAATAGATTCTATTTATGGTTAAAGTTTCCTACAACGCCAGCCGTGTATGCCCTGACAAAAGACATTCATGAAACTCCCCCTACCATGCTTTAAATTTAATGTACTATAATCCTTATTGACCTAATCACTCGGCAGATAATAAATCTTTTGTGCAATTTCCTGGGTTTGTCGTACTTTTTCTTCTGCATGATAGAGCCAACATTTCCGAAACTATTTTTCCACTCCAGTAATAATATTGCACAGGCAAATAATTTATCAGCACTTCAGCCAACATTGTTATAAATGAAGATACAGTTTTGAATGTCAAATTTGATTTCAAGAGCATCTGACTCTAAAAATACACCACAATGTGACCTTGACTGATCTGTTAGAAAGTCCTCCGCTTCGTCATTATGAAGATAACAATGACGGGGTCACTACTCTCTCTAGTAGCAGTGCCAAGTGCAAGATAAAAGACACCCGCAAACTAGAGGTCACAGTTCAAGGACTATGAGGTCTTGAACCTTTACATAAATGGAAGATTACTAATACCAGCCCCAGTCTGGCAGCGGTTTGGACAAATTTTTGTTTAAATTGTGATGCATTACCATTGTTTAAAATCATTGCGAACTTAACGAAAATAAACTTTATTGATCCAAAAAGAAATATTTGCATATTCATTTATAATGCAGTCGAAACTCTATCTCCATTACCCGGATTTTCTCTATCTCGAAGTAACTTCAAATCCTGGCCTTCTGTCCAGTTTTCCCCGTATGTTTATTTCTCTATCACCTAAAATTCGATCACACGAATTTCTCGATCTTTCGAAGCTCCCCAGAAACTGAAAATATTCCGGAGCTCGTATGCTGTACAACATCTAATGTTTGTGTGTTGTTATTCCTTAACGTACTATATGCTACAGTACATCTACCCGGCCCACCTCGGTGTGTTTAAATTCTGTCCGCCCCTGGTGGGTTTTTATTATACAGGGTGTTTCAAAATGAATATCGCAGTTTTAAGGTTCTGTAGTGTTTATTACATTAAACATACATTTCTAAATGATACATCAAGTAAAAAAGCAACTCAAGTGTTCAATGTGAGCACTATTGGTCACACGGCACATCTCGAGTCAATAACCGCGTTCGTCCTATACCTTGCTCAGTGTATCTGTAGTTATTGTTTCGAAAGCTTCTTCAATCCTGTTTCTTAAATCGGTTAGGTCAGCTGGCAGTGGAGGTACACACACACACACACACACACACACACACACACACACACACACACACACACACACACACACACACACACACACACACACACACACACACACACAATCCTTGACCAATCCCCAAAGGCAAAAATCGCATGGCGTCAGATCGAGTGAATGTGGAGGCCATGCGAAACAAGCTCTGTCTCCAGCCCTTGCGGCGAATCCAGTGGTCGGGTACAATGTCGTTTAACCAATCGCGTATGGAGTTATGCCAATGAGGCCGCGTACAATCATCCTGCCAGTTCTTGCAAACTGTAAAACTCAAGAAGCTTTCTGTTCCCCAGTCGCCATCTCTGCTACTTTGTTACTAGCTACTAGACACAGGAACCAGTGCATACGCCAGGTAGGAAAGCGCTTTCTAACGGAAAACAAGGGAACCAGTCCAGGCGCACAGGAACGAACACTTGCAGAAAAAAACTGTTAGAGTTGCTCTTTCGTTCGATGTATTATTTATAATTGTAAATTCAATTCGCGGATTTTTCGATGATACAGACCACTATCTGATCTGTAGTGAACTAAGTATCTGTAGGCCAAGGGTAGAGAAAGTGAAATCTGTCTGCAAACGAATAAGGGTAGAACGTCTCCAGGACGAGGAAATTAGACAGAAGTATATGGATATGATTAGTGAGAAGTTTCGAACAGTAGACAGTAAGCAGGTTCAGGATATAGAAAGTGAATGGGTGGCATACAGGGATGCTGTAATAGAAACAGCAAGGGAATGCCTAGGAACAACTGTGTGTAAAGATGGGAAAAGGCGAACATCTTGGTGGAATGTAAACGTAAAAAGAAGGCTTATCAGAAATGGCTCCAAACAAGGGCCAAGGCAGACAGGGATTGGTACGTAGATGAAAGAAACAGAGCGAAATAAATAGTTGTTGAATCCAAAAATAAGTCATGGGAAGATTTTGATAATAACCTGGAAAGGCTAGGTCAAGCAGCAGGGAAACCTTTCTGGACAGTAATAAAGAATTTTAGGAAGGGACGGAAAAAGGAAATGAACAGTGTTTTGAGTAATTCAGGTGAACTCATAATAGATCCCAGGGAATCACTGGAGAGGTGGAGGGAATATTTTGAACATCTTCTCAATGTAAAAGGAAATCATCATGGTGGTGTTGCAAACAGCCAAGCTCATGGGGAAGAGGAAAATGATGTTGGTGAAATTATGCTTGAGGAAGTGGAAAGGATAGTAAATAAACTCCATTGCCATAATGCAGCAGGAATAGATGAAATTAGACCTGAAATGGTGAAGTACAGTGGGAAGGCAGGGATGAAATGGCTTCATAGAGTAGTAAAATTAGCGTGGAGTATTGGTAAGGTACCTTCAGATTGGACAAAAGCAATAATTGCACCTATCTATAAGCAAGGGAACAGGAAGGATTGCAACAACTATCGAGGTATCTCATTGATTAGTATACCAGGCAAAGTATTCACTGGCATCCTGGAAGGGAGGGTGCGATCAGTCGTTGAGAGGAAGTTGGATGTAAACCAGTGTGGTTTCAGACCACAGAGAGGCTGTCAGGATCAGATTTTCAGTATGCGCCAGGTAATTGAAAAATGCTACGAGAGGAATAGGCAGTTGTGTTTATGTTTCGTAGATCTTGAGAAAGCATATGACAGGGTAGCGAGGGAAAAGATGTTCGCCATACTGGGGGACTATGGAATTAAAGGTAGATTATTAAAATCAATCAAAGGCATTTATGTTGACAATTGGGCTTCAGTGAGAATTGATGGTAGAATGAGTTCTTGGTTCAGAGTACTTACAGGAGTTAGACAAGGCTGCAATCTTTCACCTTTCCTGTTCGTAGTTTACATGGATCATCTGCTGAAAGGTATAAAATGGCAGGGAGGGATTCAGTTAGGTAGAAATGTAGTAAGCAGTTTGGCCTATGCTGACTACTTGGTCTTCATGGCAGACTGTGCCGAAAGCCTGCAGTCTAATATCTTGGAACTTGAAAATAGGTGCAATGAGTATGGTATGAAAATTAGCCTCTCGAAGACTAAATTGATGTCGGTAGGTAAGAAATTCAACAGAATCGAATGTCAGATTGGTGATACAAAGCTAGAACAGGTCGATAATTTCAAGTATTTAGGTTGTGTGTTCTCCCAGGATGGTAATATAGCAAGTGAGATTGAATCAAGGTGTAGTAAAGCTAATGCAGTGAGCTCGCAGTTGCGATCAGCAGTATTCTGTAAGAAGGAAGCCAGCTTCCAGACGAAACTATCTTTACACCGGTCTGTTTTCAGAATAACTTTGCTTTACGGGAGCGAAAGCTGGGTGGACTCAGGATATCTTATTCATAAGTTAGAAGTAACAGACATGAAAGTAGCGAGAATGATTGCTGGTACAAACAGGTGGAAACAATGGCAGGAGGGTACTCGGAATGAGGAGATAAGGCTAATTTAGGAATGAACTCGATGGATGAAGCTGTACGCATAAACCGGCTTCGGTGGTGGGGTCATGTGAGGCGAATGGAGGAGGATAGGTTACCTAGGAGAATAATGAACTCTGTTATGGACGGTAAGAGAAGTAGAGGGAGACCAAGACGACGATGGTTAGACTCGGTTTCTAACGATTTAAAGATAAGAGGTATAGAACTAAATGAGGCCACAACACTAGTTGCAAATCGAGGATTGTGGCGACGTTTAGTAAATTCTCAGAGGCTTGCAGACTGAACGCTGAAAGGCATAACAGTCTATAATGATAATGTATGTATGTATGTATGTATGTATGTATGTATGTATGTATGTATGTATGTATGTAAATTCAATGTAATAAATACTACAGAGCCTTAAAATCCCGATGTTAATTTTTAAGCGCCCTTTACACTAATGGCGTTCGGTATTTGAGAGAGCAAACATTTAATGATCTCCGTGGCTGAAAAGGAATTATAACTTATAACCTAACTAGCTGGTGTTCCCGCACTTCTAGATGAAGTCGTGTACTCGCTGTGAATAAATTTTGTTAAATTGTATAATTACACAGGTAATTAGAAACTACATTTTAGGCGCTTTCCCCTAAACTACCATTTCATCCAGCGTGAATAAAGTTATTTATGGCCTAGACCTTAGTGCTTTATTCCCCGACTTACATACCGCTTTTCATTGAATTATGTTCCACCATTCTTTTTTCTGTTATTGCTGGTTGCTTTACGTCGCACCGACACAGATAGGTCTATTGGCGACGATAGGACAGGAAAGGCCTAAGAATGGGAAGGAATCGGCCGTGGCCTTAATTAAGGTACAGTTCCAGCATTTTCCTGGTGTGAAAATGGTAAACAACGGAAAACCATTTTCAGGGTTGCCGACTGTGGGGATGTTCAATAAATTTCCATTTTCTTTGCTATTATTTAAGAAAAGGTTAGGAAAACAGCAGAAAGGTAATCTGCCACCATGGCGACTGCCCTAAATGCAGATCAGTATTGATTGATTGATTGATTGATTTATTGATTGAATTGGTTAGCCCGATTGTTAGGTCCGTGCATGTTCAGAATTCTAGAAATACCTATATTGTCTGTGTTGCTGTCCCGAGTTTCTTCCTCATATTTATTGCTGGATGATTAAATGTAATACTTGTTTTTAACGAAACAATTTCCGAAACTTATAGTTCCTATATTTCTTTTGCTATTTTAATTTTCTGTATGAGGAGGAGGAGGTGGTGGTGGTGGTGGTGATTATTGTTTTAAGAGGAAGTACAACTAGGCAACCATCCTCTACTAGCACTAATCAGAGGAAAATTGGAACGGGTCAAATACTTCGAAATATGAAGGTATCGATCAAAGAAGGTCCATGAAGGGCGTGAAAATGAAAGAGTCCCTAGGATTCAGATGGATACGATGTAAGTGAGGAGCCTGGCACAAGCAAGTGGAAGCAATACCAGGACTCGGCTAATAGCCCTGTGGTCCAACCCACGCTCTAAAGTTAATCACCCCTGGACCCCTTTTAGTCAGCTCTTAGGACAGGCAAGTGGTACCGTGGGTGTTATTCTATCGCCCCAACCCTTAGGGTTATTATTTTTTTACATTATTAATTTCTGCTGGGAAAAGTTTAAATTTTTCTTACACGCTTGTGCTATTAATGTACAGAGTGACTTATGTGCCCGATGCGGAGCTTCCCCACAATCCTTCCTCTTTCCCTGGTGTTAGGCACTTTCACTAACAACTCGCTTTTCTGCTGTGCATTTGCGAAGGACGGACACAAGATAACTGTACCCTGGAATTTCTCCTGTACACTTATTAGAAGTCTCCTTGCGGCTCGTGCTAAGGAGGGCAAGACGAATGAAGTTCTCGCATTCTTCAGCAGGGCGATCCACCATCGTTCGGTTTAGTGGCAATTGGCACTGAAGTTCACAAGTCACTCACAACAGTGATGGGAAATTACAAAATAAAAATAACTGAGCTTAATTACAGTTACCTGAAGAGAACTTTACTCAGATGAAATTACTAATTACATTTTCAACAAGTAATCATTAACATTACAAAAACAATTGCAATTACTTCACGAAACGCGAATCTTTACGGAATCACTGACATTTTTTTCCACATCAGGACAGTACCACCCGCAGCCCAGACCAACTCAAACTCCAGATCTGAAACACTCCGATCCGCGTTCAACCCACCCTGAAATACCTTGGCATTCTCTTAGACCAGCACCTAACTTTCCGTCCCCATTTCCTTAACCTGAAAATCAAGACTGCCATCCGTGCCCGACTGGTTTGTCGCCTGGCCAACACTCGGTGGGGTCATAACTCTTCCCTTCTCCCCACCAACAAAACACCGAAGTCCAACCTACTGTTTCCTATAGCCTCACCACCTGGGCAGTCATAGCCCAGTCCAACCCCAACCTCTACCACACGCTCCTTTCCATCCAGCGTCGTACCGTGAGCCATGCCCAACGACTCCCATTCCGTTTTCATACCTCCGTCTTGTATGATATCTTTCCCTTCCGTAAACTTGACTCCTATGTCCTATCCCACTCCCAACGTGCCTTCCTTTGAGCCCCCAACCGTTACCACCCCTCCCTTAACCAACTCCTACGTGATCTGCATCCCCTCTTTCCCACATTTTATCCAAATTCCTCTACACCTTTACCGGGCAAAATTGGACAATATGATCCACAATAACAATTGTTATGGAAAACCTTGTACATAAATAATGTAGATGTTCACTTAAGACCGATCATGCATTATGTAGAGCATCGTGATTGTAAATATCCCAAACTATACAGTATACTATGAATAAAATATAAGTTCTACTCCTTCAGTCAACCAACTCAATGTTGAAAATATCCTAGGGATATGAGCTACGAATTTTAGACGAATAAAGTATGAGTTTACATTCTTTATTTATTCCTAAAAATTACAAATATTGTCTTAATCATCAGAGCCTCCATGGCTCAGGCGGCAGCGCGCCGGCCTCTCACCGCTGGATACCGTGGTTCAAATCCCGGTCACTCCATGTGAAATTTGTGCTGGACAAAGCGGAGGTGGGGCAGGTTTTTCTGCGGAGACTCCGGTTTTCCCGACAAAGCGGAGGTGGGGCAGGTTTTTCTGCGGATACTCCGGTTTTCCCTGTCATCTTTCATTCCAGCAACACTCTTCACTATCATTTCATTTTATCTGTCAGTCATTAATCGTTGCCTCAGAGTAGTGCGACAGGCCTCGGGAGCCGGCACAATCCATATCCTCGCCGCTAGTTGGGGATCCATTCATCCCATTCCTGACCCAGTCATTGACTGGAAATCAAGTTGTAGGTTTTCATTCATCATTTCTTAATCATTGTTATCCGGTCGATTAGATTAGCAGTTTGCCTTTTTCTACCACTACGAGCGCTAATGTGAATCAATGCATTGTTTCACTTAGGCACCACTACGGGCGCTAATGTTAGTCAATGCGTTGCCTACGAGATGTACAAGGCGGGGACATAGCTACTAATTTGTCTCTGATAAAGCGGCCCGACCGTGTTCACGGTTTGGCCGCTAGATGTCAGGTTTCCGTTCTGTTCTTGATGGACTTGAACATTGTGATACGCGGAGTAATTGTGATGCTGTGTTGATTTTGTGCAATTTATTGTGAATATCGTTTCTGTCGGTGAGTGTCTGTGAGGTTGAGAAAAAGGTGCACTGTTGTGTACCTCTCTGTATTTCGGATGACACTAAGAAAGCATGAAAATTGACGTTCCATAGTTTCCCTTCCGAGTGCGGTTTAAGGGAGAAATGGAAGCAAACTATTTCTAGGCAAGGTGATATAGTAGGATCTCTTTAGGTACCTATCAATTCTTCTCATAAACCAGATTTCAGTGTAAGCACATCAATCAAAATTCCTTCTGTTTTAATTGTGTATCCTGTACACAAACAGGAAAATGTCAAACGCAGGAAGCGTCCAGCTCCCAAAAATGATGTATTGCCATCAAAATTTAGTAAAAGTTCCGATTCAGATAACGATGAACATACCATATCTTCATACGTCAGCCACAAACTAAAAAGGAGTACAAGTCTCGTTTCTATATCAAGGAAAGTCTACGAGTATCTCTGTTAAATCTAAAAAATATACGGATCAGAAAATTAAATACCAGATTACAGAAAATAATCTGTAAATTGAGAAGTAGGATACGGGTAATGAAATCAGAAAAAAAGCTTTACGGTATCTGAACTTGACCAAAAAGCAAACCAAATTGAAAAGCATGCTAAAACTGGTCATTTAGGAGCTTTATTCCTGTTAGAATGAATTTAATTTTCTTCTTCTTTCTTCATCCGTTTACCCTCCAGGGTCGGTTTTTCCCTCGGACTCAACGAGGGATCCCACCTCTATCGCTCAAGGGTAGTGTCCTGGAGCACCAGACTTTGGGTCGCAGGATACAGCTGGGGAGGATGACCAGTACCTCGCCCAGGCAGCCTCACCTGCTATGCTGAACAGGGGCCTTGTGGAGGGATGGGAAGATTGGAAAGGACAGGCAGGGAAGAGGGAAGGAAGCGGCCGTGGCCTTAAGTTAGGTACTATTCTGGCATTTGCTTGGAGGAGAAGTGGGAAACCACAGAAAACCACTTCGAGGATGGATGAGGTGGGAATCGAACCCACCTCTACTCAGTTGACCTACCGAGGCTGTGTGGACCCCGTTCCAGCCCTCGTACCACTTTTCAAATTTCGTGGCAGGGCCGGGAATCGAACCCGAACCTCCGGGGGTGGCAGCTAATCACACTAACCACTGGACCACAGAGGCGAACACAATTTTAATTTTACGGAAAGAAAACAGAGAAATACGGTGAAACGACGCTAAATATTTGCGTAACGGGCATAACATCGCTCACCAAACAGCGGCTTCAATACGAATGTCAACATATCAGATGTGTGGAGGAAAATATTGGATCGCTGATAATTGGCCGCAATCTCGATCCGCTTATCGGATACTCTGAGGTACAATTAAGGGAATCGGTAAGAAGTGACAAACTCGCCATCAGATTTCTCTGCTTCTTTCGTGAATTACTTCGTTTAAACATATTGTAAGAAATGCGTTGTAGAAAATAAGTCAAACAATTGCTCTTGGTCTATCTTTGATCTCATATCTGTTTGCTGCCTTATGAAATTACTAGTTTTAATGAATTTTTATAGTTTTTCATATTCGAACGTGTTGTAATGAGCGGGCGAGACAGATCAGTAAAGAGAACTCTAGCGGCACTTGCCGGAAGTATCTCGAGGACGAGTCTAGTGTGCTGTATTTCCCGGCCTTGTGTATCTCCTAGGCAACGGTCAATGCAGAGTTCCACTTAAGCCCTTACAAATATATTTGCCCTTATCACTACATTCGGAGAGGATATTTTTCAAAATCCAAAGCACCTAAGGTTCTTGATCCAATGGACACATTACAGAAAGATATATAAATAAGTTAATTTGGCTAGGATCTGAATCAAAAAGAAAACGAGTAAAAGAACAAGCGATTTTAGGCTGTTTTTCTGTAACTGCGTTTGGACGGGAAGTGATTTCGAACTTTGCTATTTTTAGTTTGATAAAGCTATCCAAGACCCGCAATTTAAAACATTTCCGGGTCCTTTAGCCCTTCAACTCTCGGCACAATGAGGAAATTTTACGTTTTTCGTAGTATGGGGACCCCTATATTGTCTGCTAAGAAATGTTTTCGACACAGAGTAGAAGAAAAATAAGTCAAACCCCTTTTATCTCCTAATTTCTACAAATCCCTTACCCAACTCCTAAACACCTCAGTCCAGCTTTAACCCGCCAGAATATCTTGGTCAGAGAGAAGGCGTTACTTTCTAGGTGGCCCGCCTCCCCCTTCAGGGGTAGAACGAAAACTTTCTTAGATAAAGTAAAAATGGAATGACACCAAAGTTTGCAAGGAAGGATACATTTTCCATTTTGTGCTTTTTAACACGGATATATTAAGTGGCTATCGTCACTAAGTGAGACTATCCAAACTTTCAAAATGATTACTCGCAGGCGAAGTTGCATGTCACATTCGTTTTTTCATTATTTTCAGGATAAGTAATTCGAAAATATTTATTCAAGTAGGGGAATGGAAATTCCTTAACACTTTTGCCGTCACATGTTTATTCCGGCTCCGTTTTCGACTACGTTGTACACAGTTATCTAAATTATCGAAATTATTCATTAACCACAAAAATCTGCCAGTAAATAAACGAGTACTAGTTGTATTCTGGAATTATACCTTTGCCACGACGACTTGGCGAATGCTGGGGCTTCAGAGTTGCCAAGCTCTCGATATCGATTCCCAGAATGTAACGATTACAGTTTTATTTTCAGAAATTAATTACGAGTAGACCGCATCTGTGATCCAGTGGTTAGTGTGTTTAGCTCTGAGGGTGGCCTGGGTTCAAATCCCGGCTCTGCCAAGAAATTTGAAAAGTGGTACAAGGACTGGAACGATGTCCACTCAGTTTCGGGTGGTCTACTGGGTAGAGGGCGTTCGATTCGATTCCCTCAGCCATCCTCGAAGTGACTTTCCGTGCGTGGTGCCGGGATGGTACAACGGCCACTTCCTTCCTTCTTTCTGCCTTCATTCTTCTCATTCCTCACAATGACCCTGTTCAGTATAGCAGGTGAGGCCACATGGGCGAGGTACAGGCCGTAATCCTCAGTTGTATCTTCGGCCAAATGTCTCATGCTGGAGGACACTGACCTGAGGTGGTAGAGGTGGGATTTCTCGCTGAGTCCGAGGGGAAAACCAACACTGGAGAATAAACGGATGAAATAAATAAATAAATAAATAAATAAATAAATAAATAAATAAATAAATAAATAAATAAATAAATAAATAAATAAATAAATAAATAAATAAATAAATAAATAAATAAATTACGAGTAATGTTAAATTTTACTATTACAAGTAATAATTACAAAAAATATTCATTACAAGTAATTCGGTTACTTTTACTAAATTACTTCCCAACTCTGCTCACAACCACAACCAATCGTACATGGAGCCTTTTAAATCGCACTCATTCCTTGTACACTGCCCATGCTCAAAGCATTCAGAGTGAGTGTCTGTTAAAGCATTACGTATTGCGCCGATAATTTAAGGAAAAATCACTTGATGCATTTTTGGATAAAATGAAATGAAGGGGGTGTCCCTGTGCCACCGAATGCGCCACTGGTCAGAGGACACTGGCTTAGCTGAGGGCAATGGCTAGGTCACCAGCATCCAGATTTAGACTGCGTACTTGGTTAGCATTGTTAACTTTTTGCTTTTACTAATTATAGAAATATGCATCATAAAACATCTTATCAATTAGTTTTGTGAGTGGAATTAAGGATGTTTTCACCAGAATGTCAGTTATTGCGTGGTTCCGTTGTATTTTTTTGTAGGCCTACTTGCTATAAATGGGATATTCGTGTGAAAATTCGGAATAAAACAAGGTGGCCAATTACACAGTACTGTCTAGCAGTGACATCCTATAACTATACTGTTTACATTAGAAAACCGCCATCTGTTTCTTGGCACTTAAAGTTTGACAACTGGAGTACCATACGAAGACAAGGTAGATGTCACTGAGGCGAGCTGCATGTACAGTACCATTTTTACCACACACGAGCCCTACTACGATTCTTACAACTCTGGTAGTACCGGTAATCGAAACCAGGCTTCCGTGGACGGCAGGTGGACATTATAAATACAATGAGGTAACAATTAACCATCACTTTACATTAGTAATTAAACAAACTCATAAAAATAATATAATTTTATGTTCGTACTTCGACGTAAATGTGTCTTATCTTGAAGTTAACCATGTTTTTAGGTAAGGCTTGCCTATGTCTGTTAATTAATTCTTTATAAAATAATAACTACTGTTAACATTACACGTATCATTATATGATTTATTCCACACAGTGTTTCAGAAATTGCTCCATCGCTATGTGACCACTTCCCCCCCACCGCTGTGGCACTCTATACCTGAAGAGCCTTGGCCTACCAAGCGACAGCTGCTCAGCCCAAAGGCCTGCAGATTACGAGGTGCCGTGTGGTCAGCACAACGGATCCTCCCCACGTGACCACTAGTTTTTATTATTTCATAAATAATATGTCTTATAGGTGGGGTCATCTGAATATTTGTGTCACGAAATTAGCTATATAAAATGTGCCACACGATGTTACCTAGCAACCGTGCAGGCTGTGATGTGAAGTATTAGAAAATCATTGTGTCCTCATCCCGAGGTGGCGCAGCTCTTTTTAGGCACACCCCCATTGGAGGTGAGCTGTATGTACCATTTCAACCACATCCCAGACCTCCTGCCAGTTTTAAATTCCTGGCAGTACCGGGAATCGAACCCAGGCCCCCGAGGACGGCAGCTAACAACACTAACCGTTACGTTACGGAGGCCGACATGTGAAGTATTGATGGATGGCCGTGACTGAGAGACATATTATATCAAAGAGGCTTCATCTCATCATACTCTAGAAAAATGATTTTATTTTACCTTTCTTTCTTTCTTTCTTTCTTTCTTTCTTTCTTTCTTTCTTTCTTTCTTCTTTTTTCTTAATCTGTTTACCGTCCAGGGTTGGCTTTTCCCTCGGATTCAGCGAGGGATCCCACCTCTACGCCTCAAGGGCAATGACTTAGAGCGTGAGATTTTGGGTCGGACGATACAGTTGGGTCCGAGGACCAGTACCTCGCACAGGTGGCCTCTCCTGCTATGCTGAACAGGGGCCATGTGACGCATGGAAAGATTGTAAGGGATAGACAAGGAAGAGGAGCCGGTGCCTTAACTTAGGTACCATCCCGGCATTTGCCAGGAGGAGAAATGGGAAAGCACGGAAAACCACGTCGAGGATGGCTGAGGTGGAAATCGAACCCTCCGTCTACTCAGTTGATATCCAGAGGCTCCAGCACTTGTACACTTTTCAAAATTCGTGGCAGAGCCTGGAATCGAACCCGGGCCTCCGGGTGTGACAGCTACTCACACTAACCACTACACTTCAGAGGCGGACCAATTGATTTCCACAAGGGGAAATCTGGCAGTATCTTTTCTAAGCCAGTGAGGACTTCATCTATATTTTTCGCTCTCAAAATTCGCTTAGAGATATTGCAAGCAATAACGAGTTTTTTTTAGAGATATTGCAAGCAATAACGAGTTTCAGCTAATGATTAACATTATCAGATGACCTCTGAACCCCTCAGACGGGTATATAAACCGCGACCAGCACCGTTCAGTCTGTTCTTGTCGACAGACACAACCATGAGGACGGCAACCATTGTAGTACTGGCTCTTGTGGCAGCCCTGGCAGCTGGCTCCGTGATCCCACCCAGGGAGCGGAAAGTCGGTAAGAAATATAATATTTAATTTAAATATTGTTTTTTAAATAATTCCGTTCCTTTACCACTGACTAGTTTTGTGTATCCTTCAATTGCACAATCACCAAGCTCGATAGCTGCAGTCGCTTAAGTGCGGCCAGTATCCAGTAATCGGGAGATACTGGGTTCGAGTCCCACTGTTGACAGCCTTGAAGATGTTTTTCCGTGGTTTCCCATTTTCATACCAGGCAAATGCCGGGGCTGTACCATAATTAAGGCCACGGCCGCTTCCTTCCAACTCCTAGGCCTTTCCTCTCCCATCGTCGCCATAAGACCTATCTGTGTCAGTGCGACGTAAAGGAAATAGCAATTGCACAATAAGATGCTACTTTAAGCAATTATTATTATTATTATTATTATTATTATTATTATTATTATTATTATTATTATTATTATTATTCTTATTATTATTCTTATTCTTATTATTATTATTATTATTATTATTATTATTATTATTATTATTATTATTATTATTCTACCGCTTTTCCCACACTTGTGGGGTCACGGGTGCGAACTGTGTCGCACATGTGGATTTGGCTCTGTTTTGCGGCAGGATGCCCTTCCTGACGCCAACCCTATATGGAGGCATGTAATCACTATTGCGTGTTTCTGCGGTGGTTAGTAGTGTAGTATATTGTATGAATATGAAGAGGAAAATGTTGGGAAAAACAAAAACTCCCAGTCCCCGAGCCAGAAGAATTAATCAGAAGCGAATAAAATCGTGACCCTGCCGGGAATTGAACCCGGGACATCTGAACCGAAGGCCTCAACGCTGAACATTCAACCAAGGAGTCGAACAATTATTATTATTATTATTATTATTATTATTATTATTATTATTATATAGCCTCCGTGGTTCAGGCAACAGCACGCTGGTCTCTCACCTCTGGGTTCCGTGGTTCAAATCCCGGTCTCTTCATCTGAGATATGTGCTGGACGAAAAGGAGGTGGAAAAGGTTTTTCTCCTGAAATTCCGGTTTTTCCTGTCTTCCTTCATTCCATCAACACTCTCGATTAACATTTCATTTCATCTGTCAGTCATTTATCATTTACCCAGGGGAGGGCAACAGGCTTCGGCAGCCGGCACAATTCCTATTCTCACCGCTAGATGGGAGCTTCATTCGTTCCTTTCCTGACCAAGTCGAATGACTGGAAACAGGTTTGAGGGTTTTCATTATTTTTATTACTTTCCGTGGTCTGCTCTAAACTACTTGGGGTCGGCATTATATGTGGATTAAACCCGTTTTTACGGCCTAATAACTTTCTTGACGCCAACCCGTTTTGAGGTGCGACATAGAACTATTACTACTGCGTACTTCTTATGTCGTTTCTATTGTGAAGCGTTGTGTGTAAATGAAGATGTAACACAAAATCACAGCCCCCAGGCTATAGGAATTAACCAGACGTGGTTAAAATGCACAGCTCGGACAGAAATCGAACCTGGACTCCTGCGACTTCACTGGCAAATTCAGCTAAAGAGTCGAATATACTACTCTAATGGGATCCCAGTAATCGGTTCATTGCTTGTAGGTGTGATGGGCATGGGCGCCCATATGGCAGTTTCTAGAGGGGGTCCCAGACCTGGGGGTATGTAGTAATTTTAATGTTTTGGAAGATAAATGGCGAATTGTATTCTGCGGTAGAATAACCCACCGTATCCTCTGCCGGTTGGCGGTGGACGGTACTACCGCTTTTACGTAATACTGACTTTTAAATCATTTTCTTGAAAGGAAAACGCGTGACTACACTAGATTTTTGCCTTTCCCTTGCCCCCGGTTATGGGCACCCTTGGTGATGGGAGATCACCTGGACTGGAAAAGTCATTAAAAAGTAATAGTTTGATTTGTCATATCTTGGCTTTCCCCAGTCCAAAATTATGTATAATATGTGTTCCTACAACAAACTTCTATTCGTTATATAAATATTGTGGCACCACCGCCACGGGGCCTTAGCTGACAGCTTACGTTACATTTCCGAAAGATACATTTTTAAAAGTTATAGGTACACATTCCTCAGGAACTACTGTATAAGAGCTAGAACAATCAAACTCAGTAGATTTAGAAATGCCATGTATCCTGAAAAAGCGCGATTGTCCCGAATTTTGGCTTCGAAAACAGATATACCGCAAGAACATTTTACTTTATTGCAAGTATCCGAATTTTTACTTTCACTGGGGGAAAAAAATTAAGTTTCATAATTTCTTGTATTTTATTCAATTTAGTGACTTAAAAATTCAATCAAAATTTTGTTTATTCTTTCCCTTCGGTAACGAGCAGTTCATCTTTCTTTCTTCTTTCTTTCTTAATCTGTATTCCGCACACAGTTGGTTTTTCCTTTGGACTCGGCGTGGGATCTGACCTCTACCGCCTCAAGGGCAGTGTCCTAGAGGGTGAGACTTTGGGTCGGGGGATACAACCGGGAAGGAGGACCAGTACATCACCCAGGCGGCCTAAGCTGCTATGCTGAACTGGGGCCTTGGTGGGGTTTGGGAAGATTGGTAGGGATAGACAAGGAAGAGGGAAGGAAGCAGTCGTGTCCTTAAGTTAGGTACCATCCCGACATTTGCCTGGAGGAGAAGTGGGAAACCACGGAAAACCACTTTGAGCATGGCTGAGGTAGGATTCGAAACCCCCTCTACTCAGTTGACCTCATGAGGCTTTTTGGACCCCGTTCCAACCCTCGTACCACTTTCAAATTTCGTGGCTTAGCCGGGATTCGAACCCAGGCCTCCGGGGATGGCAGTTAATCACACTTCTTTTACTGGTTAACCTGTTCCTTCGGATGGAAAATAGTCCTAAATTTTAAACATGTGTAATTCAGATTGTGAAAAAAGAAAAGCGTCCAAATTTTAACTTTGATTGAATGAATCAATTACCATTCGATATTAAAGAACAGTAATGCAAATATAACCTGTGGTGTAGAGGTAGCGTGCGTGCCCCTCACCCGGAGGCCCCGGGTTCGATTCCTGGCCTGGTCATGGATTTTTACCCGGACCTGAGGGCTGGTTCGAAGTCACTCAGCCTACGTGATTAGAATAGAGGAGCTATCTGACGGTGAGATAGCGGCCCCGGTCTAGAAATCCAAGAATAACGGCCGAGAGGATCCATCGTGCTGACCACACGACATCTCGTAATCTGCAGGCCTTCGGGTTGAGCAGCGATCGATTGGCAGGCCAAGACTCTTCAAGGGCTGTAGTTCCATGGGGAAAATGGGGGAAAATGCAAATAGAAACAATATTTAATTGAACGCAATAAATCCAGTTTCGTATTATTTTGTTGTGATGTGATATTATCGTTCATTATTGTTTTTTACAATAGGATTTGATGATCTATATTACGTGTGTACACTTGTCGCATCCAAAGTTTTGACTGTATTTTTATTGTTGGTTTGGCAACCTGTATACTTCTCTCATTTATTGTCAATCCCCCCTCCCCCCACCTCTAAAATATTAGTATGAGACTAACCACTACCGAATCCTTGAGTGAAAAATATTTTTTTCTCAACAGCCCAATTTAATAAGACAAAATACATTTTTGATACTACTGTATTGTAAGTCTTCATTGTTGGTAGTAGTGTACTTAACTTGAACATTTCGTGAAAATTGTACCTAAAACTGCTATTGAAATTCGAATGTTTGAACATCAATCAATCAATCAATCAATCAATCAATCAATCAATCAATCAATCAATCAATCAATCAATCAATCAATCAATCAATCAATCAATCAATCAATCAATCAATCAATCAATCAATCAATCAATCAATCAATCAATCAATCAATCAATCAATCAATCAATCAATCAATCAATCAATCAATCAATCAATCAATCAATCAATCAATAAATAAATAAATATTGATTTCCACTAAGGTTGTTGCCAAGATGGCAGATTCTCTATCAATAGTTAAACCTACATTTTTCTTAAAATATTTCAAGGAAGTTGGAAATTTATTGAACATCTCCCTTGGTAAATTGTGTTCTTGAAATCCAACTTTATCTTTATCAATGCCTTTCCACACAATTTCTCCAGTAGCAGTTCGGAATATACTGCTGCTCATCTCGTTACTCACAGGTCTTTCCAGCTCAGAGTTTGTAACATTTTCATAACACTACACTTTTGTCGGAAAACACCCAGAACAAATCCTGCTGCTTTCCTGTGGATCTATTCTAGTTCCTAAGTAATTAATCTTGGTGCCAGTTCCGTACACTAATTGTGGACTTATCAGTGGCATGCACCCTCTCGTTTTTATTCTTAATAATTATGAAGGTATCTGTAACCTTATTTATTTACAACCACATTAGTCTAATTACCCCAGTGAAGATGTTTCCTTACATTCACATCCATGTACTTACAGTGACCTCCATGAGGTAATTTGTCTCCATCAATACAATAAATAAAATTAAAATTAATTTGTTAATTTGTTGCTACACGCATCCCTATTGGTAGTGGCTACTACGTATGTTCTTTGAGCTAGTTGATGTTGATAGGTAAATTAAGTTTGGCAGTTCTAGTTCAAATAGTTTCTTAGAACTCGGTCTGGAAAGCCAGCAATAACGCCCGAAAGGATATGTCATGCCGACCACACGTCACCTCTTAATCTGCAGACTGAGCAGCGTTCCCTTGGTATGCCATGGGCTGTAGTGTCATGGGATATAGTTTGCTTCAGTTTATTGGGTATATCTACAAAGTAGGCCATGTGCAGGTCCTTAACCTCGGGATTTGATTCAGGAGCCTTTACGTTAACGAACTGGTGGAATTACTGAAGTTTGGTTAAACTGCACTGGACGCCACTGGACTGACGGAGGAAACAAGGAAGGCTCTGATAGGAAGATGAATATAGCTTCATTAAACGTTTACAAACCACATTGTAAAATCCTCGTAAATTCTACTTATTTCAAAGTATTAAAGCTCTTAGTTCTTTTTTATCGTAAAATTACTAACGTTTCGCCCCAGTGTGTCCGCGTGCTCAACAGTTGGATATCCACACTTTTCCAAGACGTTGATGAACAGTGCGTCGTTGAGACAGCACTGCAAGCCTCGTTTTCAGGATAATACCGTGACAGTCCACAATATTCTCACTTGTCTAAATGCCTGCCCTGCCTTTGGTTCTTTTGTCATTTACCCTCAAATACGGCGTTGTGCCAGAGAGCATTTTCTGCCGCAGTAGTGAGTAGGGAGACAGGAGACGGTACTTAGTAACTTTTTTAAATAATTTTATTTGTTCGGGGCCTCGACCTAGAAAGATCTTTTGCCCCTACTTGCTCCATATGTGAGGAACCTGCGTGTATTTTGTAAATGGCGGAAGTGTTAAGTGTTGAATGTGAGGAAAGAAACGTTAAGGACGACACAAACACCCAGTCCGCAGGCCAGGGATATTAATCATTTACAATTAAAAACCCCTGACCCGGCCGGGAATCGAACCAGGGGCCGCCGAGTGACAGGCAGATGGGTTGCCCCCTACACCGCGGGGACGACACTTAGTAACTTAGTAATATTTTTATTTTTTTCATCAACAAATTCCAGGTGCCTTGTTCCTATTTAGGTTTTTCAAAGCTCTGTCGAATTCTGACCACAAAATTGGATCTCCCATTTCATCAGCATCAACAGCTTCTTCTTGTTCCAGAACCTTCTCAACTACTTCTTTCCGTTGATACAATTGTTTACTATGTTCCTGCCATCTTTCTGCCTTGTGTTCTTTCCCAAGAAATGTTTTCCCATCTGAGCTCTTAATATTCATACACCTAGTTTTTCTTTCTCCAAAGGTTTCCTTGAATTTCCTGTATGCAGCATCCACCTTTTCTACAACCATATAACCTTCAACATCATCTTAAAAAGAAAAGGAATTTACTCACTTCGAACATTATAATAGGAATTAGAAACATGTTTTCGTCTGAAGCGTGGCATGGTATGGAAGTGAAACGTGGACGATGACTAGCTCAGAAATAAGGGGAATAAAAGCATTTGAAATGTGGTGTTACAGAAGAATGAGAAGGTGAGGTGGGTAGATTGAATCACAAATGAAGAGGTACCGATTCGAACTGGTGAGGGAAGGACGATTTGGCGAAATTTAACCAGAAGAAGGGACAGAACGATAGGGCACATCTTAAGACACAACTGATTTGTTCTTGAGGGAAGTGTAGGTGGTAAGAATGGTAGGAGTAGACCAAGGTAAGAATATGGCAAACAGATTAGAAATGACGTAGGATGTAACAGTTATGTAGAAATGAAAATGTTATCTCAGGATATGGTGGTATGGAGAGCGGCATCAAACCAGGCTATGGACTGATGACCCAAATAACATCAACAATAAACTTATGGCAGGTTGCACTAAAACCTTGCATATTAAAGATCTTTTATCGCTTACATTCTTCGTAGGAGTTCATAGAGGATGTGCTCGTTCACCTGGGAGGAATGTAAACCCAACTTACAAAGTTCCCATAAAACTGAGATTCAAGGCAACTTCAGGCGTATGTGCCTTGTGATGACACTGAGTTCCATGAGAATATTATACAGCAGATGATAACACAAGAAGTGCTCATTTTGTAGCTATTTCTAGGCTTGTGCGGAGTGTTATTACAGAATACATTTCAGCAACAAATCACAATGCTAATAAAAATGTGAGGATAATAACATTCGCTATTAAAGAATAGTGGGATAAAATTGGTTTACCTAAAAAATTGGTTCCTGGGCCCTTTCATTATATTAAGATTAAGTTTTAAAGAAGTTTATATTTTCTATTCTATTTCCAGCTGATAAGGACTTTCTGATCAAGCAGAGGAACATTATTCAGCTCTTGATCCGCCCACACCAGCAGAATCTGTTCACGGAACAGGTTGAGATTGGAAATGCCTACGATTTGGAAGCCAGCCTCAACAACTACCGAGACACCCAGGAGGTGAAACGCTTCTTGGCTCTGTACAAGCATAACGACTTGCTGCCTCGTGGAGAGGTGTTCTCTGTCCTCTACAGGGATCACATCTGGCAGGTGGAACGTCTGTTCAACATCTTCTTCCTGGCCAAGGACTACGACACCTTCTACAAGACCGCCTGCTGGGCTCGTGATCGTGTCAATGAGGGCATGTTCGTGTATGCTTTTTCGGTAGCCGTGCTGCACCGTCCAGACACCCAAGATATCATCCTCCCACCCCCCTATGAGGTGTACCCCGAGCTGTTCGTGGACACCACTGTCATCCAGAAAGCCTACGAAGCCCGTATGTCTCATCAACCAGGTCCCTATGTGATCCCTTACAACTACACCAGCCACGTCCACAACTACCTGGACCGCCTCAACTACTTTAGCGAGGACGTCGGTCTGAACACGTACCTCACCTACCTTAACTACGAGTACCCTGCTTGGCTGAACACCCGCAAGTACGGTCTGAAAGCACAGCACCGTGGAGAACTCTTCTACTACACTCGCCAGCAGCTGTTGGCCCGCTACCAGCTGGAGCGTCTGTCCCGTGGATTCCCAAGCGTCGAGACATTCGACACCAACATCTACAATCCCGTGAAGGTACAGTACATATATCTTAAGATTAATTCCAGCTTAAAACATGGCTATATACATATCTCTGCATTCCAAAAGAGACTACCTTCTATGTATATCACCGCAGGAAATTCCGAGTATATAATCTATATTATGCATATAGCTAAATTTCACTGTTGTTGCCATTAATGCTTTCACGGCCCGTACTTACAGACATGATAGTGTATAGGCTTTTGGGCTTATGCCGTGTCATGAAAATATGGTGAAATTCCTAACGTTTCGCAGAAAACTGTGCTCTGCGTCCTCAGAAGAAAATTCGACTGTCCACGAGAAAGGCTTCTGAAACAATGTCACTTTGAATTTCGGAACGTTATAATAGAAGGGAAAATGGTACGTTCATTCGCCACCAGGTGCCACCCAGGACGTGGCACAACGCTAGCGTTCGAAGCGGAAGCTGACTGAACCATCACAATCAGACTAAGCGGTTCACATATCGTGTTTGCGTAACATATGGCAGGTGCAAGACATAGAGATAAGCCTGGAATGAAACATCTGGCGACGAGGAACGTACGAATTTCGAAAACACCGAGAGAAAATAACAATAGTGAAGGGACCGTGAAGGGAACTACCTACGCAAATTCTTAATGGCTGGCAACCAGGTATTATTTAATTGATAGCCAGTGCCCCTGATGAAATTGTTAGGATTTCTACGCATTTCCACAGCTTCCCGTATAATCCTGGACCTGTAGTGTCTAGTGTGGGTAAGAGTTCGAGCATCGTTGAACATGACATCATGACGCGACGATAGAGCGTGCTCAGCTATTGCCGATTTGTCAGGTTGGTTGAGACGAATATTACGTTCATGTTCTTTGATGCGGGTACCAATGGACCGGCACGTTTGGCCGATGTATACTTTACCGCACGTATACCCCAGGATGTCAAAGTGGGGACAATTTGTCCTTGGTTTTATTCAGACTGCGAGCAATTTTAGTGGCGGTGCCAAACACGGTTTTTATATTGTGTTTGCGGAGGACCTTGACAATTCGATCTGTGGCGTTGTGAATGTAAGGCAAGAAGGCGTTTCTCTTCACTTCTTCCGTGAGTTTGCTTGGTCGTTTCTCTGGGATGTAGGGCTCTCTGGCTATCAATTAAGTAATATCTGGTTGCCAGCCATTAAGAATTTACGTAGGTAGTTCCCTTCACGGTCCCTTCACTGTTGTTATTTCGTCTCGGTGTTTTCCAAATTCGTACGTTCCTCGTCGCCAGTTGTTTCATTCCAGGCTTATCTCTAAAACCTGCCATATGTTACGCAAACACCATATGTGAACCGCTTAGTCTGATTGTGATGGTTCAGTCAGCTTTCGCTTCGAACGCTAGCGTTGTGCCACTTCCTGGGGGCCATCTGGTGGCGAATGAACGTACCATTTCCACTTCTATTATAACGTTCCGAAATTCAAAGTGTCATTGTTTAAGAAGCCTTTCTCGTGGACAGTCGATATTTCTTCTGAGGACGCAGAGCACAGTTTTCTCGGAAGCGTTAAGAATTTCACCTTATTTTCTTGACACGACATAATCCCAAAAGCCTATACACTATCATGTCTATAAATTTTACTTGTATTTGATGGTAATGTATATTCTTCTATGTCTGCATTTGTCACTTCATTTTGTTTTAAATCTATAATCGATTCAGCGGCATAATCATTCTTTATTATGTAAATGTTGTCAAGTTGTATCTAATGGACGTTTGAAAACGAAGAAATTCACCGAGAAATAGAGTCAAAATATTGAATGTGACTAATATAAGGGACATTGAGACATAGAAAATTATATTAAAGACGAGAAATACAGAGGGCGTCGATCTCGGAATTGATGATATCAAAGCGGAGGGGTAGAATGGATAATAATGGAGACACTTATTTTATTTTTATCCATTTTATGCCTTTGTAAATGGCGAAGTTAGTGCCGCGATATACGTACATAGTGACGTAATTTCGAAGTTATTACATAATACCATATATATTTTCAATTACACATACAAACTGAGTAGTAGTGTTATGATAATGTCAAAAGTGATTAATATTCTCTATGTATACTTTAACCTAATGATAGCTCTACATCACGCATCCTCTCAATTACTCTGACAATCAATCAATCTGTTCACGTATTTAAGGGGATATCTCGACAAGACTGCCTAAATGAGCCTACTGCTTCGGATACTGACCGGGAGAGAATATCAAATACTGACGTGTAATTAAACGGTTTCATAACGGAAACCTAAAATTTTAGGTTATGTATTCGGGTGTAGATTCGAAATAGTATTCACTATGCTAATTGAAGAGCTCTGAAATTACTCATTAGAGGTAGAAAAGCCCTTGTTCAGATAGCTGACGTTCTACGGTAATAACTATTGTTTACACATTTGTAGAACTGACAGGTGTTTGTATTGTTTGACAGGTTGGCTTCAACCCCCACCTCCACTACCCCAACGGACAGGCTGTCCCTGCTCGTCCTGAGGGCATCAGGGTGCACGACAACGACCTCGTCGACGTAGACGAAGTCAAGAACATTGAATGGAGAATTAGGAATGCTATTGATAGCCACTCCTTCATCGCTGTAAGTTGAAATTGATTCATTGCCATAATCTGTCATATAGTAGAGTGTTTAGGATATTCAAATGCCACATGAGATATGTTTCCTCTTTGCAGAACGACGTTGATGGTTACAGAAGAGCTTTCATCAATGAAACTGACGGCATTGAAGTTCTTGGAAACATCATCCAAGGTAACGCTGACTCCCTCAACAAGCTGTACTTCAAGTCTTACTTCGGAATGCTGCTTTCCCTGTACGGACACATCGTGGATCCCGAGCACGAACACGGAGTACGTATAATACTTTTAAATACTGTTTGTTGATAGTATTTTGTGACTCAAATAACAACAGGTATAAAGGCCACTTTACACTATGATGACAATGCAAGCCTTTACTTTACACTTATTCATGGGTCTCCACAACATTTATTTGTCAGCAAGTGTAACCTGCGTACACAAATTCTGGCTCGTGTAGGTGTGGTGATTTAAAATGTAATTAAATGTCTTACAGCCCCTCTTTTTCCAGCGCCAACCTCCTTTCTCTTCTTACGTACTTCTAGCAATATGATTGACAATTTTCCTTCATCCGAAAGATGATGGAAGAGTTACATTTACCCCTTCTGGGGCTGTACCTTAATTAAGGCCACGGCCGCTTCCTTCTCACTCCTAGGCCTTTCCTGTCCCATCGCCATAAGACCTATCTGTGTCGGTGCGACATAAAGCAACTAGCAAAATTGTAGATCGAGTTGTCTACAAAGGTCGCTGGTGAGTTGGACATGGGAAAGTGGCTTCTCTTTGTTCTAATCCGACTATACTGTAATCCTTGAAACTATCTCATTGGCCGGGCCGAGTGGCTCAGGTGGTTGAGCCTCTTTCCTTCTGACCCCAACTTGGCAGGTTCGATCCTGCCTCGGTCCGGTGGTATTCGGAAGTGTTCAAATACGTCAGCCTCATGTCGGTAGATATACTGGAACGTAAAAGAACTCCTGCAGGGCAAAATTCCGGCACCTCGGCGTAAACAGTGAAAAGTAGTTAATAGGGCGCAAAACAATAACCTTCTTCTTCTTCTTCTTACTGTCTGATTGTACTTTGTCAGTTTTCGTTAATATTTCTTTCTTCATTTAATGATTAAGCTAAATATTATTTTATGTTAAATGAGTGTATAGTTAGTATTTATCCTTCATTTCTTCTTAAAATCTTCGTCTAGTGAATGCCGACGCTATATTAAGGGACTCAATAGCCTCAGTGAAGAATTGAGATCTTAAACATTCAGTTCTCATTCAGTGGTCCATGTTGATTTTGAACTTTTGTTACATAGGTTTAAGGAGTCCAGTACTTAAGTCATACGTTCTATGGTTAATATTATTCTACTAATTAAAGTACTTCCTTAAATTTTCAGGTCGCACCATCTGCATTGGAGCACTTCGAGACTGCATTAAGAGACCCTATTTACTACAACGTCCTCTACAAGGTCGTTGATCTGTTCAATGAATACAAACGCCAGTTTAAGAGCTACACTCGTGATCAGGTGAGTTCTCATATCAAATACGTAATCACAATTCTTTGCTGACGAAATGTCCTCAATTATACTACATGACCTGTCGAACGGACGTGTTTCTAGAAGGCAGAAGCCTGACTAGGCTGAGAATAGATTACATTCAAATGATAAAAATATCAAGGCAATCGGCTCCCATGATATGCTAAATATTTTCTTAAACAGGCACTCTTGAATTTAATTAAGACCATTCTCAAATTGAAATAATAATGCCCATTAATATTTTAATTGAATCTAATTTCGTCAATTCTCGGATATTGAGGATAAAGCTACTGACATTCGTCGTTATTACTTCAGCCTATAAGAGAATGCTGTGCTCAGTTCAACAAAATTCTTCCACATTTCATGAATTATTAGTATAAGTGTATCTCAGTACAGAGGATTCGTCGTGCTGACCACACGGCGCCTCGTAATCTGCAGGCCTTCGGGCTGAGCAGCGGTCACTTGGTAGGCCAACACCCTTCAGGACTGTAGTGCCATGGGGCTAGTTTTGTTAGTATCTCAGTAGTATTACGTTATGACTTTTCTCACTTTAATTTTTGTTTCTATTCAGGTTTAGAAGTTTTCCAAGAACTGCAATTAAAAATAATCACATTGACAATAATCCACTTACCTTCGAGGACTATTTCGTTGTTGCAGCTCGCTTTCCCCGGAGTGAAGATCGAGTCAGTCGATGTGGACAAGCTCATCACCTACTACGACGACTTCTTCTTCAACCTCAACAACGCCGTGGAGATTGAGAAGGTCGAAGAAGCCGACAGTCTGGACATCCGCGTCCGTCAGCAGCGTCTCAACCACAAGCCATTCACCGTTCGTGTCAACGTGAACAGCGACAAGGCTGCTAAGGTGATGGTCCGCTTCTACCTGGCTCCCAAGTTCGACTACCTGGGCCGTGAACTCACACTCAACCAGAAGAGGAAATACGCCGTCGAGCTCGACCGCTTCCCCTACGAGAGTGAGTATTTTCTTACGATTTCTGTACACTTTGAATAGATACTCTCCCACAAATTTATCAAAATCTTCTGTACCAGTCGCATTATATTATCTAAAAATTACGAATACTGTTTCAAAACACAAGTCCTTGCTTTTTTTCTGACGTGTAAATATTAATTAATTCATTCAATTTCCATATTGAAAACATTTACTTCAAGAATTCATCTATAACCATTTCTGAGAAAACTCCGCACCTTTAGCTTCTTTTACCATATATATCTTGTTCTGAAATAATGATGTAACTAGAGGACTCGTGCTGCTCCGCAGTATTCATTATTAATAGGTTAGATATCTCGTCTTGATATGCCTGTCGTAGTCATATTGTTTTTCCTGCCCTTTTCAATGGTTTTATGAACATATTGCAAGAAAACCCGTCATGGTATGCCGCAGTTCGTAGTCAGAATTCATCAATTCTGACGCCATTACGCCGTTATTTGGTACAAAATCTATCCATATGTATTAGCTTTTTTCATCCTGCAGTTCTTGATGTAAAGCTTGGCGTCGTAACGTAAAAAGCTTCTATATAGAAGGGTTGTCTCGTGAGCTCATAGATTAGTCTCCGAGGAAAGTTTTTGGCAGGCAGAGAACTTTTTAAAGATACATGGCCTTCATTATTTCTAATGCACTAGGTTATCCTTTGATAGGTGTTCCCGGATAATGCCTAAGCCTTATGTCATGATGGGATCCGTTTGTATGTAGACTTTTTTCTCTTAGCAGCATACAGCCTAAGTTATTTGGAACACTCTGCCATCTGTATATAGCAGGGAATAGTATTCTTCCGTAATCAGAGGAATTGTATACTCTCTAGCTTGACAGGTAGTAATCAAACATGGCTGCATGCAACCAGCTAATTACAGAATGTATTGTGGGTTAGGGTAAGCCTTCGCCTGCAATTACTGGAGCGATCATTTAATAATTTGATTTCATCTATCAGTCATTAATCATTGGCCCAGATGAGTGCGACAGGCTTCGGCAGCCGACACAATTTCTATCCTCACAGCTAGATGGGGCCTTCATTCTTTCTATGCCTAACCTGGTCGAATGATTGGAAAACCGGCTGGGGATTTGCGTTTGAATTTTCAACTCTTTTTGCAGTCTTTGGAGACGCCGAATGCCTGAAACCTTGCACTGATTGTTTCTCATCTCATCCACAGTTGTTGCTGGCAGCAACGTGATTGAACGCAGCTCTCGCGACTCCAACGCCGTCGTCCACGACCAGCTGACCACCAACATCCTGCTGAAGAAGGTGAACCAGGCTTTGGAAGGCAAGGAGCCCCTCTACATTGGCTCTGTAAGTGCTGTGTCCTTACTACTCTGCAGATCTTTTACTGCCCGGTGATGGCCTAGGTACAGTTCTCTAATTATTATGTTCTGTTTCCTCTTCTTCAGGCATTCCGTCACTGCGGATTCCCCGAGCGCCTCCTCATCCCTCATGGTAGGAAGTCTGGTCTGCCTCTTAATTTCTTCGTGGTGATCACACCCTATGAAGGCCAGGACCTCAACACCCACCCCTCAGTCGTGTCCTGCGGTACTGGCTTGAACTATGATGATGTGGATACCACTCCATTGGGCTACCCATTCGACCGCACCATTTGGGAATCCTCCACATTCTTCGTACCCAACATCTACCAGAAGGACGTGCTCGTCTACCACAAGACTCAAGAAGAGATCAACAACCCCTGATCACGCTCTTCGACAAGGCAGAATAACATCTTTCAGTCAATAACAACTCACTGATTCAGAAATGATTTAACATCGAAGGAAAATAAACACCAACCTCTTGACATGATGTTAAGGGAATCACATTTCTGCTCAAGTACAATAAAGACTGAAACTTTACAATGTGTTTGATTTCAAACTGATTTCTTACCTCCCTGCGACCTTAAGGTACATGAACTACATGGTTCTAATCCAGATCTGCAAAGCTTCTTGAGAGAGGATTACCCTCAAATTTCACCTTATCCATTCCATTCACTTTCCAAGACTATAATATAAACTGAGAGTTTTGTCTGTATATTGCTCAGAATTAAGAAATAATGGTATTCGCGGACTCTATCCATATGTACGGGTATCACGAGGAAATAGCTGAAGATAATTTAGTGAAAATCGGTATGTAAAGTCGCAGAATGAGGACCACAATCCAGGTTATAAATAATTTTATCTACGCTAAGTGAAATGGTAGCTTAGGGGAATGCCCGACATTTCATTCTCAAATAAGGAAAGTTATATAGAATTAAACTTCCGATATTATAGGCCTACATTTTTACGCCTATTGTAACAGAGATGTTAATGAAAATCTATTTTTGTTGCTAGGTCCATATCAATGCCGAACCACGAGATAATGGGAAAAGGGAATTTAATGGAAATCTGTACCTAAAGTCGGGGAATAAGACAGTACAGTCTAGGCTATAAATAATTGTATTCGCGCTGGATGAAATGGTAGATTAGGGGAGGGCGCCTAAAATTTAATTTTTAAATGTTATTGATCTTGTCAAAAAATTATAGAGAATGCAATTTAGATCATTTATGTCCTATACAGTTTTAGCGTAACGACTATGATAACAGACCCCAACGAGGTGCCGTAATAATGTCCAGCAGGATTTCTTTTGCGTGACTGAGGTATTTAAGCCCCTTTAGATAACACTGGAGCGAGTCAGGATGGAACTCGTATACTTGGGCTCAGAAAGTTAGGACACTACCGCCTGAGATGGTGGTGGTGGTGATTATTCTTTTAAGAGGATGTACAACTGGGCAACGATCCTCTATACAGTACTATTCAGAGAGAAAAAATGGAAGGGATCCGACACATCGAAAAAGGAAGGTATCGGCCAAAGAAAGACAAGGGCCACGAAGAGCGTGAAAATGAAAGACTCACTAGGCCTCGCAATCTAATGTCATCGGGGTCGAAAATAAGCAAGAGCTGACCAAAGGAAGGTCGGATAGGGCAGATGAAAGTAAGGAGCCTAATACATGTAATTGGAAGCAATACCAGGACTCAGCTATAATAATTATAATTTCGTGTGGCTATTTCTAGCCGAGTGCAGCCCTTGTAAAGCAGACCCTCCGATGAGGGTGGGTGGCATCTACCATTTTAGGTAACTGCGTGTTAATGTGGTGGAGGATAGTGTTATGTGTGGTGTGTGAGTTGCAGGGATGTTGGGGACAGCACGAACACCCAGCCCCCGGGCCATTGGACTTAACCAATGAAGGTTAAGATCCCTGACCAGGCCGGGAATCGAACCCGGGACCCTCTGAACTGAAGGCCAGTACGCTGACCATTCAGCCAACGAGTGGGACAGGACTCAGCTGAAGGGCCCCGTAGTTGCCAACCACACCCCCAAGTTAGGAGCCCCTTGTGGCCTTTTAGTCGTCTTTTACGACAGGCAGGGGTGTTATTCTACCGCCCCTACCTTCAGGGGAATTGGAATGTTCATGGTCAGCGTGTTGCTTGAATTCGAGGCCGGGTCCAAAATTAGCGTTTAACGAGCGAGTTGGCTACGCGGTTAGTCCAATATGTTTTTCCGCGGTTTCTGATTTTCGCACTAGGCAAATGATGGAAGATGCACGTTAGCTGTATTCATATTTTCATATCTAATCTGGCGCATTGTGGCTGGCGTGATATTTGTACATGGCTAAACATTTGGGTGTCCTTACCTTCAGTCTTTTTTATACAAATCTCACAGCGGAAGATAGATTTGTTCTAACTCCTCTGTGACAAAAAACACAAAATCGTAATAATTAGGATTATTACTCAGGCGAAATAATGAACGAAAGAGAAATGCTTTGGAACAGGTAGTATTTCAGAATACACGTCCTTGCGATTGCTTTCTTCGTCTCTTAAACATGGTGAGACCATAGAGTTAGTAAATGATACACTAGAGGTAGCATTGGCGCCGCTGTCTACGAGAGAATCACTGTAGCGAGCGGAGCAAGTTGATATCGCAGCTGTTTGGCAAAAAGTTCACTCCGCTGTACTAATCAATGTAAATAGGGGACTTTTAAAACTGTGGGGATATTGATATGGTTTAAAATGCTTACAAAAACGTTATCAGAGACTGAAGTATACTTGCAATGCTTCTCTTCAGTAAAAAAAGGAAGCTCAAAAAGCATAAATACTGGAGAAAAGCGTGATAAAAGATGACGGTGTTCAAGTGCAGTTAAGTAAGACAAAATCAATTTACAGTTCATATTAAGTCTTCTAACAACATACGATTAGAAGGAGAGCACGAATATTTCGCTATTTTTTGTGTAAATGACCAGGAATTTGGTATAATTCTGCCCAACAACCGAAAATGTCCTTTCTCTTACGAAGCGGATGAGCGAGAGTTTAGGCCTAAAAGCGTTGGCGAGACTTTCGGTTAAAGTAGACAAAATATTATCATCGTCGGTTTAGACTCTAACTTTCTGAGCCCAAGTTGGAAGGTTCGAGCCTTGCTCATTTCGGTGATAGCCTACTTGAAGGTGCTCAAATATGTCAGCCTCTTGTATACAGATTTAGCGGCACATCACGTCACCTCAGGGTCTTCGAAAACCGTGCAAGTACTTAGTGGGACTTAAGGCTATTATTATTATTATTATTATTATTATTATTATTATTATTATTATTATTATTATTATTATTATTATTATTATTATTATTATTATTATTATTACCGGGCGAGTTGGCCGTGCGCGTAGAGGCGCGCGGCTGTGAACTTGCATCCGGGAGATAGTAGGTTCGAATCCCACTATCGGCAGCCTTGAAGATGGTTTTCCGTGGTTTCCCATTTTCACACCAGGCAAATGCTGGGGCTGTACCTTAATTAAGGCCACGGCCGCTTCCTTCCAACTCCTAGGCCTTTCCCATCCCATCGTCGCCATAAGACCTATCTGTGTCGGTGCGACGTAAAGCCCCTAGCAAAAATTATTATTATTATTATTATTATTATTATTATTATTATTATTATTATTATTATTATTATTATTGCTATTGGTTTTACGTCGCACCGACACAGATAGGTCTTACGGAGAAGATGGGATAGGAAATGGCTAGGAGTTGGAAGGAGGCGGCCGTGACCTTAATTAAGGTACAGCCTCAGCATTTGCCTGGTGTGAAAATGGGAAGCCACGGAAAACCAGGGCTGCCGACAGTGGGACTCGAACCCACTATCTCCCGGATGCAAGCTCACAGCTGCGCGCTCCTAACTCCACGGTCAACTCGCCCGTGAATTATTATTATTATCATTATTATTATTATTATCGATGTTTTCTAAACGTGATTGCAAGTAGAAATATGACACTCGGTTGTGGTTTCAGCCTATTATGGAGTTTTTATTTAGCTTTTCCAGAAATGTATGATTTGCTTTAAGATTTTAACTTTTAAAATGATTTCCGTTAATGGAAAGAGGGTGTGGTAAATTATATAATTAATATAATAATAATAATAATTATTATTATTATTAATATTTTTACAATTTGTTTTACATCGCAGCGACACAGATAGGCCTTATGTCGATAATGGGTTAGGAAAGGACTAGGAGTGGGAAGGAAGCACCCGTGTGCTTAATTAAGGTACAGCCCAGCATTTGCCTGGTGTGAAAATGGGAAACCAAGGAAAACCATCTTCGGGGCTGCCGACAGTGTGGTTTGAACTCTCTATTTTCCGAAATCAAGCTTACAGCTGTGCGGCCCTAACCGCATGACCAACTCACTCGGTCAATAATTTTTTATGCTTGTATATAGTCCTATATGCCACTTAAGGGAATAATATTGACGAAAGTAAAAGACCCAGATGTTCACACGGTGTTGCACATCTAGTCTGTAAATTATTGTAAAATCTGGTAAGGTATGAATGGGGACTGCTACACGTGTTGCACGAGGGGAAAGCAACAAACTGTATATACACAAAATATATTTAATAGCTTTTAATATGTATTTTCAGTCTTCAGCCCTAAGGCTAATTGGATTCTCAATAGCTCCGCCATCAGCTGTCATAGATGACCTAGGCATCACTGAAGAGGCGTACTAGGGAAATGAAGAGTGAGGTCGTTTCTCGTTGTTTTCCTCACCGAGCCAGAAGTTGCTATTACATATCAGTCTGCCAAGCCCACTGAAATGCATGAACCAACCGACCCTATGAGCAACATTTTCGCATCATTCATAGCAGGGACTGGCTGCAGAAGGAATGGCATTACTAGCATCGCTCATACCTCAGTCACTTTCATATTGTCAAAGCCAGGGATAAGACAGACACACATCAATGAAAGTAACACGGTTGCTCTAGCCCATACCAGAAGACACAGTGCACTGTAAACACTAGGTCCTACCAGCAAAGGCATAGCTTTTAATAGGCCTACTATAAATACACACAAAATGTGAAAAATGGACCACAATTCCAGGCTATCGTGCACATCTTTTCTTATTTTCTTTTTTGTACCAATTCGCTTTACGACGCACCGACATGCATAGGTCTTACGATGACTATGGGAAAGGAAAGGGCTAGAAGTGGGAAGGAAACGACTGTGGCCTTAAGGTAGAACCCTAACATTTGCCTGGTGCAAAAATTGGAAAGCATCTTCAGGGCTGCCGACAGTGGGGTTCAAACATACTATCTCCTGAATGCAAGCTGACAGCTACGTGACCTGCAGCCTGCAGCCACTCGCTCGGTATCATGCACATTATTTTTGTGGATATTCTCTTTGAAAGGCATGACCATTCACTCATCCCTTATATTTCGTAAAACATTAATTTCATTCTTCAAGGTAAGATCCAAACAATCTCAATCACGCCATTGTCCTTTATGAACCTATCTATGCAGCCATAAGCTGCACAGGAGACTGGCATTTTCCTTCAGAGAAGTATATACTTCAATTTATCGAGAAGCTCCAGTAGTGACAGTGACAAACAATCTAGCTTTTGCCAAACAGCGCGCTCGTTCAACTTTGCACGCGACTGCAGCGCCAATGCTACCTCTAGTGTATTATTTACTAACTCTATGGGTGAGACAGACTGTAGTGTTGTCAAAAATGTTTCTGTATTCTTTGTACTCTTTTTTAATTAGTTTACTATAATGAAGTGTTGTTATGTACGGTACTATAGCAAGCGTAGTAAAGTTTTAAGATATAGAATGGTGTGTACTGCATCCTTCATTTTGGTAAATCGAGAAAAGTGTAACCAAAAGGAAGGCGCGGGGAGGGGTGTCGTTCCACAAATAGCTAAGACAACATTTGATTCTAGCTATTTCACGTCATGGAAACAAGCTGGGCACCAAATGATAGCTCCCCTATATGTATTAGGCATTTCAGAGATGCCGACTTCAGTATTAGTACCTCTTGAAAGATACTGAACTCTTATTCAGCCATTTAAGAGGTAAAGCAGGTGATAACGATATAATAGTAAGATATTGTATATATTCCATAAAGTCAAAACTTCAGACTGGTCTGATAACTGCCTTGAAACTTGGGATTGTTGAACGAAGAGATCGTGCGCCAAATGTTTAAGAAAATGGACTGCTTTATAAAAAGCCCCTCTGTGTATGTATGTGCCGAATTTTCTACTGTTCCAGGGCAGGTTATTCAAATATTGGACAAATACATGCAAGATAATCACATATAAATATTTTAAATGACATAAATTAATCTGTTGAGTTACTTTAATGTAAATGTAATTTACGCTTACTATTTTGTTTCAGGAACTGTAGCTAATATGACCAAAATTTCAATTGCTATAGTAGCAGGATACTTGGTCCCCATAGCAGAATAAAGAACAAATTCTAATGGTTGTTTAGAAAAAACTTCGAGTCCTGCAATTCAAAACCCAGCACAATGTTTAATAAGATTTCAAGTCCAAAGTAACCTTTTGTATCACTTCTGACAATTGTCTCAGATTTGTTTATTGCAGCTGTGCCTTGGCTTCTTCAAAGAGAATTACTAAAGAACTGTTCCAATCTCCTGAAAGACAAATTCAAAAGAGAAATAAAACGTGACACTTGTGATGAAATAAATGGCGTATGGTTTTTAGTGCCGAGACTGTCCGGGGATAAATTCCGCTTGCAAGGTGCAGGTGCTTTGATTTGACTCCCATTAACCAATAATGGTTAAAATTCCCCTCTGATCAAAAGCCAGCACGCTCCCCTTTTAGCCTTGGAGCCGGACGACCCTTGTGATGACGGGCTTCCACACCTTCTTTTAGAAATAAATACAAGTAGCGTTGCCACAAATCATTTACAGGGACGAGTTGGCCGTACGGTTAGGAGCGCGCAGCTGTGAGCTTGCATCCGGTTGATAGTGGGTTCGAACCCCACTGTCGGCAGCCCTGAAGATGGTTTTCCGTGGTTTCCCATTTTCACACCAGGCAAATGCTGGGGCTGTACCTTAATTAAGGCCACGGCTGCTTCCTTCCCATTCCTAGGCCTTTCCCATCCCATAGTCGCCATAAGACCTATCTGTGTCGGTGCGACGTAAAGCAAAATAGCAAAAAAAAAAAAGAGAATCATTTAAAGAAGTGCGAGTGATTTAAAAAACTCAGTAAGAAACCTCACAGCAGGAAGGTTTTAAAAGTTCAGTGAAACCTTAAGGGCAAAACCAAGAAAGCGTCACATTTCTATGTATGAAAGATATGGAGCATTAATTTCGCATCTATTTTCTTGTTTCAAAAACCTTGGCCTACTGAAGTTGCATGTTCAATTTGAGAAGGTATGTGTGTAGGAATGAAGATTTGTAAATACCAGTGTGAGATATGAGGACATTTAAGATAAAAATACTTCATTAGTACGGACTGTGCACATTTAAACCTTGAGAAAGTAGCGGGCTTAACTACGGACCTGGTGAGTAATTGTCGAACTATTAGCTTGCCACCCATCATCAGTCATTTATCTGCCGGCTTTAAGCAGGGAGTATAATTTAAGACTTCGCAGTGGAGTACCGAGGCATAGGAGCGCAGAGAAGCGGTGACAGCAAGCGCAGTACCCGCAATGGCGAGCGGACGTAGTCGTCTCAAAGAAGAGGCATGATTTCGCCTTTACAAACTAAACGAAACTGAACTCACCAGTATGTACATGCTCAGGACAATAAATAAATAAATAAATAAATAAATAAATAAATAAATAAATAAATAAATAAATAAATAAATAAATAAATAAATAAATAAATAAATAAATAAATAAATAAATAAATAAATAAATAAAATGAAGTATTAGATGAAAGCGAACTCACCATTGTTCGGTAAGATTGTAATTTAATGTAATAATTTTTGTTCACGTGCTGACGAATATTGAATACCAGCTTCCTGAGCTACTCTCCGAAGCGAATTATGTGGACTGACTTGTAATCATTAACTGGTTTCTTCTTCTTTTTGTGGAAATAAAGCTTGACCAAAATAATTCTCTGCGCTGTAGTGTACTTAACCATCGCGATTATAACCTCACAACGCACCTTAAACGTGCAATAGTTAGTCTACTGGACCGCTGCGGCAGCTGTCAAGACTTCTTATCACACCAGGCTTGACACAAGCCATATGGCGTTCGCTTGCAGATTCCCGCGTCCTGTGAGCAAAACTGCGAAGTCTTAAATTATACTATTACTACACATAAATTATAGTTTTTCGTAGGCGACGTATGTAGGCCTCACGTATATAACATTGGAGGTAAAGAGTCTCTACACAAAATACAAGAGCCCCTTTTAGTCGCCTCCTGCTACATGCAAGGGATACCGAGGGTTTTATTCTACCTCATCCAAAAGGCAAAAATATCACCTAGCTTAACTCATCAGCTGCGTCGGCGGCGTCGCTCCCTCCCACATGTAACTCAGCACTTTACTCTGTAAGGGAGAGTAGCAGAGTGCAAGCAGTAAGATTTAACCTCGAACAATCGTCCAATGCTGTGGTACGCTGAGTGTAAAGTAATCCACTTCCGAGCCTTACAACTACAGTATGACAATGCACAGGATAGAATCCTGATATTTCCTGAGTTCAGCTTATCACTCCGGAAAATTCGAGTCGGTTTCCTATCTGTCTATTTTGGTTGAAATTATTCTCTGTTTTAGAGCACTTGGCTGGTCAGCATAGTAGTCTTCAGTTCATAGAGTCCCGGGTTCATTTCCCAGCAGACCTGAGAGATTTTAACCGCGTTTAGTTAATTCCTCTAGCACGGGATCTGGGTGTTTGTAATCGCCCTAAACTCTTCACTACCAAATTTTATTCACCCTTATGCATGTACATCGCGGGTTTATATGGATGTTTGAAATGTCTTAAATAGGTTTCCGTTTGACGGCACTGCAGTCCTGAATCGAGATGCCAATCAGGCAAAATCGCCGTGAGCATTGAGGCACACATCCCGTCGACGCATCAGGTTGAGGACTCCCGTGTGATAAAACACCGTGTCCTGCTGCGTGAAGGATTCCGTAACCACCTGCTGCACATCCTCGTCCTACGGGAAGCGTCGACTCTTCAAGGCCTTTTTGAGGGGACCGAAGGCGCGATAATCGTATGGGGAGAGATCAGGACTAGTCGCCCTAATCACCCCATCCACCGCCCACTTGTCGTCCGTAATGGATGAGACTGCCCTCCCAGACTGACCGGCGTCTTGTGTCGAAACGCGACCCGCATGGAACTTGGCGCACCATTCCACAACGGTGGTTTCCGACAGACATGCTGCCCCATATACAGTCTTCATTCTCCGATGGATGTCCACCGGTGTTTATCCTTAGGCAGCCAAGGACAGAATAACAGCACATTGGTCCTGTTTGGACGTACCGGTATTTGGTAATAACGTCTCAATAGCTCACGTAGCCGCACTTCACACAGGCACCTAAGCACGACACAACTGCCAGACTAATCCCTTTGTCCATGCTTATATACCCACATCGGAGTCGCGCTACATTGCATGTCCATTGCAGCAACGCCCTCAAACGGAAAATTTTTGATCACGCCTTACAGTTGAAAAATATTATAAATATTTGCAGAAAAAGAATATATTAACAATTGTTTTCTCTAGCCTCATTTGTTATAAAGGGCACTTTTATCATTCCCGATAACATCTAAAATATAATCGTTCATCATCCCCTTATTACAAATTAGATGTAGGAAGACAGAAGACTGCCGTCATCGTTAAACACAAGGCATAGAATTACGGTACGAACATTGGAAAGTGTTGAATCGGATAGACATTAGTCTTCATGGGGCACTGCCCAGCTCTGTGGCTAAATTATGATGCTGGCCTTTGGACAAGGGTTGCCGGGTTCGAATTCAGGCAGGGTTGGGAATTTTAACATTTATTAGTTATTTTCTCTGGCTCGAGGATTGGGTATTCGTGTCATCTTCAATATTATATTTCTTCGAAGGTACGGCCCCATCCTCATATACACGCAGGTCGCCCATGGGAGAAAAATCGAAAGACCTGCACCAAGCCTCTTCGGAGGCTATAGGCGCCATTATTATTATTATTATTATTATTATTATTATTATTATTATAATACTGTGCCCGCTGCATTTCGTAGACGTTTACAAAATGGCGCCGAAGGAAGGTATGAACCACTCAATTTAAAAGAATACGCAATGAATATACGATATCGAGGTATAACAGAAGACCATGCATAACTGGGAACGGACGTATACCGAAGGCGGTAGTCAAGTAAATTGTTTTAAAGAAAAAAATAGAACAGAAGAGATTGTTTAAAGAAAGACTTGAAAAAATTGAATTGAGGGAGTTGACGTGATTTGTAATCTGCTACTTATAGGACGGAATTGTACAAGATTTCGGCGAAATTCTTGACGAAAGACTATATTCATTTAAAAGAAAACGAGATCATCAACCTAAAGTAAAACTGTGAATAGCCAGAATACTACAGATAAGCGAGATCGGATTAAATACGCTGAGTGGAATCCGAAGAGCAAGGCTAACATTACCGCAGGAAAGGATCATACGAATTGCACAAGAAAAATAAGAGCAGAGAGAAGGCTATTTTATTGGCACAGAAGCTGGAAGAAGAATAATTCTGAAGATTATCAAGCCGATTTTGAAGATTTTCCCCGAAATAGTTAAAATATATTATACGTAATTTTAAAGACATAGCGGTATATAACGCTGAGGAAGAATAAGAACAGTAACTGAGAGAAATACTATTCTGATATAAATTTTATAATAACCATGTTCTCCTCGGGAATCTTTAATTTTGTTGCCAGCATAACCAACAAGATGATGAACTGCTAGACGTGTAAGATGGACCAACCTGGAGAGAGGTATCGCCCAACCAGATGACCAGCCCGTGACGAGAGTGGCATCATCCTGCCAGATGACCAGCCCGTGACGAAAGAGGAAAATTGCCCACCAAGATCAGTTCTGAACGGGAGAAGGAGTGATATCCAAGCCGAGATCCAGACCGCGAAGCTAACCATGTGACGGTCAAAGAGGAACAACTGACATCGGAGTAACGAGGATCGAGCTAAGTCTTTACATTTAGTATCATAATTCTTGACTTATATTTTTAGTTCGCATATGCTTTGGAATTGGTGTTACAAACCATCAAATTTAAGTGTGCATGTGATAATATTCAGCGAAGTGTGAAATATTTAAGTCATTAATACTATATTAAGGCAGTATAGAACTATGTGTAAATATTTATTTCGCAAACAGATTACCGCATTTGGTCAGATAAAGCAGTGAAGTAGTCGAGAATATGATTTGAAATGACTTTACATAATAGCTGATCGCTATGAACTAACATATGTTGTAGGATATCGATAAATCTCACATAGACCATATTCATGGGTTACGTCATAGATGGACCGCGCGTCAGAAGTGGATGATTAATTATGTACTTCTTGTAGAGCGATATTGTAGTAATGGAAAGTCATTTGAAGTTAGGCATCGTAATTTTATTGAGAAGAGTTTAGTATGAAAAGACATTGTGACATATTTATCAAAGCAATATATGAGGAATTGCAACGTTTTCGTGTTGAGGGTTATGTTAAATAAGAGTTGATAATGAATAGTTGAGATGATGGTTCTGAATCGTAAAGACAGTGAGATAAGAAGATATATCATGTAATATGAAGAATTATGTTATGATTTACGGTAATTGCAAGGTATATATGTGTTAAAGGGAGTAAAATGTCACATATGGAAGGTGGGAGTGACCTAAACCAAGGTATGGATATTGAATATTGATATTTTATTGAGATTTAGGTGATGATATATCGTTAAGAATCGATGTTATGTTAGAAGCATGTGAGTTCTGTGACATATTCTCGAACCGTATAAATGCCAGATAAAAGACATAACATACATATGCGGTTGTATATTCCCAAAACATATAATGAGATATTCACCTTCACACTGCATAATTGAATTAAGTAACTTGCACAGTAGGATAATGATTGGTATACGAAGGATTTTAAGCATATCGAGCCGCTAATATATAAATTAAGAATTATGTGGATAATATAGGTAGACTATCAAGATACCCGTGCTTCGCTACGGTATTATAATGAAATTTATAATTGAATGATTAACGTTTTATATATAATCCGCCGAAATTCGCGATGTGACTCGTTTTCTGAGAAAATCCGCCAAAATTCGTAATCTGATTCGTTTTCTGAGAGATTACGGCAAAGTTCCACCCATTTTTCAATCTTTCTTTCCAGCAATCGATTTCGTTCTTCCCGGACTAACTCTAGGTATTCCAATCGGTCAGTTGGGTCCCTAAATCTTTGCCATCTTTTCCTATAAGCATTTTTAATATGGTTCAAATTCTTGAGGAGATCCGGCGTGGTGTCGTCTTGGGTGCCTTGACGGTACTGAACCCGCGGCCGGACTGCATTCGTAGTCTCTATCTGGCCAGTACCCGTTTCTAGCGCGGTCCGCATATTTGGACGACGGTCCAGAACATTATTATTATTATTATTATTATTATTATTATTATTATTATTATTATTATTATTATTATTGTTCTGGACCCCACAGCAAGATGCAAGACCGCTAATTGGCGGTAAATTACATCTGCTGCCATTGTCAGTGCTGAAAATGTGACCAGCACCATCGTCGCGCGTAGGCAAGTGCGCGAGATTTCTAGCGACACGAATGATATACTTCCAAGCATTATTGACCTTATTATAGAGGTCAACAGTTGCACGGTCAATATCATTCCTATCGTTTATTTCAAATGTGTTTAAATTTTTATTTATATGCCAGGAGAATCCACTGTAATCTAACTTTATGTTCTCCAAAGGAAAAGATGGCTCTTGAAAACGAACCCAGGAAAGATTTAAAATGATCAGTTTATGATCAGAAGAAATACAATTATGAACAGTGAAATCAATTGGTGTTTAGAGGCGCATTTCTTTTTGTTTAAAGTAGATTCCAAATACCAATGTTCACGTCTGTTACTTTCAATTTTTCAGATATCAGTATCCCCATAATCATAATTACCTTTTTTCACTTCCTTTCACACTACCCCCCTTAAGTGAAGTTTCCGGCAAAAATACTTGTTTCTTTAATAGGAAAGGATATTCTAAATACCAATTATCAAGACTCTAACCTTCAGTTTTTGAGATATGTGTCTTCATCCCACTCCCGCCCCTCAAGATGATTCTTCCCTCCCTCCCCCCAAAGCATTTTCCTTTGGTTTTAAAGGAGATCCAAATTTCAATTTTCACGTCTGTAACAACATAAGTTTTTATTTAGATGTATGCATTCTCATACAATTAAGTCAATTAACTTTTCAATTCTTTCACTCCCCCCCCAACTTCATTGGATTTTCCGAGAATATGTGTTTCTTTACTTTTTAAGCAGATTCCAAATATCAAATTTCACGTCTTTAACATCTTAATTTTTGAGATATCAGTAGCCTAATTAAAAGAAATCAACACCATTTTTAGTCACTTTTACCCCCCCTTCCTCCACTCAAGTGGTATTTCCGAAAACTAAAAATACACGTTTCTTTATTTTTAATAGAGATAAAAATACCATTTTTCACTTCTGTAACATGTTAAGTTTTTTTAGACATACTGTAGAAATTCTCATTTTAAAAATTCACCCCTTTTTATTTCCCCTTAAGTGGAGTTTCCAAAAACAAATCACCTATGTTTCTTTACACTTACAGGAGATTCCACCTACCCACATTTTACGTCTGAAACATTTTACGTTTCTCAGATATTCTGTAGACATAGTCTTTCAAAACATTCACCCCATTTGTCACTCCTGTTTAACCGCCATTAATTGGATTTTCCAAAAACAAAACAAAATACATGTTTCTTTATATTTAAAGGAGATCCCATATACAAATTTTCAGTTCTGTAGTATCTTCAGTTTCTGAGATATATGTATCCTCATTAAAGGCATTCAACTCATTAGTCACTCTTTTACACGCCTCCTGTTGGGATTTACAGAATACAAAAAAATACGTGTTCCTTTATTCTTAAAAGAGATTCTAAATACCAATTTTTACATCTGTAACTTATAAAGTTTTAAGATGTAGACACACATTTTAAAAATTCACCCCATTTTCACCCCCCATTATTTGGATTTTCCAAAAACGAAAAAACACCTATTTCTTTATTTTTAAAGTAGATCCCAAATACCAATTTTCAGGTCTGTAATATCTTCAGGTTCTGAAATATAAGTAGCCTCATTAAAGGCATTTAACTCCTTTCTCACCCTTTTCCACTCTTCCTATTGGGTTTTTCCGAAAACAAAAAATACGTGTTTCTTTATATTTAAAGGAGATTCTAAATACTAATTTTTACATCTATAAACTTCAGAAGTTTTGAAATATAGATACAGTCATTTTAATAATTCGCCTCCTTTCCACCCCCCATTAATTGAATTTTCCAAAAACAATAAAGTACGGGTTTCTTTATTTTTAAAGGAGATCCCAAACACCAATTTTCAGGTCCGTAATATCTTCAGGTTCTGAAATATAGCCACATTAAAGGCATTCAAACACTTTTTCACCCTTTTCCACCCTTCCTATTGGGATTTTCCGAAAACAAAAAAAATAGAGTTTTCTTTATTTTAAAGGAGATTCTAAATACCAATTTTTACATCTATAAACTTTAAAAGTTTTGAGATATAGATACACTCATTTTAAAAATTCACCACCTTTCACCCCCCCCATTAATTGGATTTTCCAAAAACTAAAAATACTTGTTTCTTTATTTTAAAGTGAATACCAAACACCGATTTTCAGGTCTGTAATATCTTCAGTTTCTGCGATATAAGTATTCACTTTAAAGGCATTCAACCCATTTTTCACCCCTCCTATTGGGATTTTCTGAAAACAAAAAATACGTGTTTCTTTATTTTTAATGAAGATTCTAAATACCAATTTTTACATCAGTAAACTTTAAAAGTTTTGAGATATAAATGCACCCATTTTAAAAATTCACCCCCCTTTTTACCCTCCAATTAATTGGATTTTCTAAAAACAAAGAAATACGTGTTTCTTTATTTTTAAAAGCGGTCAAAAGTACCAATTTTCAGGTCTGTGTAATATCTTCAGTTTCTGAGATATAAGTACCGGTATCCTGATAAAAGGCATTCAACCCATTTTCGCCCTTTTTCACCCCTCCTATTGGGATTTTCTGAAAACAAAAAATACGTGTTTCCTTAATTTTTAAAGAAAATTCTAAATACCAATTTTCACATCTATAAACGTTTAAAGTTTTGAGATATAGATGCACTCATTTTAAAATTTCACCCCCTTTTCTCCCCCTTACCGAAGGAATATCCAAAAATCCTCTCTTAGCGAGCACCTACATCATAATATGAATATATCCCCAAAATTTCATTCCTTTATGTCTAGTAGTTTTGGCTCGGCGATGATGAATCAGTCAGTCAGTCAGTCAGGACAAGCTATTTTATATACACTGACTGACAGAGCAAATGCAACACCAAGAAGGAGTGGTTCGAAAGGGATGAAAGTTGGGAAAAAAACAGAGACGGCACGGACGAATAATTGATGTTTATTTCAAACCGATATGCAGGTTACACAATGCGCACGGCATCGACTCGGTAGGATGTAGGACCACCGCGAGCGGCGATGCACGCAGAAACACGTCGAGGTACAGAGTCAATAAGAGTGCGGATGGTGTCCTGAGGGATGGTTCTCCATTCTCTGTCAACCATTTGCCACAGTTGGTCGTCCGTACGAGGCTGGGGCAGAGTTTGCAAACGGCGTCCAATGAGATCCCACACGTGTTCGATTGGTGAGAGATCCGGAGAGTACGCTGGCCACGGAAGCATTTGTACACCTCGTAGAACCTATTGGGAGATGCGAGCAGTGTGTGGGCGGGCATTATCCTGCTGAAACAGAGCATTGGGCAGCCCCTGAAGGTACGGGAGTGCCACCGGCCGCAGCACATGCTGCACGTAGCGGTGGGCATTTAACGTGCCTTGAATACGCACTAGAGGTGACGTGGAATCATACGCAATAGCGCCCCAAACCATGATGCCGCGTTGTCTAGCGGTAGGGCGCTCCACAGTTACTGCCGGATTTGACCTTTCTCCACGCCGACGCCACACTCGTCTGCGGTGACTATCACTGACAGAACAGAAGCGTGACTCATCGGAGAAGACGACGTTCCGCCATTCCCTCATCCAAGTCGCTCTAGCCCGGCACCATGCCAGGCGTGCACGTCTATGCTGTGGAGTCAATGGTAGTCTTCTGAGCGGACGCCGGGAGTGCAGGCCTCCTTCAACCAATCGACGGGAAATTGTTCTGGTCGATATTGGAACAGCCAGGGTGTCTTGCACATGCTGAAGAATAGCGGTTGTCGTGGCGTGCGGGGCTGCCACCGCTTGGCGGCGGATGCGCCGATCCTCGCGTGCTGACGTCACTCGGGCTGCGCCTGGACCCCTCGCACGTGCCACATGTCCCTGCGCCAACCATCTTCGCCACAGGCGCTGCACCGTGGACACATCCCTATGGGTATCGGCTGCGATTTGACGAAGCGACCAACCTGCCCTTCTCAGCCCGGTCACCATACCTCTCGTAAAGTCGTCTGTCTGCTGGAAATGCCTCCGTTGACGGCGGCCTGGCTTTCTTAGCTATACACGTGTCCTGTGGCACACGACAACACGTTCTACAATGACTGTCGGCTGAGAAATCACGGTACGAAGTGGGCCATTCGCCAACGCCGTGTCCCATTTATCGTTCGCTACGTGCGCAGCACAGCGGCGCATTTCACATCATGAACATACCTCAGTGACGTCAGTCTACCCTGCAATTGGCATAAAGTTCTGACCACTCCTTCTTGGTGTTGCATTTGCTCTGTCAGTCAGTGTATATAGATGAGATTATTGATGGAGTTACAACGTTAGTATTTGGAATAGGCGAACATTCTTACACTACTGCGTTTTCGGGTGAACGTTTCTCTTCATGAATTCACGTAAAGCGGAACCGAATGATTTTTTTTTAGATTTTTCACATGGAATGAAATACCCTGAGGATATATTGAGCTGCTGGGAGTTATTTTCAATCCTTTGCGACAGCGGGTGCAATACCTAGAGCACTGTCAGATGTTTGCACCTCGTGCTGAACAATGAACTGCAGTGTCAGACTAAACTCAGAATTGGGTGAGAGTGCGACCTCTTAATTCGTGGTTGGGACGATGGATGATTTGCTGAGTTGTGACTTAACTCGGATCTGGGACGGAAAAAGGTTAATACACAGGTTCATTTACGTACATCACATCACATTACCAACGATGACAGAAAAACGCACGCAGTAGGCAGTACATACCTCCACATAGGATTGACATTAGGAAAGGTATCCGACAGTGTCGACGTCAGGTAATTAGGAAAATTTCAGAAGTTAAGAAGAATAATTTCTTAAGCCTCTATTGTCTCGACATTTTCCGTATAATGTGATTGTTTATCCTTTAAATTGACGGGCGTGTTGAAGAGAAATGCCTGCCCTGCAGTGTAGGGGTAGTGTATCTTCCTCTTATTCAGAGTCACTGGATTCGATCCTTCAGCTCGTCCGAGGAATTTAATGTGACTGAGGTCTAGGGCGGATTTTAATCAGTCTCATGAGGACAACTGAGGAGCTGTCTCAAGCGAGAGGGAGTGAACTAAGACAATGAAGCCAAACAATTCGGATGAGGAAACCATCATTCTGACCACGTGACACGCCAATATCTGCAGGCATATCTGACTGGGAAAGAGTCATTTTGAGTTTCTAAGCACTTTAATGGGGTGTACATGGCACAGATTGGTTGTTGTTGTTGTACTTGTTGTGTGGCATTGAACCCTTCCATATCGGAGTGCTAGAAATCTAAATGATAATGAGACTGTTTCTCATTTCCATACCCTTTACGATTCATCACGCTGTAGTGCTTCGTGGATACGAAATTATAAGCACGATGATAAGATTGGAGGGCTGTTAAAATTTTCTCGCACACAATATCAGTTTCATAGAGCACTTTCAGTAGAATGCCTGCCAACAGCATCTGTTATTCACTGCACCTGCCTGTCAGCCATTGTACTGGAGTACTTTCTTGCTACAGCACATATCAGTCAACTCTCGGTAGCAGAATGCAACCCTGCGGTTCCTACCATGCAGTTTCCCACACTCGCTCGTGTCGCATGCTATTCTTTGTCAGTTTGAAAATAAGTAAATGAGTTAGATTTGGTGTACAGGGTGTAACAATAAGTTACGGCCAAAATTTCGAGACACATTCCTCACACATAGAAGAAGAAAATATGTTATATGGATATGAGTTAGGAAACGCTTTATTTCAAAGTTAGAATTCATTTTCTACAAATCTACATGGTACTGTACATTAATCATGGGGAACACACTGGAACAGAACGTACCAGCAAGTCACATGGAACTCTTTCTTCAAGATACCGGGTGAGTCAGCCGCGTCTGACGTTTCTGCATTTAGGAAACGCAACGAACGTCAGTGGAGTGATAGTCTATTTTCCTTTGCCGTATACCAAGCTACGCCCGCCTCTGTGGTGTAGTGGTTAGTGTGATTAGCTGTCACCCCCGGAGGCCCGGGCTCGATTCCCGGCTCTGCCACGAAATTTGAAAAGTGGTATGAGGGCTGGAACGGGGTCCACTCAGCCTCCACTTTCCCACTTCTCCTCCAGGCAAAATGCCGGGATGGTACGTAACTTACGGCCACGGCCACTTCGTTCCCTCTTCCTTGTCTATCCCTTCCAATCTTCCCTTCGCAAGGCCCTTGTTCAGCATTGCAGGTGAGGCCGCCTGGGTGAGGTGCTGGTCATCCTCCCCAGTTGTGTCCCCGATCGAGAGTCTGAAGCTCCAGGACACTGCCCTTGAGGCGGTAGAGGTGGGATCCTTCACTGAGTCCGAGGGAAAAACCGACCCTGGAGGGTAAACAGATAAAGAAGAAGTATACCAAGCTACAGTCGCCTTTAAAGCATTTACTGCGTCATCCCTGCACGACTTTTGCAAAAACATGTATGCGACAGGTATTTACACAATATATTAAACTGTCATACGGTTATGTAAACTGTACGTATGACAGTTTGATGCACTGGGTAAATGCCTGTCGCATACGGTACATGTTTTTGCAAAGGTAATGGTGCAGTGAGTGATTAAAGGTGATTATTGCTTGGTACAGGGCAAAGGATCATAGACCATAACGACACCAGTGACGTTCGGTGGGATGCCTGACTGTATAAAACGTCAGACGCGGCTGACTCACCTGGTACGTTTAAAATGCGCTTCGTTTGCACTGATACATGCATCAAGCCACTGTCGTCGTATTGAACGCCGGATGCGCTCATGTATTCCTGGAGTACTGCGAGTGCATGTATCAACGTTACCGGAGGAAATATTGAACATTTCTTGTAACAAATAGTATCATCTGCATATATACATTTATTCAGAGAATAAAAACTCCCCCCCCCCCTAAGGAGGTTTCCCATGAAGACAAAGAATACTATATACATTTATGATTATATAATGATTTCTCAGTATGGATAATGAACCTTACGAGGCTTTGAGGACCACATTTTTCGTCAACGACTTTGATAGTTTGAATATTGACCAGAATTAATCGAAGAACTTACGATTTTTTCCTCTTGCACTGGTCATGAGGCCTATAACCTCGATGTTATCCAGTCTATATTCACATCGGTAAAGGGAATAGTTGGCTCGTAGATGCCTTTCTTTTCCTCGTGTACTTCACTGGGCTGGTTAGCGTGCAATTCAAACCAAACCGTGGGATCAATAATATATCCATTGTTGTTATTTTTGAAGGCTATCATGTCAATCCTTTCTCCGACAATCCATGGACCTCTTCGTGCAGCGTCTCGCAATGACTGACGGATGGAGATTCGCATCGCATGGTAGCTAGTAAGTCACAGGTTTTCACTGTAGGGACAGTATCTCAGGACATAAGTAAGGGTTCCTATCTTGTTGTGGCAATGCCGACAACGGGTATTGTCCTGGGACCTGCCTGGCATGGCTCGAACGGCTGCGACGTTAGCGGTCATCTTTAGAGCATCACGCCAGTCACTGCAAGACAGGCCATCATGGTGTGTTATTTAACTGTTCACTGAAATGTTTTATTTGAATAAGATTACACCTTTACCCCTTTGAGGAAGCTGACACCATTAATGTTGTTGAGTTCTAACGTGGAAATAAAGCATTTCCGGACCCATGTCTACATAACATAATTTCTTCTTCTATGTGTAAGGAATATGCCCCGAAAGTTTGACGTACTTTATATTGTTACACTCTGTATTATGATGATAATTGAGCTCAAATGCGGGAACAATTCTGCTCAATGAGCAATGCTCCAGCTCAGGTAGGTGCTTGCACGGCTCTCAGTTACAACTAGCAAAGGGGAATGTATCTAAGCAGATTTAAAATTTTAACAGGTTTATTGTGCCTAATGTCTCGTTCTATTCACTGTATTAGATTATGGCCGGGAAACAAGATAAGTCATTTTGTATACAAAATGAACGCTCTAAGTAAATACGTTTAATATTAATTATAGGCCTATTAGGTTATGCGCAGGAAACAAAATGAATTATTTTGACATGTGATAACTAAATATTCCTTTGCCCACTGGCTGTACTACTAATAATACTAATAATATTTATTCTTCCTCAAATGAGTGATGTTGCCATATTGACAAAGAATACCATACAATACAAATTTAGTACCTAATCTAATTACAATACAGAATAAAAAACTATATTTCTATTGTTAATGTAGAGGAAATAATACTTAATCACAAAAAAGCATAAGACAAACTACTTTAAATGATTTAATTAAGTGGGTGGAGCGTAGAGTTGATGCCTAATATCGATATCGAGGTTTTCAATGTATGTATGCCCCAGATCACAATGGTCTCATTCGATATACCAAAGCGTTGTAAGTAGGGGACTAGTAGTTAGGAATAATGCCCCTTGAACCCAGCATGAGCCGTATGACCTCGATGTCCTTAAGGTTGTACTTATTATAGGCCAACATAAAAGCTTGTTTAGGAATACGACATAAACAATGAGCGACAACGAACTGTACGATAGTATTGCGTAAATGTAATATACTCAGCCAGCTATATTGCTGTGGCTTTACTTGCGCCTTGACTCCACATATCGCCATCTACAGTAGTCCTTACAGCACAAACTAGCTGCTCTCGGTTTTTCCCGCGTTCATGCCGCTAGCTCAAGGAGCGGGTCATTGTCCATCTATGATTTGCTCATGGCTCCAATGACTAATATGGTAAAAGAATATCAGTAACTCTAACCATTCAACAGTTGTCTCTCTCTACATAATTACTATTTTCGTATTATCGGACCTACGTATCTAGTAACAGGCAGGGACCCTCCTCGGAGGCAGCCCTACCCAGGGAGTGGCGCCCCTGCCAATGTGACTCCCAGGGCCCACTGACCCGGTGTGTATTTTCTGGTAAGGGTCCCAGCTCAGGGTTACGAGTGAAGAACTCAACGGAGAAGTTCGACTTCAGTACGGTATAGATGGTGGAAGTGGCAGCCAAATACTCGGGATTAATAGAGTATGGCACCGAGTAACCACCGGTGTAAGTGGTTCACCTCTTCCAAATGCCAACGGCCTCTTCGAGGGCGGATGAGCGGAAAGAGGGCAGGGCACCCTGATCTCCTTGGAGTAAGGATTACTTCTTAAGGCGGATGAACGTAATTGTGGGTCAATGGCATAGGATGTGGAAGGCAACGGGAAACCTCCACATTAAAGATCCTTGTGATATCCCAAGAACAGAAAGCATGATGATATCTTCGAACGTAAAATATTCCAGAATAGCATCCTATTCGGATCTCTGGAGGGGGATACAGGAGAAGGCAAAGAGCAAATCCTACAAAGTAGGTACCGGTACATGGAATGTGAGTTCCTTGAAAAACTGTGGTAAGCTAGAGAATGTGAAGAACAAAATGAAGCGACTAGAAATGGATGATTTTGGAATTAGTGAGGTAAGATGGCCAGATAGCGGAGATCTACGGAGCGGAGATTTCAGTTTTTTGTCTTCTGGCTGTTCAGACGGGAAGGTGGTGTTGGATTTATACTGACAAAGCAGTTAGGACAGCGAGTGTCAGGTATTTGGGGATATAATGGAAGAATACTGCTCATAAAATTAAAGACAGAACCTAGAGATACAGCTCTAATCCAGGTGTACATGCCCACCTCTACATACACAGATGATGAAGTGGAGGAAGTGTACGAACAACTGGAAGAAGTGTTGCTAAGGTCCAGGTTGAAGAAAATCTCATCATCCTCGGAGATATGAACGCAGCTGTTGGAGAAGGCAGAGAAGATGATACGGTGGGCGATTATGGTCTTGGTACCAGAAACAAAAGGGGATAAAAGCTCACAGAATTTTGTGGAAGTCACTCCTTTGTAATTACAAATATTCTCTTCGAACAGCCAAAAAGGAGAAGATACACACGGAGAATGCCTGGAAATGGTAGTAGATATCAAATAGACTATATGATAGTTAGACAACGGTATCGAAATCAAGTAAAATCAAGTAAAAGCTATCCTGGGGCTGATATTGACTCCGATCATAACCCAGTGGTAATGACAGGCCAACTGAAACTTAAGAAAATAAGAATAGAAAGACGCCCCCCAAAACGAAATTTGAGTAAATTAAAGAAAGACAGCGAGGCTGTCAAAATGTTCAAAGAAGAAAGTAATAACAAAATTAATACTGAAGTACTGGCTGGAAATAGTGCTCAAAAATGGAAATAAATCAAGAAATAAATAATTGATGAGCAGAAGATTGTTTTGGAAAAGGAGAGAGGAAAAATATCCCTACCAGTAAGAAAACACTTCATTAAGAGACTGGGACCTACTGCCCGTATTTGCCAACTTAATATAGAAGGCATTAGCCGATCCAAGAGTGAAGCGCTGTCTAAACTGATACTTTGTTATGAAGTTGATTTAGTGTTTATCCAAGAAACTCATGCTACAGATGATCAGTAGTTGAGAACAAGAGGAAAGATTCCAGGATATGACCTTCTGGGAGCTACCTATCATCAAGCGTATGGTAATGCCACCTACGTACGCTCCACCATAGATAATGCCTACTTTGTCTCTTCCAGTACAAGCGAGGATATTCACACTGTTGTTACTCGAATAGGTGACACTGTAGTCTCAAATATCTATAAACCACCCAACGTCAAGTGGCCTAGTCAAGTTTTAGATGTGCATCCACACCCAGCTGTCTATCTAGGAGACTTCAATAGCCATCATCAGGAGTGGAATTACAGAACCGACGACGACAATGGAGAGGCGCTAATGGGTTGGGTTGAAATTAATGACCTTTTCCATGTTTTTGACGCCAAGGATCGAGGTACTTTTAGATCTGCAACATGGAGATTAGAGTATTGCCCTGACCTATGCTTTGTGTCTAGAAACAAGGACGGTAAATCCTTACCAATTATCCGGAAAGTGCTCACAGACTTTCCTCATAGCTAGCACCGACCAGTCCTCTATGAGCTTGGAATCCAGATTTCTCTAGTTTCAACTACCCCACGACCACGCTGGAACTAACAGGTATGCCTTTACAGAGGACCTTGACAATGTTTTGCGAAAGATACCACCAACAAGCACAGGATATGAGAGACTCGTGGGAGCTGTGATATCTACAGCCAAAAAGCACATCCCTAGGGGCTTTCGTAGAGAGTATATCCCTGGATGGAGTGAGGAAACAGGTAATCTTTATCAACAATACATTGATAGTGGTGATCACGAAATTGCAGATCAACTTTTACATAGATTACATTCTGCAACAAGACAAAAGTGGATTTCAAAAGTTGAATCTCTTGACTTTACAAAATCCAGTCGTGAAGCTTGGTCCCTTCTCAGGAAGCTGGGGAATGGAAAACCCATTACACGAATGAATTCAGAAATTCACCCAAACAAAATTGCATCTCATATAGTCACGACAACCAAAAGTAGCAGGGATAAAGTATTCACGAAACGAATAAAGAAGAATCTGAAAATCCCGAAGGACAGTGTCCCAGATATATCGGAGTACTCCAGACCTTTTACTGAGAATGAGATAACTATTGCAATTGCTGATATCGAGCCAGGCAAAGCACCAGGTGTGGATGGTATTCACCCAGAATTTTTCACTCATTGTGGGGATAGAGCTAGAGCATGGTTGTCCACCTTCTTCACGAACATCCTACAGATTGGGCAATTGCCAAAGCTATTCAAACAAACAAAGATCATAGCCATCTTGAAGAAAGGCAAAGCCAACGATAAACAAGAGAGCTATCGACCTATTGCTCTGCTTAGTGTGACATAAATTAAAAGAAAGGCTCCTTCTCAATAGAATTGGCCCAGAGATCCTCGAGAAAATCCCAGTGGAGCAGGCAGGATTCAGACCGAACAGAAGCACTACAGACCAAATAATGTCTCTTACAACTTACATAGAAGCAGGCTATCAGAGAAAGCTTAAGACATCAGTGGCTTTTATTGATCTGACAGCAGCCTATGATACAGTTTGGAAGGACGGCCTACTCTTCAAGTTTCTGAAAGTGATACCATGTAAGACGACTGCCCAGCTCGTGAATAATATGCTAAGCCAAAGACTTTTCCAAGTACATATGGAGAATACTGTAAGCACCAAAAGATCACTAAATAATGGACTTCCTCAGGGTTCTGTTCTTGCTCCAATCTTATTTAGTCCATATATCTCAGACATGCCTGCCACATTTTCAAGAAAATTTGGATACGCCGATGATTGGGCTATTGCTACCAGAGATACAACATTCGAGAAATCCGAGATGACATTAACGGACGACATAAAAGTGTTGGTACAGTACTTTAAATTGTGGAGACTTACACTTAATGCCAATGAAACAGAAGTATGCTGCTTCGATCTAAACAGAAAGATGGCTAACAAACAATTGTAGGTGTACATTGGAATTCAGTTATTGACACATAGTAGATCCACTAAATACCTAGGAGTTACCTTAGATATAACACACTCTCTTTTAGACAACACCTTCGTAACGTACAATCCAAAGTAAGAACTCGCAACAACGTAATCCAAAAATTATTTGGTACAAGTTGGGATTCAACAGCAACTTTACTCCGATGCACCGCTTTGGGATTCTTGTTCTCGGCTGCTGAGTACTGCGCTCCTGTTTGGCTGAATAGCCCTCACACCAACCTCATAGATACGCAGCTCAACGCCACGATGCTTCTCGTCACTAGCACAATAAGGTCTACACCCACATATTGTCTACCTATTCTCAGCCATATCTCCCCACCAGATTTTTGACGTAAAAACGCTCTCCTCAGGGAATTTAATAAATTAATAAATAATCCCCAATTACCAATATATGATGACATCGCCGATGTTCATCTGAATCGTCTAAGGTCCCGAAATCCACCAATAAAAACTGCAATAGAACTGAAGAATACCAACTTCAATATTACTAAGGAATGGCAGGGAAGACAAGATACTAGGCCTTAGTCAACTTTGCCACACATAGGATCGTCACTGCCACCTGGATTTGAGCTTCCGCGGAAAACCTGGTCTACTCTTACCAGGATACGATCGGGCCATGGTAACTGCGCAGATTTCCACTACAAATGGAAAAGAATTCCTACGCCTAACTGCGACTGTGGTGCCTCTAAGCAGACCATCCTGCACATTATCAGCGGATGTCCAAAAAAGAAAGTACATTGGCGATATCAGTGACTTTGCTCATGCGCTTCCGGAGACAGCTGTATAAATAACCTGGATATAAATATATAGTTTGTTCTTCAAAACCACTGTGTGTTGTATCTGTAAAGCCATACGCTAAATAATAAATATGGAGCATTGCGACCTATGGCTCTGAAACCTCGACTCTACTAAAGGCTCATAAGAAAGGAATAGATGCATTCGAAATGTGGTGCTGACGTCGAATGTTACGAATACCCTGGACACACAGGCTAACAAATGAAGAAGTTCTGAAGAGAGCTGAAGAAACCATCAGCCGAGAGAAAATCATCGCGAAAAGAAGATGTAGTTGGATAGGTTATTTACTCGGGCATTCATCATGGAGCACCACACTGCTTGAAGGGAAACTGAAAGGAAAGACTAGAAGAGGACGACCAACAGCAGGGTTCCTCGATGGCATTAAAGGGCGACGTCCACATCAACTAATCAAGCAGCTGGCTCAGGGTAGAAGGTCGTTCGACGAGGACAGTCATGTTACTCACCAACCATCAGGTCAAGGAGAACGAGAAAAAGAGAGAGAGAGAGAGAGAGGACCACTATACAATAATCTTCAGAACATCTCACTGAAACATCTTCAGTAACATATTTGTCCTCAGGCGCACAATCAGCAGGACATAACTGTGTTGTTCTGAAGAAGATCACAGCCGACGTACGGGGAGACTGGAGTTCAAACAGTTTAATGACAATATTATTTGTTTTACGTCCCACTAACGAAATTTGTACAGTTTCTGGAGACGCCGAGGTGCCGGAATATTGCCGCGCAGAGATTTTTTATGTGTCAGTAAATCTACCGACACGAGGTTGACGTATTGTAGCACCTTCACATACCACCGGACTGAGCCAGATCGAACCTGCCAGGTTGGGCTCAGAAGGCCAGTGCTTTACCGTCCTAGCCACTCAGCCCGGCTCTAAAACAGTTTAAATGCAAAAATAAAACTGTTAACTCCATGCTGAAAGTGTTGTTCTTTCTACAGGTTGTGAAATGAAATGGCGTATTGCTTTTAGTTGCGGGAGTGTCGCCAGGTGCAGATCTTTTGATATGACACTCGTATGCGACCCGCGCGTCGTAACGAGGATGAAATGGTGATGAAGACAACTGTCCCCGTGCCATCGGCATTAACCATTTGTGGATAAAATTTCCAACCCTGGCAGGAATCGAACCCGAGGCCCCTGTGACAAAAGGCCAGGACGCTAACCATTTAGCTATGGAGCCGAATTACAATTATGGATATCTTCGTATTTGAATTGTTCAATTTATTGGTTCAATTTTATAGTGGTCCGGCTCCTTGGCTGAATAGTCAGCGTTCTCGTCTTCGGTTCGGAGAGTTCCGGGTTTGATTGCCGGCCTGGTCCAGGGTTTTAGTTGCACTTGGCGAATTTCTCTGGTTCTGGAACAGAGGGTTTTTATTCCTCTCATATATATACACAACACACTACACTACTATCCACAACAGGAGAAAAAACATCCCTTTACATAGGCCGTGTGTCAAGATGGATATCCGGGCGTAAAACTGGGCCATATCAACCTAAAGAATCGACTCAATACAGTTCACAGCAATCAAGAACGGCGTGGCTTATTGCTACATAAGTGGGATATGAGATCCTCCCCTGTCTGTACCCACCTCATTCCTCCATCACTTTTCCCCCACGCCATAAGACCTATCTGTGTCGGTGCGACGTAAAGGCCCTAGACATTTCCCCCAACCCGTCCGGTTCTTTTGGCCAGATAGAGGGCGTAACCCTCTAGGTGGCCCGCCCCATCTCTTCAGGGTGAGGAATGAAAACATTAGTATTAAAAATCCTCCCTGAGTGTGACTACGGTCAAGAAAACCAGACCATCCACCATATCACCACTGAATGTTCAAGGAGATCATACATGGAGCCATTGGAAGATTCTGTGTGGTAGGTGGGCAATTTAGATTTAATTTTATGAACTATCTATGAGTTTTCTCTTTTTCAATTGCTTCTTTATTATTTGTTTTATATTTGTATGAAATTTACTGTGTACTACCCCAAAAATTTAGGATTAACACCAGCGGGAATAATAATAATAATAATAATAATAATAATAATAATAATAATAATAATAATAATAATAGTAATAGTAATAATTGTTACGGGGATACCCGTGGAGCAGAATGGGTGGTGCCGGGGTGAATGGGTCTATCTACAATATCAAAATTAATTTAAAACTTGAACGGAAGGTTATATTTCTTCAAAAAGACAACAATTCAACAAATAACAATATGTCAGGTACAAAAGCAATCTTGAAACAAGACTAGAAAAATACAAGATTAGTGAACTTTACAATTATGGGCTTCAAGCCCGTAGTTTTACAATTCCAGAGATACCGGATCCAGTTTACACCATTTAAGTTAAAATTTAGGAACCATTAAGTCAGGGGCACAAATCCCCTAAATCAAGAGCACTTGCTCCATAAATACAATATCTGGCCTTCCAGAGGCACTCTTTACAATAATCAAAACTTGGAAAAAGAGCTAACAGGTTCTCCAACATTCATCCAATTTTAACCGCCCGCTTAAGTCAATATTACACACAATTCTAACACTCTCTGGCCTTCCATGACCCAACTTACAAATTGAAACAAGGGTATCCCCTACCCAACCTACAGGGCCTTTGCGAAAAAGAACAGGTTAAGTAAACGGCCCGAAACATAAACTGAAAGGAGGCGTACACTGCACTCCCAGACAATGAAATGTAAAACCTACAGGGCTCTCGTCCGATGAAACAGGGGCTAATCCCTAGCTATTTGAGGTGGCGCACATGGAAATCACTTTAACACATTACAGGAAGAAAACCGTTACAAAACGAAGTCACCTCAAACCAAGATGAAGGAGAGCTCGAGAGGGTACTTCATTCTCTATCCCCGGTTTACAGTTATAGATTTTATGAACTTTTACATTAGCCGGAAAAAGTTACATTTTAGGAAAGGAGGTTACATAACTAAAGATTCGGACCTTTCCCTCGGATTAAGCTGCGGAGGTAGCTACAACAAAAAATATGTAATTTATGTGGCCATTACCTTATAGATGTTCTGCTGCCGACGAAAGAGGCCGCCCGCCTCCTGCTTAAGCACACACACTCAGATAGACGACGATCAATTGGTCAAGAAACGTGAAAACCCGCAGTTTATAAACCCTCAGGGAAGGTTCGAGAGCATTCAAGATTAAACAGGACACAGCCCTCTTAAATTTTATTGGTTGAGTTCAAAAGTAACACTCAAAATCTAACAAGAAGCCTGTGATTCGTTGAAAATTAATTACAGAAATTTTTCATTGACCAGATTCAAAACTGGCTGAAAGAAAAAGGAAGTATTGGTAACCCCAAAATAAATGAACATAGATCAGTTATGGAAAACCTAGGAATATGAAACTTCTTTAAATTATAAGTTCTTACACCTTGCACCAGGGTGCATGATCATAGTTTTTTGTTAGTGTCATCTATGGAAGAATGTCCAAACTTCTTGATGAATGGCCAACAAAACAAGGAGAAATTCACTCAGTTTAGGAAACTGCACAATAACAAAATTACTTAATATTTCGGTGGTGACATCTTCTGATTAAAGTTCTAATTTCCTGTTGTAGTAGTTTCCACTTTTGTTCGATAGAGGAGTTCATTAAGGCGCTTATTTTGAATGCGCGGCGTTGAGGTGTACCTCCCGGTACAATGATAATAATAATAATAATAATAATAATAATAATAATAATAATAATAATAATAATAATAATAACGTGGAAACTCAACAACATTATCAATATTCCAGTAGTGATTGGATGTAGGGGGTATTATACCAAAGACAGTACACAGGAGAAGTGAAGCATTTAATCTCCACCCTTTCATTTCCAGAGAATTACAAAAAGCATCAATCGTTGCTACTTGCCATATAGTAAGGAAGTTTACTTGCATGAACCATCCACCATATACAGCGGACTAAAAATCTTCTACTGATAATTTTGACTATTTATGTATACAGAGTGGTCGAGAAAAATGTAGACACTCTTTGATAGTCAATATTGAAACAGGAACGCCCGTACTTTAGCTTTGTGGAGAGCATGGATTAACGCCAAGGCGTGTACGGTTCATGCTCAGAGAGTGTAAGAGAGAAGGGTAGTGCAATGAGTTCATTTTTAAAGTGTAACTTGCATTTTATTCAAGAAAACATACAAAATATGTCACCTTTTACAGATGAATGGTTTGAATGTCCTCAAAGATGTGGAGAAGGCGTCGTCCCAAGGCGGTTGAAGGAGACTCGAACCTGGGGCGGTCGTCTGGTGATAGCGCAGCGTGGAATAGTTGATTAGTTTTGTATTCCACTAAAATCCCTTGAAGGGAGTAGAGAAATGTAAGACGTTCGCACAGAATGTCAATAGAATCTGATACGACACTTCTCTACCACACTGCACTGCAAGTTGTGGCGAGACACTGTTTATTAGCCGAACAAGTTCCACTGTAAATGGTGCTGGACGCACATTACTTTTGGAAAAAGAAATGGATTCAAAATCACAGTTCTGTGAAAATAATAGAAATGAACACTGTTCATGAAATAGTCACTGGCGAACTCGAAGTGATAGGCAACGAAAATAATCTGGAACTTTCTGAGGTTCAACTGTATACAACTTCACTTAATCTCAGTGCGAAGAAGAAAATAAATTTAGTCCTACGGACACAGTCTTTCGTACTGTTTGTAATGAGTACGGAGAAGCAAATGCAATGATCTAGCACACACACACGTGGAAATACATTAAAGTTTCTATGAAGACAAAAAACAAACAATTTATGACTCTCAGCACGCAGTCTCGTGAAAAAGGACCAAGTTCCATTAAGACACAGTCTTAATCAAAAATCACATAGTTTCTCAGAAATAAATTATCCACTGAGGCACAGTTTTACAAGTAGCTTAACACAACTTCTCGGCAATAAATGTAGACAGAGTTTTTCACGAGGGGAATTAACATAGTCCCTTGAAAATAAATAAAGGCACCGTATTTCACGAAGCGAATCAACACAGTCTTTGAAAAGAAATGTCGGCACAGTATTATGAAAGAAAATGTTAGCACAGTTCTACGAAGTGAATTAACACAGTCTTTTGAAAATGAAGGTCGGCACAGTCTTATGAAAAGAAATGTCGACACTGTTTTTCACGAAGTGAATTGACACAGTTTTTGAAAAGAAAGGTTGGCACTCTCCTCTATGACAAAAAATAACACTGTCCTTTGAAAAAAAATGTACTTTCACTAGGGCACAGTTTCACGAAATAACTTAACACAGTCTCTTGAAGAGGAAACAATGTTTCACTAAAGCACAGTCTTTACGCCCTAAGTCCTTTAAGCACAGTTTCAAAGATATCTAGCGATTACTGTATAGTTTCTATAATACAAAATTCACAAGACGGAAATAATGTTAATCAGCTCGACAGATCGATATTATACGTGAATAAGTATTCCGCTTGCACGCGAAGTTAGAGTCCGATGAGAATATGTTCGACACTTGAATCGCGTATTTCTATCACCGGTCCTTAGCCGAACAGAGTAACGGATTGTACTATCTCAGCCGTCCTGCACAGCGTGGCGGCTAGTATACGACGAAATCACACACTGTCTACTCCAGGGCTGGCGACCTCCTTATATTGCTCAAGGTCGGACGGCCAGACTGGAAATATGAGCTTCTTAAAAAATGTATAACTCGGCCATCCTTCCGCCGATTTTCATGAACATTTGGGCAGTAGTATTTGTTGTCCAAGCCTACAAGGTGACGTTCTTCAAATCACGATCTGACATTTCGTTCCTGATTTAATGACATCGAACAGAATGGAACTTTCGGCATGACGTCACTTGGCCTTGGCTGGTACTCTGCAGCAAGCGATCACTTGCATGCTGTCACCCATGATGCCTGCACGCTCGGCGCTCGTTTTAAATCCACACAATCGGGTGTTAGTGCGTTTTCCTCAAGAAATACGTGAACGGCGAATGCTGACAGGGCATTTCCGTTTCAATATTAATGGAACAAAATGACATACCGTTCCAATTCTTGCACGGGGAAAGGTTAATTTATGTGTTCAACGTGTCCCCCATTGGCAGCCAAACAAAGTCGACGCCGCTGAACTGTTGACCGAACTACAGCTGTCAGTGTTGTCGGTGTGATAGCCGCACTGGGCGACTCGATGGTTTCTCGTAGCTCGTTCATTGTAGCTGGCTTCTGTCGATAAACTTCATTTTTCAATGTCCACCACAGGTAGAAGTCAAGAGGTATAAGGTCTAGAGACCCTGCTGGATACTCATCAGCTCCTCTTCGACCTATCCATCGTTTAGGTAGATTTTCATCCAAGAAGGCTCTGACATCTCTGTGATAGTGACGCTGAGTACTATCTTGTTGTAGGTAAAATCTTTGATTTCCAAACACCTCTCGGATGACAGGTCAAATCTATGTTTGCAGCATTTGAAGATACACCTCATCAGTTACGGTACCTTCAAAGAAGAATAGACCAATCAAACCGTGCGATGACAGACAACACACACCAGACATTAACACCAGGTAGATTAACATAAATGTCCACGTGAACGTGAGGATTTTCGGGAGCCCAGTACACGCAGTTGTGGCGCTTTACAGTATCGTTCAGTTCGAATTGCGCCTCGTCAGACCAGATAACCATCCCTGCAAACCGTTCAACCTCGCGAAGCATGCCTTCAAACCACGCGCAGTACTCAGTCCTTCGACTCTGGTCGGGCTCGTTCAAAGCGTGCAGCGATCTTGAAATGTACACTTTCCAGCCTTCAGAATTCGTCGGACGGTTGATCGGCTTACCTCGCATTCACATGCACCCTGATTCACAGATTTTTGAGGTGACCTAGTAAAATGTTGCAACACAGCAGCGCTGGAAGCTGGACTTGCTGATGTTTTTGGTCGGCCAGTCCTTTACCTTATACACATCCTGAACTATACCGTCGACTTCAAATTTATCCCAAATACGATAAATTGTTGTACGTGTTGGTGGCTGAGTTCCGTACACATTAAGCCATTGCCATTGTACCTCCATCATATCTTCGTATTTCCAGTACCACTTTAATACAGTCTTGCGTTGTTCAAACGACAATCTTACTTCACTCATTGCTGCACTGTCTTCTGCTGCAAAATGCGCCCCAAAATAGTCTCGCCATTCACGTGACTTTTATCATCTGTTGAAAAAATATTGGACTATGCTACCGCGCAAGAATTTTAAAGATATGTCATTTTGTTCCAAAGATATTAACTATCAAAGAGTTTCTACATTCGTCTGGAACCCTCCGTAGTAAATATCCTATAAATATCTGTCAAATTTATTTGTCAACATTGTGTGTACTACGTAATACTTCTTCCATTAACTTTGTACCGAAGAAGCACATAAACCGAATTGTAAAATTGTTAATTATATAATAATAATAATAATAATAATAATAATAATAATAATAATAATAATAATAATAATAATAATAATAATAATAATAAATTGTGTAATTTCCTAAATATTAAAAATATATACAAGTCGAGCACCATATTCCCTCTAGATAAGTTCTAGATCTCGCACTATATTAATAATTTCTTTCCTTTGTAGCGTAAATCTTCAAACTATAACTTACACTTTTCCAGTCTAGTCTTCATATCATTCTTTAATGTATTGGGAGTCCAAAGTAAGGATGGTTAGGCTTAATTTTTTATGGTTTAAATATAAGAGGTGCGAAAGTAAGCGAGACCATAGAGCTAGTTGTAAATATAGACACTTGGTTTATTCACGGGGAGCTGAAAGGCGTATTAGTCTTAATGAAGAAGTATGTTTATGGAGATTCGGCGTTCTTTATATAATCGCTGTGGGTGAGGACTTAGAATATATTAATGTTTTCTTCCGTTTTTTGTAAAAGGCAACTAAATGGAGTGACTCCCCAGGGACTCTCAAATTGGAAACATCGGTCGGCGACTATGAGTCTTCTCCGTAATTCTCCTGTGGACAAAGTTATCCAATATGCAACGCTCGTATCTGTAATACTAGGTGTAGAAAATACAGGAGTTCAATTCAACAACCTCAGCAGTTATTGACATCCTAAAAATACTGCAAGTTCGACCATGAGCCCATTGGCAACACTGAAAGTGAAAATAATTTTCGTTATCTTCCAGCGATAAAAGTATGTTTACTTCAACAGTTAGAGATGTTTTCCATTCATTCTCGGATACAGTATCCAAGACCTTACCTGCTTTCTACAAAATAGCACATACTACAGTAGTAGAAAATTTGTGAAAATGAAAGGTTACCGATATACTCTGGAGTCGTGGGTGGCAACCATTGTATTTGAAAACTAATCAGAGGAGACATGGAAGAGCTCCGAGACTTTGGTGAATGAGTGGAAGGACAAAGGAAAGGGAAGAGACACAAAGGACGTGAAATACTCAAAGACAATCTAATGGTAAGCGACGGAAGAATGAGACAAAACGAAGATAGTGGTGAAATTCATATGAGTTGTGAAGGCCCGAATGTGTCAGAAATTAAGTTACTGCAACAAGCAGTAATAGATGAAGCAGAGGGGCTAATACTGACATGTCGTATTTGTGTGAAGATGTCAACACATTACAAGAAATGCGTACCATGCTTGTCGAGAGACAAAAAGGGATTTGGAAGACTGGTACCTCCTCAAGTTGGTTTACCACTTCAAAATACAAACAGCCTTCCGTGTTCCGTTTCCAGAATTAAGAGGAAGTACCAGCGAGATTACAAAAGAAGAGAGGAAAGCAATAGTGCCATTGAATTGTCCTACTCTTCTTCCGCTTTTTCTACATCCTTGTGAAGTCGGGTGCCAAATGTGCAGCACATGTGGACTGGAGCTTTTTAACGACCGGATGCCCCTCCTAACGCCAAACATATGTGGAGGGATGTCTTCACTATTACGAGTACCGAGCGAGTTGGCCATGCGGTTAGCATCGCGTAGCTGTGAACTTACATTCGGTAGATGGTGGGTTTGAATACCACCGTTGGCAGCCCAGAAAATACGTTAATGCGACGTTAAAACACTAGCAAAAAACCCAGTTGCCGAGTTAAATTAACTATACGCAGCTAAAAAAAGCTACCCGGCCGGGAATCGAACCTATGACCCTCTGAAATGGAGGTCTTGATGCTGAACATGTTGCTACGGAGCCAATAGCAGCGTAGAATAATATGTGTTAAATGAACATTTGCATCTGTTATAGCTATGCACATTATTTTTTAAAATTTAGAATTAATATCCAATCTAGAAATCTTTCAGCATTATTTTTCTGACAAGGTGATATTTAATATACAATTTATTGTGAAGGCGTACTTTGTATTTATATTCAGTGGAACGGGAGGAAGAATGGGGTTTGATAGTAAATAGTCTAAAATGACCGAGATTAGTTTTGAATCCACTGCTTTGGAGTCACAAGGCAGATTGGTGACAGTCTTAAAGAGAGTTGAAATCGTGTAGATCATATCTATAGCGCGACTAATACATACATATAGTTATTCCTTATTATTTCTTTGAAAGGATCAAGTACTGCCCAGTCAATTAGAGCTTCCACAAGGATAAAGTTTTACTTGATGATTAAATAATCGAAAACTTGAAATCAAACACATGTAAATAACTCTAAAGCTTCATAATAGATGTTAAAAATCAATATCCCAAAACGGAATTCTATAAAAATTCACTTCGCACATAACTATTAATACTAATCTTAAAAGTAAATGTTCAAAAACCAATCGGGCAAGACCGGGTACTACAGCTACTTAAAGAAAAATGTGCTAGCATGAACACAAATACCTAGTCTCAGAGCAAGAGACATTAACCGTACGTAGATAAAATCCCCGAAAGCCAGTAAGCTGACAATTCAAGGAGCCAGACTCAAACGTAAATTGTTATTTTGAAACTCCAACAGTCTCTCTATTTCCCACTACGCGGTTCAAGGCTTGTAGCTGTTAGCTTGAATTCAGGAGAGAGCGGGTTCGAACCGCACTGTCGGTAGTCCTGTAAATGGTTTCCCAGGGTTTCCCATTTTAACACTTGGCAGGTGCTGGGGGTGTGCCTTAAATGTGGATGAAGTTGCTTTGTTTTATCCCATCGTTGCTATAAGAAGTCGGTGTGAGGTAAAGCAAACAACAGAATTATTTCCTCGTTCACTTTCACAGTCCAAAGAAGGACTGGAAGATGATACTAGAATTTAACAGAAAGTAATCTCCACACAGGCCATGAAGGGCTTTGGAGGAGGGGAAGGTAACCCGTAACCTGATAGATCGGTGCATTTAAGGTTAATTTTCCTTTAAACACGAGCACACGAAAATAATAATAATAATAATAATAATAATAATAATAATAATAATAATAATTGTTACGGAGTTATCCGTGGAATGCAGAGGTAAAAGAAGGTGCGGGCTGGAATGGGTCTAACTACAAGTTCGAAAGATGAATTAAAATTTCAACAAAGGTTATATTTTCAAAACTTATCAATGGTGACATAGAATTTGAAAACTTAACAAGTCAACAACAAACCAAAATCAGATACAAAGAAATTACAAGTGTTAGGGGATTATTACAAGGTCTGGGCTTCGAGCCCCACAATCACAATCCTTGAGCTATTAGCCCAACTTTACCAAGGTACAAAATTGAACAAAGGGGCAGAAAACCCCATCATGCCAAGGATCACTTGCTCCTATTTACAATGTTAAGCCTCCTAGAGGCACACAGAGATCAAATTTAGGAAAGAGCAGACCCGCTTTCAAAGTTGAAGCCTATCAGGAGGCCATAAGCAGACTTCACACTAACTGCCCTCAAGGCACACATATAATGGTACAGGGGTACCTCGTACCCAATCTACTGGGCCTTCTCAATGAGAATTAAACATCAGGTTAAGTTACTGGCCCAAAGTACAGAAAGGAGTGGATGCGTGAGCTTGCACTCCAAAACACCTTTTAAAACCTAAATGGCTCTAGGCCGGTACACAGGGGCTAATCCCAAGCTAGGGAGGTGACCCGTATGAGAAAACTTTAATACATTAAGGAAGCGTAGAAACGGTTATGAAAACGTGGTCACCTCAATTTCAAAATGAAAGGGGAGTTCGAGAGGGAAAGCACTCTCTATCCCCGCTCTACAGTTAAAGAGTTTTGTAGTTTTTACATAGACAGAAGAGGAATTTACATTTTAAAGTGGTAGGTTACATATTAAAGGATTCGAACCCTCCCCGAGAGTTAAACTGCTGAGCTAGGCAAGAAATAAAGATGTTAACAGGCCATTACCTTGTAGAAGAACTGCTGCTTGTAGAAAGAGGCGCTTCCCGCCCCCTGCTACATATCCACACATTGAGATGTTATACTAGTGGCACCGAGACAAGAAAATCAGCAGTTTTTATACCCTCGTGGAAAATTCGAGACCTTTCAGGAATGAGTAGACACACCCCCTCAATTTTATTGGGTCGCTAAAAGTTATACATCAACATCGAAGAAGAAAGACACTATTCGTCAGAAATTAATTAAAGAAATTCGGGATTGGCTGAGTTCAAAACTGGCGGACAGAAAGATTAATATTGCTAACCCCAAAAATAAAAGAACAAAATTTAGTAAAGACAAAACTTAAGAATACAAAATGTCTTCAAGAGAGTTCATTCCATTGCGCCAGAGCGTATTACCATAGTTTTTTTAGGTAGATACATCTGTTAGAGAATGTTCACACTTCTTGATCAATGAAAAACAAAAGCAAATCAAAAAAACTCAGTGACCTCTTCTGATAACTAGTAGAATTAGTTCAGTGGTTAAAGTTCCGGGTTTCTCCAGTAGAGAAGTTTCAATTGGCGCAAGATTTGAACTTGCGTCGCGTAGAGGTGTACCGCCCGGTACAATAATAATAATAATGTTAATTGACTTACGTCCCACTAACTACATTTTTGCGGTTTTCGAAGACACTGAGGTGTCGGAATTAAGTCCCGCAGGAGTTCTTTTTTAAGTCCCATGAAATTTACTGACATGAGGCTGAAGTATTTGAGCACCTTCAAGTACCAATGGACTAATGGATCTAATATGCCAAGCTGGGGTCAAAAGGCCAGCGCCTCAACAGTCTAAGCCACTCAGCCCGGCGAACGTTGATCAGGTGGACTGCATATTAATGTGTAGCTGGGAGGCATGACCATTGTTAAGAAGGATAATGGTACGGAAGAGCATTATGGGATACGAGGTCTTGCTCATGCAGCGACGATATTGTAAGCCGTAGTGTTAAGCACTGGAAATACTTAAGATGTGTGTGAATTTGTATATGATGATGCTGGATTTAGAATGTTAAACTAGTAGTAGCCTATTTCTTGTAATATTTTCTTTCCATGGAATTGTCTGTCGTACTCTTGTTGTTGTTGTTGTGTAATTATGTTTTAACTTCACTTTATTTCTTTTTTCCACTACTGTAAGTGACCATTGCCACCGGGATATTTCCCAATTGCGATGCATTTGTTAATAATAATAATAATAATAATAATAATAATAATAATAATAATAATAATAACAATGATGTGCCGATGGTGGCTTATTTGTGGGTGTAAGCAAACCTAGAGAATAAGAAGGTTAAGCACGAAAGAAAAAGAGAGAAAGAAAGAAAGAAAGAAAGAAAGAAAGAAAGAAAGAAAGAAAGAAAGAAAGAAAGAAAGAAAGCAAATGAAAGGAAAGGAACGGAACGGAATAAATGCATCGATTTTAATTTCCTTGAGCGACTTGCATCACGTTCTATTCAAAGGAAAAGTAAACCTGAAAAATACGTAAACTTAAAAAGAAATGATATCATCTGATTTTATCTTTATAGGAATTGTATTGAAATATGCATGTGCGCGTAGAGGCGCGCGGCTGTGAGCTTGCATCCGGGAGATAGTAGGTTCGAATCCCACTATCGGCAGCCCTGAAGATGGTTTTCCGTGGTTTCCCATTTTCACACCAGGCAAATGCTGGGGCTGTACCTTAATTAAGGCCACGGCCGCTTCCTTCCAACTCCTAGGCCTTTCCTATCCCATCGTCGCCATAAGACCTATCTGTGTCGGTGCGACGTAAAGCCCCTAGCAAAAAGAAATATGCATGATTTCAAGCAGTTTTAATCAAATACAAATAGCCACTTTCTTTTGGTTCAGACTTTTAGATTTGCATAGCAGTGCAACTTTTTCATTAAAGTCGTTCAACCGGGCGAGTTGGCCGTGCTGTTAGGAACGCGCAGCTGTGAGCTTGCATCCGGGAGATAGTGGGTTCGAACCCCACTGCCGGCAGCCCTGAAGATGATTTTCCGTGGTTTCCCATTTTTCACACCTGTCCCATCGTCGCCATAAGACCTATCTGTATCGGTGCGACGTAAAACAAATAGCAAAAAAAAAAATGTCGTTCCATTCCCTGGACGGTGAAGCCACTCCCGGGTGAGTTGACAGGCGTCATGCGGGTCTGCTTCTGGTCATCAAACGGTGTCGTGCACTAAGCCATTAGTGACCAACTATCAAAAATAAAAGTACGAGCTTTATACAACACATTTATGAAGGCACAGTCAAGCTGGTTTTGGAAGGGTATGTTAGTAATTCAATTACTCGTGACTACCTCGGCACAATCAGTGTTAGCCACTGCATGAATGGACACTTCACTCCAGTGAAACTGAAACAAAATTGCTACTCTATGTTTTTTATTGCATAAAAATTCAACTAGTAACTTCTAACATTGATTACCTCAAGCAATCATTTCTTAATCATTTAAGAACTTGCAGGCCATTATTATTTCTCTCTATACAGTAATATTCTATATAGTAAAGAACAGTAAAAACAGCTTTGGCAAATCCGTCCACCCGTTCTACGGGGCCGATTTGCTTCATTTCTGTTTTATTCTCTCCGGAATTACCTGCCGGCGAATCATGAGACACTGATAGGTGTCTAAGTTCAGCCACCTTTGAGTAATCATAAAATCAAATCATTAAATGATCACTACAATAATTGCAGCCCTCAATACATACTTTACTTGGTGGGTAGCATACAATCAAGGGGCGTAGTTAGTGGAGAAGCTAAACGATTAAAAATAACGGCGACTATAAGAACACCTGAAATTTCCCCCAAACGTGATGCACATAAATGATTTTATACTGTCTAGAGAGAAATACCGTGGGAGTAAGACGGACTTAGCACCCCTAGAGGTGGGAAGGGAGTGGATTGGCATGTAAGAATACGGGTCGTAAACGTTCTATATTAGTTTTTGGGGTCGCTGAGATGAATAGTGACACTCTGAATGGCATTTAGGACCAAGTTCAACCACCACCAGCATGGGGAGTGAGATGGGATGAAAAAGAAAATGTCCAAAATAACCAAGATTATGTATGTTCCAGCATAGCTGTCAACCGAACTTGATACACAGACGACTTACTATCTGCAGCAAAATATTTTGGGAGTAAGATACCCATAGGGCCACTACAGTTGGGGGTTGTGAGTGAGTGACAAGTACAAATAATCGAAATTAGTGTCGAATAAATATTTTTTGGCGTCAGTAAGACGAATTGTTACATTATGGATGCCGTTTGAGTTCAAGTCAGAAGAGGTGGAAAAGAAAATGTCGAATATGACCGAGATAAGTTTTGAATTCACAGTTTTTGGGTTCGCTTGACTAATAGGTGTCAGTCCCAGTGCCAGCAGGAATCATGTGCAACATATCTATAGCACGACGTATAAATATATACAATTAATTGTTTTAATGATTTATTTCAAAGGATCAACTACTTCCCACACAATATCGGCTCTCACAAGGACGAAGTTTCATGGGAAACAAAATCATATACAATTAAAACTTTTGTCCCGAATGAGTAAATTATAATACCAATATAGTTGGTCCTCATAGCCGGAGGCTCCGGGTTTGATTCTTCGATTACCAGCCAGGACAGGGATTTTTACCTGGACCTGAGGGCGGGTTCGAGGTCCACTCAGCCTTCGTGACTAGAATTGGGGAGCTATATGGCAGTGAAATAGCGGCCCCGGTCTTGGAAGCCAAGAATAACGGCCGACAGGATTCGTCGTGCTGACCACACGACACCTCGTAATCTGCAGGCCTTCGGGCTGAGCAGCGGTCGCTTGGTAGACGAAGGGCTGTAGTGCCATGGGGTTTGGTTTTCTAATATAGTTTGTCCGTTATTGGACATCATACAGGGTCTTTCACACAAAGTGGGGCCGGCGCAGCGCAGCGGGTAGATGGGCGAGCTGGTCAGACGATCACATGGCAACTCGCTGAGCTTGGAGCCGGGAGAGTGCCCGTATGAATCGCATGTAAATAACAAGCACGCATAATAATGTATAATCAAAGTGAAATAATTTCTCACCTTGTCACAGAAGATGTTGAAAATGTCTTCCTCCTGTATCTACAAATTTCTCGCTTCATCTAAGAAAATTGTCATTCATACGCATTAGTTCATCTGCCGGGATAAACAAAATATTAGGAGAGAAATTAAGGCTGAGTTCATCTACAGTGTAAACATGGGAGTGTTGGCGGCAGTAACTGCAGACGGGATAATAGGGCCTATAGTTGTTGAAACCACAATCACCGGGCAGAGATTTAGGAATGATATTCTCGTACCATTTTTCAACAATTGACGGACAATGCGTATCAAGTCTGGATATTTCCAGCAAGACTCGGCAACCGTACATGCGGCTAACAAGTCATTAAGTTTAATTGAGGACCTTTTTGACAACAGAGTAATTAAAAATTCATTGTGGCCCGCAAGATCCCCAGATCTTATGGTTTGCGATTTTTATTTATGGGAAAAATTGAAAAATAAGGTTTACGCAACAAACTCTCACACTGTAGATGAACTCAAACAAAATATCACGAGGAAAATTGAGGCTATCTCGGTGGATGAACTAATGCGTATGAATGAAAATTTCCTTCCATGAAGCCAGAAATGTGTAGATGCAGGTGGAGGACATTTTCAACATATTCTGTGACAAGGTGATAAAGTTATTTTATTTTGATTATACGTTATTATGTGTCCTTGTTATTTACATGCGATTCATACGGGCGCTCTCCCGGCCCGAAGCTCAGCGAGTTGCCGTGTGCTCGTCTGACCTTCAACTCGCCCATCTACCCGCTGCGCTGCACCGGCCGGCCCCGCTTTCAGTGAAAGACCCTGTGCATTTTCCAGCTAACTCATTCCTGGTTGCCAGCGTTTCGCCCCAGTGTACTAAGTTGGGCTCATCAATTGGTAACTAGCACACCTACCAAAACGCATGGCTAGTGCATATAATAGAGGTTCCCTATGGGAATCAACATCTACATCAGCTCGTGGCCAGGCTGGCATCAATAAATTTTTGAAAATGAGGCAAAGTTTCTCATAGTGCATTGGCACTGCTTGTGGCTCCAAGTAGCCTACGCAGTGGCCTATCACCTGTTTTGTTCCCTGCCCACACCCTAGGAAGATGACTAACCAGAGATTGTGACGGGACCCGTAATGATGATTCCTACCCGCCCCTACACACAACCCTTACACCTAGCAGGATGTTTCCTCAAGCGTAGGGGTCCATGATGGCGTCCTCCCAGTTCACCTTCCATATCACTGTGGACATTAACCATTCAGTTCAATTATATGTATTTACTGTACCAAATATAATGTATATTTATTGTATTCCCCGTCTATTCCTTTTTTCTTCCACAGCATACGCCCTATAGTTATCCAATATAGTTATATAATCCTTATAATATGTTCTACTATTCCAGTATGTATTGTAGAATAATTAATCAAGTGTATTATATCCGTACTCACATGTCTAACTTTTTAAACTATCATATTACATTCTTATATGATTCTGTACAAACAAAAAATTAACATCAAAGCAAAGGCAAAAAATATAAAATAAGATAGTTACGTGAATTTATTAATAAGCAGTTATGTATATTCAATACTCTTTGTAAATCATATTATTATACAGTTTTATATGATTCTGCACTTGTAAAACACAACCAAAATTTAAAAACATTAAAAAAATGAATACAAGCAAAAACAAAAAGTCTGCGCACACCTCATTTCTCACTTCAAATTACCCTCCTCCTTACACTATTGCTTCTTCCCCAGCCCACCGAAACCCCTGGCTAGGGTGAAGGCGTAACCTTCAAGGTGGCCAAGCCCGCTCCTCCCCATCAGGGAGGGGAATGAACCTCTCCCAAAATCCTCAACTGTATGCACTAGCCATACGTCTTGGAAGGTGTGCTATTTATCAACTGATGACCCATCTTAGCATACTGAGGCGAAATGCTGGCAAGCAGGAATGAGTTAGCTGGAAAATGTATAATGTCCAATAACTGACTAACTATACTGGAATTACCGAGCTCGATAGCTGCAGTCGCTTAAGTGCGGCCAGTATCCAGTATTCGGGAGATAGTAGGTTCGAACCCCACTGTCGGCAACCCTGAAAATGGTTTTCCGTGGTTTCCCCATTTTCACACCAGGCAAATGCTAGGGCTGTATCTTAATTAAGGCCACGGCCGCTTCCTTCCCAGTCCTAGCCCTTTCCTGTCCCATCGTCGCCATAAGACCTGTCTGTGTCGGTGAGACGTAAAAGCAACTAGCAACTATATTGGAATTATGTAATTATTAGGTAATCCTAAAAGTAAACGTTCAAAAAAGTATCCGGGCTGCGCATAGAGCAATTTTACATCAAGGTTCGTTGTTGTTGTTCTTGTTATTTGAGTCATCAGTCCATAGACTGGTTTGATGCAGCTCTCCATGCCACCCTATCCTGTGCTAACCTTTTCATTTCTACGTAACTGCTGCATCCTACGTATGCTCTAATCTGCTTGTCATATTCATACTTTGGTCTATCCCTACCGTTATTACAGCCTACATTACCTTCAAAAAGCAACTGCACAAGTCTTGAGTGTCTTATGATGTGTCCTATCATTCTATCTCTTCTTCTCGTCAAATTTATCCAAATCGATCTCCTCTCACCAGTTTGATCCAGTATCTCTTCATTTGTGATTCGATCTATCCATCTCACCTTCAGCATTCTTCTGTAACACCACATTTCAAAAGCTTCTATTCTCTTTCTTTCTGAGCTAGTTATCGTCCATGTTTCACTTTCATACAATGGCACGCCCCAGACGAAAGTCTTCAAAAACATCTTTCTAATTTCTATATCAATGTTTGAAGTAAGCACATTTTCTTAAGAAAGGCCTTCTTTGCTTCTACTAGTCTGCATTTTATGTCCTCCTTACCTCTGCCATCGTTAGTTATTTTACTGCCCAAATAACAATATTCATCTACTTCCTTTAAGACTTCGTTTCCTAATTTAATATTCCCTGCATCACATGACTTCGTTCGACTGCACTCCATTACTTTTGTTTTGGTCTTATTTATCTTCATCTTATACTCCTAACCCTAGACTCTGTCCATACTATTCATCAATTTCTCCAGATCTTCTGCAGTCTCAGATAAAATAACAATAAAATTAGCAAAAAAAAAAAGGAGTTTGGATTGTGATTCTTTTTATAAATTCCTCTTTGATTTCTTTTACTGCCTGTTCTATATAAATATTGAAAAGTAGGGGGGACAAACTGCAACCTTGTCTCCCTCCTTTCTGGATTGCTGCATCTTTTTCAAAGCCTTAAATTCTTATCACTACCGACTGATTTTTATACAGATTGTAGATAATTCTTCGTTCTCGGTATTTGATCCCGATCATCTTCAGAATCTCAAATAGCTTGGTCCAATCAACATTATCAAATGCCTTTTCAAGATCTACGGTCCTCTAAGATCAGAGATAAAGTCAGGTTTGTTTCACACGTTCCTACGTTTCTTTTTCTTTTTTTGCTATTTGCTTTACGTCCCTCCGACACAGATAGGTCTTATGGCGACGATGGGATAGGAAAGGCCTAGGAATTGGAAGGAAGCCGCCGCGGCCTTAATAAAGGTACAGCCCCGGCATTTGCCTGGTGTTAAAATGGGAAACCACGGAAAACCATCTTCAGGGCTGCTGACAGTGGGGCTCGAACCCACGATCTCCCGATTACTGGATACTGGCCGCGCTTACGGGACTGCAGCTATCGAGCTCGGTCCTACGTTTCTTCTGAACCCAAATCGATCTTGTCGCAACTTAGATTCAACTTGTCTTTCCATTCTTTTGGAAATAATACGTGCTAAAAATTTTGCAGGCGTGAGATACTAAACTTTTTGTCCGGTAGTTTTCACACTTGTTAGCACCGGCTTTCTTGGGAAGAGGTATAATAAAATTTTGCTGCAAATCGGATGGCGCTTTTCTTGTCTCACACATCCTACACACTAAATGGAGTAACATGGCCATGCTGGTTTCTCCTAAGGTAGTGATTCAGAGGGAATGCCATCTATTCCAGGTGCCTTCTTCCTATTTAAGTCTCTCAAAGCTCTGTCAAACTCTGATCTCAAAAATTGGGTCCCTCATTTCATCAGCATCAACAGCCTCTTCTTGTTCCAGAACCATATCATCTGCGTCTTTCCCTTGATACAATTGTTGGATATGTTCCTGCCATCTTCCTGCCTTGTCTTCTTTCCCTAGAGGTGGTTATCCATCTGAGCTCTTAATATTCATACACCTAGATTTCCTTTCTCCAAAGGTTTCCTTGACTTTCCTGTATGCAGCATCTACCTTTCCTAGGATCGTACAATCTTCAGCATCCTTGCAATTCTCCTTCAGCCATTCTTCCTTAGCTGTTCTGCACTTTCTATTCACTTCATTCTTTAATCACCTGTATTTCTTTTTGCCCTCTTCATTTTTTTTTTTTTTTTTTTGCATTCTTGTACTTTTGTCATTCATCAATCAGTTCTAGAATCTCCTGAGTTTTCCATTGATCGCTAGGTGATCTTTCCTTTCTTTCTACTATTTCTTCAGCAGCCGCAGAGACCTCATTCTTCACGACTATCTATTCTTTCTCTTTTGTGTTTCCTTCAGCCTTTTCATTTAGTCCTTGTGCAACATGTTCTTTGAAACAGTCCCTCACACTATTTTCTTTCAACTAGTCTAAATCCCATCTACTTGCATTCCTTCCTTTCTTCAATTTCTTCAACTTTCTTCAACAAGTTGTGGTCAGTGTCCGCGTCTGCTCCTGGCAATAATAATAATAATAATAATAATAATAATAATAATAATAATAATAATAATAATAATAATAATAATAATAATAATAATTTCGTGTGGCTATTTCTAGCCGAGTGCAGCCCTTGTAAGGCAGACCCTCCGATGAGGGTGGGCGGCATCTGCCATGTGTAGGTAACTGCGTGTTATTGCGGTGGAGGATAGTGTTATGTGTGGTGTGTGAGTTGCAGGGGTGTTGGGGACAGGACAAACACCCAGCCCCCGGGCCATTGGAATTAACCAATGAAGGTTAAAATCCCCGACCCGGCCGGGAATCGAACCCGGGACCCTCTGAGCCGAAGGCCAGTACGCTGACCATTCAGCCAACGAGTCGGACATAATAATAATAATAAAGGTGAGTATAACTATATATTGTTTGGTATTCGCTGACGATGTAGTGATACACACCAGCGATATAGCAACAACTAAGAAAAGATTGATAGCAAATATGTTTAGGCTTTAACTTTGTTTCGAGGGGATTGAGTTCACAACTAATATTTAAGAGCTCCTCAGCTGTTGAAATTACGATACGAAAAATAAAGAGAGTTGCAAGCTCTAAGTATTTAGGGAAAAAGCTGCAAGAGAATGGAGAATGGGTCGGGAAAGAATGCCTTTAAGAGCGGGCGAGGGGAATGTAAGTGGCATTTCAACTGGTGAGGAACACCTACAAAAAATTGTTTTATCGTATGGTGCTAAACTAAGACATCTAGACACTTGTTAAACCTGAGAGCCTGTATGCAGCAGAAACATCGGGTATGATTAGGAAAAGTGGGCTTAAAGATATCTGGAAGAGAGAAAGAAATATTCTTGGTTCCAATGTAAAACATGGGAAGAGGAGATTCAAATCTAACAGAGAAATGTATCAAAGAACAGAAGCAGTCCGCCTGTGTGGTGTAGTGGTTAGTGTGATTACCTGACACCCCCGGAGGCCCGGGTTCCATTTCCGGCTCTGCCACGAAATTTGAATAGTGGTACGAGGGCTGGAACGGGGTCCACTCAGCCTCTGGAGGTTAACTAAGTAGAGAGGAGTTCGATTCCCACCTCAGCCATCCTGGAAGTGGTTTTCCGTGGTTTCCCACTTTTCCTCCAGGCAAGTGCCGGGATGGTACCTAACTTAAGGCCACGGCCGCTTCCTTTCCTCTTACTTGTCTATCCTTTCCATTCTTCCCATCCCTCCACCAGATCCTGTTCAGCAAAGCAGGTGAGGCCACCTGGGCGAGGTACTGGTCATCCTCCGCAGTTGTATCCCGACTCAGAGTGTGCAGCACCAGGGCACTGTCCTTGAGGCGGTAGAGGTGGGATCCCTCGCTGAGTCCGAGGGAAAAAGAAATCCTGGAGGATAAAGGTATAAAGAAGAAGAAGAAGAAGAAGAAGAACAGAAGCAGAGGCTCAATTGATAAGGAAGAGAAAGGTGCACTTGTTGAGGATGGACAATAACAGAGTAACGAAGAGAATCATTGAATTCTTCAGGAAGAGGAAGACAGAGCTGAGATGGTTTGAGAAGTGGACTTGACGAATATCGGGGTTCCGGAAGATTACATCATTGACAGAAATTAGACAGCTCGGAGACTGGGGAGACAATAGTGAGAAAAGGGAGGTCCTACACGGAAGAACAGAAGAAGGCAGTAGGAAAAAGGATAACGTGATACTGACAGAGAGTGAACGCAAGGGAGGCTAAAAATAATGGAACGATTGTCAAATTTGGACCTTAGACGGCCTAAAAGGAAGCATACAATAATAATAATAATAATAATAATAATAATAATAATAATAATAATAATAATAATAATAATAATAATAATACGGCAGGAATTAGCCGTGCGGTTAGGGGCGCGCAGCTGCGAGCTTTGCAACTGGCAGATAGTGGATTCGAACCCCACTGTCGGCAGCTCTGAAGATGGTTTTCCATGGTTTCACATTTTGAAACCGGGCAAATGCTGGGGTTGTTCTTTAATTAAGACTACGGCCACATCCTTCTCACTACCAGGACTTTCCTATCCCATCGTCGCCATAAAACCTATATGTGTCGGTGCGACGTGAAACAATTTTAATAATAATAATAATAATAATAATAATAATAATAATAATAATAATAATAATAATAATAATAATAATAATAATAATAATTAGAAGAATAAGAATATCCGGGCTGGGAGCTCAGGCCGTTTAGCACTGTCCGTCTGAGCCGAAGTTGGGTAGAGTGGTGGGGGTTAATCCCGTCTTGGAGATATGGTATTTGAAAGTGCCCAAATATGCAAGCCTTGTGTTAGTAGATTAACCGGCATGTAAAAGCAACTTATAAAGGACAATATTCCGGCACCTCGAGGTCTCCTAAAACTCTATAAGTAGTTAGTAGGACGTTAAATCATTATAATTAAAAAGTAAATTTATTACATTCTTTCAAAATTGACTCTGTGTATGATAGGAAGTTGTCTCTCAAACTACAAATTGCCAATGTCAGTGCTGAGTCAATACACAATGTGTACTGTGTCCCGGAGCTCTAATCGCTAATCGCTTATCATTAAAAGTAATGACCATACAATTTGTTCACGCGTGATTATCCATTAGATAGGCAATTTGTTTCCAAGCTCCACTGTCGTAGCTGATGGTGTAAAATGGAGCAATCACAACACAGGAAGTGGCAGCCCCTCAATACTTAATAAATGTCTCTTGGAGTTAACTTCAACAAACCATCGAAGATTCTGTGATAGAAGAACATTCCTACGTAATTCACGCCAGCGCATGGTGATGTCTAAGATCGTTAATGCTTTGCGACAGAAAGGGTGACAAGTGCACGAAGCAACACCTTGCGTTTTCTCTGATGGGTCAACTAGAAGAGTTGATACTATTACATATTCTAACCCCGCTAGGCATAGCGTAGTTATTGACCCTTCTGTCCGATGGGACATTGTATTTTATGTACATAGATTTAATATGATAAAAGGTGTGATAGTACATGTATCACACCCTCGCACTGTATTTAGAAGTGAGAGATATTATTGTCAGTATTCGATTTATTATTATTATTATTATTATTATTATTATTATTTCAGTTGTATATTTTGTCATTAATATATGTTAGTTGCAAGGTCTCCGTATGTGGTATGAGTGATTTGTTTTGTACGACAGTTGTGAAAATCATTGCTATTATACCTCGGGGACTTTGTATGACTCATGTAAATAGTCCAGTGTTTGATGAAGTGAGCTTATTGATGTAGTCCAAAAGTTCCAATGACTCATGCGAAATACTGGACTAGACTTCAAATGTTCGTGGAACGTAGTCTTTTTATGTTCGTGGAACGTGGATAATCTACAAACTGTGGAGTGCTTAGGCACTGAGTATTGTATCACTTTGTGGCGACCTGGTATTATATGTTGGTGAAAGCTATCTCAGACTTTCCATAATTTATGTTCAGGAACGACAAACGTGTGTTGCTCAAATGCATATATCTTTACAACAACTGTTAGAGTCAGTGAACACAGTATTATGAGGTACAGTATCTGTGTGAGATAATAAGTGCCGATTATGAGAATCGGCAAGTCGTGTTGATACAAAGATAGTGAATGGTACTTATCTACATATATGTACATTGTTCAACGGACTAACTACAAACGGTGGCTTAGTTCTCGCTTTGGTTTTCCCACTGTTTTCATTGTTGTTGTTGTAAATATGGAGTCTTCCAGCAATCTTTTGTGTGTGTATTATATGTATGTTTTGGTGTGTTGATGAGGTGCTCATGCACGGATTAAAAAAAAAGTTAGTTATTTTAGAATCAGTGGAGTTATTGATGATCCTAGGTGCAGTTCCTACCTATTTAGTCGTTTTCAGAAGGTCAGGTAAGGCCTTTAGCAGATGTACCAGTACGCAGCATTATGTACATGCTCTGTGAGAGAAAGATTTATCATGCTCTATCAAAATTCGAGCGATCCATTCTAGTGAACTCTGGCGCCCATACTGCGGATATTTCGATTAATTATTGTTATTTTTATTAATTCATTTTATTTCAATTATTTTATTAAGTTTTAGTGTAATTTTATTTATGATTATTATTAATATTAACAGTAACGTTACAAAGCTTTACGTATATCTTTCTGCGCATCAGTTGTCGATTTTGAGATATTTGTGATTTAAATGCATGAAATTAAATCACTAAAACATCTCGTAGTGGTATTATTGTTTTAAGAGCAGTAAACTAGGCAACCATTCTCATACACATGTAGCGAAGGATTACGAAGGATTTAAGCAATTTTATGAATATGGTTCTTGAACTGACTTAATTATTTGTCGATTTCTATAGAATATATAACTCTATATAAATTGAAGGAGCCTCAAACAAATAACATCAAGGGCAGAACAACAAAGGCCAACCGGTCACCGTTGGGAACTGTAGTTAATATCTCTTTGGCCAGTTGAAGACTATTCGACTAGACACAAGAGTGACTGAATAGGTGGGTCAATTTCTAGAAAATACGGTAGACGTCAGAGAATTAGGGTACGTGAAGCATTATACGTGTATAATCCAATAATGATTAAGATGGAGGTCCCGAAAAGCAGGATTATTGGACCTCTGTGTTTTATACATAAACATCAAATGAGCAAATCACTGGAATTAAATATATGTTTTTTCGCGGATGATGTTATACTCCACCTACTAATATATAAATTATAGGATTGTGAGCCACTCCAAAAGGATCTTGGTACAGTTGTGAGATCAGAAATTGTATGATGATAAATGGGGTGAAAAGTTAGGATGTAAATTTCACCAAGAGAAGCGTTCTCTCACTTGTGCTGATGGGGTGACAATGACTCAAAGGGATCATTGTAGGCCTAAGTACCTAGGTGTTAATATAAGGAAAGAGCTTCACTGGGGTAATCACATTAACGGTATTTTAAATAAAGGTTCTTGACATGTTTATATTGTTATGGGGATGTAAAGAAGAGAGCGTATAAGTCATTGGTAAGACCCCAATTAGAGTATGGTTCTAGTGTATGGGGCCCTCGCTTCGAGAACTGGAAACATTTCAAAGGAAAGCAGCACGATTTGTTCTGGGTGATTTCCGACAAAATAGTAGTGTTACGAAAATGCTGCAAACTTTGCGTTGGAAAGATTGGGAAGTCAGAAGATGAGCAGCTCGACTAAGTGGTATGTTTCGAGCTGTCCGTAGAGAGGTAGCGTGGAATGACATTAGTAAACGAATAAGTTTGAGTGGAGTTTTTAAAAGTAGGAAAGGTCAAAATATGAGGAGAAAGTTGGAATTCAAGAATAAAAATTGAGGCAAATACTCGTTTGTAGAAGAGGAGTTACGGATTGGAATAATTTACTATGGGGATGTTTGATAAATTTCCACCTTCTTTGATACCATTTAAGGAAAAGGAAGAACAGAAATAATATGAAATCTGCCAGGTAGGTGCTAGCCCTCATTGGATATAAGTGGTGATTGATTGATTGATTGCTTGCTTGCTTGATTGATTGATTGATTGAGTGATTGATTGATTGATTGATTGATTGATTGATTGATTGATTGATTGATTGATTGATTGATTGATTGATTGATTGATTGATTGATTGATTGATTGGCATGTGGAATGGAAGGCGCTGATGCACAAACTGATGAATGAAGGCATGGACTGGAAGGATGTAAAATTGACCAGTGGTCTGTACTTATAACAGACGAGCAGGATGCAGGTAGCAAATGAGATGATGGTGAAAAGCTGGATTGGAGGGGCGTTAGACAAGGGTGCTATATCTCCTTCACACTGTTCAATATGTAGTTGGAGAAGATTGTTGGGAAATACCTGAGTGGAAGAAGAGGACTATGTATTGGTGGCATCAGTCTAGAGTGTATTCGATTTTCGGATTACATGGTGTTGTTAGCAGATAGTGACCGATCTATCAATGGAATTCTTTAAGACCAGAATGTAGCCTATGAGCAATATGGGATATGAATCACTAAGAGTATGACGAAGTGTATGTTGATACGTGTAAGAGGGAATTAGGCAAACATCAAGATAGGCCAGGAAACAATCAAGCAAGTCAGATGGTCGGGAGGTAGGGACTCGCATTGCCCCAGCTAAGGAAGCATTGAGCTGAAAGAAGATACTCCTCTGTGCGTACTTGGACATGAGCCTTTGTTCGGCGCTGTATGGTACAGACAACAGCACGCGAAGGAAGGAAGGCAGGAAGGAAGGAAGGAAGGAATGAAGGAAGGAAGGAAGGAAAGAAGGAAGATGTAATGAAAGAAGATGAAATGAGACTAGATACATTTGATATGTGGATATGGAGCAGAATGGAAAAGGTATCGTTGGTGGAAAGAGTACGAGCGCAGGAGGTATTGGAGAGAGTAGGAGAGAAGTGGAAGTTATTAAAGGCTATCCAAACAACGAAGAGCATTGGCACTGGATGCGAAGCGAATGTTGCTGAGGAACTATTTAGAAGGAACGGTGAACGGAAGGAGAGGAAGAGGGCGGAGAAGGTATCAGCTGGAGGACAGTGTGAGGATAGCAAGAAGCTGACAGAATACAAAGAGGGCGGCAGAAGACAGGACTTCACAGGACTTCATGGAGAGCTGTTGTTGAAGAACACACTATTAGTTATTTACGTAATGGGCCGATGACCTAGTTGTCAGTCCTTCAAAACAACTATCACAATTATCATAAAAAATATGTGCGCAACTGCCACCGAAAGTGGTCTTTTAAGTTACAAGTGAGGTATTTACGCACTCGCCTGCGGCTCGCACGGAATTTCAAATCAAGTAATGTGAAGTTGGCACTTTAGTGGCTTTTATTTCATTCCATGGTATATTTACTTATTTTAAATTAAATATTGAATTATATGTAATGATGACAAGGCGTCTCGCAAAACATCCATGTTTTGAATCGTGCATAGTAACATCAATTATTTTATTTTTTTTGCTAGTTGCTTTACGTCGCACCGACACAGATAGGTCTTATGGCGACGATGGGACAGGGAATGGCTAGGAGTGGGAAGGAAGCGGCCGTGGCCTTAATTAAGGTACAGCCCCAGCATTTGCCTGGTGGGAAAATGGGAAACCACGGAAAACCATTTTCAGGGCTGCCGATAGTGGGGTTCGAACCTACTATCTCCCGAATACTGAATACTGGCCGCTCTTAAGCGACTGCAGCTATCGAGCTCGGTGTGTTTTCTTGTTAGTATGTTGCTAAGAAAGGTATAAAAGCAGTGTACGTGGAGTTATGTGGTAATAAAACATACACAGTAAAGTTATTTGAAGCTGTGAACTGTCCACTAAGGTATCAGAGTCGTACACGTGATCATCCGGACCTGGATTAATGAAGGGTGTTACCGTATTCCCGTGGCTCACGGAAGAATAGGAAGTGCCTGGGTTGAATGGCGCCGGCCCCGTGGTGTAGGGTCATAGATTTTTACCTGGATCTGAGGGCTGTTTCGAGGTCCACTTAGCCTACGTGATTAGAATTGAGGAGCTATCTGACGGTGAGATAGCGGCCCAAGTCTCGAAAGCCAAGAATAATGGCCGAGAGGATTCGTCGTGCTGACGACACGACACTTCGAAATCTGCAGGCCTTCGGGCTGAGCAGCGGTCGCTTGGTGGTTAAGGCCCTTAAAAGGTAGTAGTGCCATGGGGTTTGGTTTTGGTTTTGTTTTTTTGGGGGTTGAATGGCTGGACGGGGATCTCTTAGAGCAAACATTTACTTTAAAAAATTGCAAATTTTATTTCTTTCTGTCACAGAACAAATATACTCACCAATGGCAATAATTTATTGTGGAAGGTTGAAGCCCACTCCAATGGTGGATTATTTAAAGGCCTGGAACTAGTATTAAAATTTCAGCTCTCTTAACTATGTCTCATGAAATGAGCAACACCAGTTAAAATAAATTTTAATAAATCTATTTGAATTTAACAAGTTTCACACATATAGTTAGATGAACAGCTTTAAATATTAAGGTTTTGTTGATAATTAAAAATAGTGACCTTAAATGACCAACTAGGGATATGAAGTTAGGTGATAATCAAAATTAAAACCTAAGTGAGGTAACTCAATCAAAAACAAACATTATTTAAATTATCTCTAGAAGAAATAGATTATTCTTAAATGGAACATAACATCCGGAACCCCAAAATTATTTCTGTTCAGTGAGACCAGTAATGTAATCTCAGAATAAGGAAACAATTCCACATCATTTAAGGTTTAAGGTTACAGGTGAAAATAATTTAAGTATGAAACAAAATAATTGGATGATAAGTTAAGATTCTACACGAAGTCAAGCTTAAGGTTCAGAAGAAATAGTTATCCAGAAAACATCTTCATTTTTAATCAATAACATCTGAACTGAAGTCACTCATTGTTTCAAAAAACAAGGGAAGGTGTAAAAAACCAATTCATTATCAAATAAGTGTAGGAAGCTGGCAACAGTTAGAACAATAGCCAAAACCAAATGCAACGTACCAAAAAACAAGCCTAAAGCAAGGTACCGTAATAATTTTGAGGTTACAGTTACATAAGGAGAAATAAATGTGAGGCTGTACAATATCATCTATTTTAGGCCTAACCTCACTTATACAAGGACGCTAATAGGCCTTAAATAAACTTTACCAAAGATTAAATAAGGAAACAGCATTTAAACTTGACTAATAATGATGTTAGCAGAAGAAAACATTGATCTTAGCGAATATCCCTGATTTCGAATTGAGTCAACTGAATACCAGATATAGTTCACAGTGCGATAAAAATGACACCAAATTTAGCCTTACATATCAGTACATTTAGTTAGAGGTTCCGGAATAAACACAGGAGAATAATGTAAATTAAAACACTACTAGGCCTAAATTATCGTAGAAGAAAAAAAACTTATCCCACATTAAATACTGAAGAAAAACAACTTAGGCGGCTGGCGCCGATGCCAGAAAGGGTGTTTAACCCTTAATCCAAAAGCGATCCTTAACCAGGATTATATTTCTGTCTTCTTGCCATCCTTTTTAGCGAGAAACACAACATTCCACTTTTCACTTGTCCGTCTCAATAATCCAAATTCTTTAATAACGTCTCACTTTCCTTTCCTAAAATTCAGAGAGGGTAATTTAATGACATAACAAGAAAAAGGTTGAACTATTACTTGGGAATATTCACATTAACAACGAGCTTATCAGCTCCAACAGTGCATTGTACTTAGAAGTCGTTAATCAAGTACAAGATTAACTGGGAGAAACTCTCAGTCGTTAACTTACATATGAAACAGTATTTCTATTTATCCTAGTCCGAAATCACTAGAATATATTTACAGCTACTCTATTTATACTTTAATTTTCCAGTATTCAACTGTCAAGATAGCACATTCATTGGCTGCCACCAAATTCTTCATACTAAGTACAGGGTTTAGGAAGATTTCTACAGGTGAGAAGGTGCCCATGATCTTGCTTTTCACCACACTCACACAAATCTTGATCACCGTACCCCCACCTTTTCAAGTTGGTTTTACGTCGTGTCACTCCAGATCTTAATCTATTAAGCGTCTTCCAATGTCCATATTGAAGATGATGTCCTGAAGCTGGCTTCTCTTTCACTTCCCATAATCCTAGAGGTGACTTCCTTCTTCAGAGTTCCTTTCCCCGAGATTCGGCTGATGATGGGATTTATGATGTTGTTTGTAGGAATATCTTCCTCGTTTTCAATCATGATCGGTGGGCGTGAAGTTCAAACATTGGGTGTCTTGAATCTGTTTCTTGCTTCTCCTTCTCATTCTCTGTTGCAGCTTGTCTCCTAACATCTGGAGGTGCTACTCCCATAAGTGTAAAGAGCTTATTAACAGGAGTTGGCCGTAAGCAGCCGGTAACTATGCGACCTGTCTCGTGGAGGGCAACATCCACTTGGTTTGTATGAGCGGAATTCATCCAGACAGGAACAACATACTCTGCAGCAGAGAAACACAGGGCAAGACTGTGCTCCCTATGTTGTGTGTGTGAGTTTGCGAATGACATTATTCCTGCTGCATATCTTCTGTTTGGTATCTATACAGTGCTATGAAACAGCATAATTGCTCCTGACAGGTACAATATTATAGAGTCTGAGCCTCCATCAGGCAGTCAGTTGCTATTTACAATCCCAAATACACTGGCTATAACTAGGGTGACCCCTCTTTATAGTGTTCATTCACAGGTTGCCCCATGGTGGACTTATCCATTACAAGGTTTCACAATCAGGTTAATTACTGTCGTCGGGTCTTGAAGTCATGTTCCAAGATGCTCGAGCTCCTACCCACACCAGACACTACAGGTCCAGGATTATACGGGAAGCTGTGGAAATAAGTAGAAATACTAACGATTTCAACAGGGACACTGGCTATCAATTAAGTAATACATGGTTGCCAGCTATTAAGGATTTACGTAGGTAGTTCTCTTCCCTGTCCCTTCACTATTGTTATTTGGTCTCGGTGTTTTTCTAATTCGTATGTTCCTCGTCGCCAGATGTTTCATTCCAGGCTTGTGTCAATGTCATACACCTGTCACTGTCATATGGGTCCGACTCGTTGGCTGAACGGTCAGCGTACTGGCCTTCGGTTCAGAGGGTCCCAGGTTCGATTCCCGGCCGGGTCGGCGATTTTAACCTTAATTGGTTAATTCCAATGGCACGGGGGCTGGGTGTGTGTGTTGTCTTCATCATCATTTCATCCTCATCACGACGCTCAGGTCGCCTACGGGTGTCAAATAGAAAGACCTGCACCTGGCGAGCCGAACCCGTCCTGGGATATCCCGGCACTAAAAGCCATACGTCATTTCATTACTGTCATATGTTACGTACACTTGTTATGCGACCCTCTTATACTGATTCTGATGGTTCCGTCAGCTTCCGCTTCGAACGCTAGCGCTGTACCGCGTCCGGGGAGCCATCTGGTGACGAATGAACGTACCATTTCCACTTCGATTATCTATATATATAAAAGCAAGTGGCTGGAGCGATGTATATATAAATATTTTAAAATGACAAAAGACGTGAATTAATGAGGCACTTCCAGAAATCTCAGCAATTTGAAACTTGGTATGGGAGAAGCTGATGACCCCAGGATCCCTAGAAAAATCGAAAATTCTCAAAATTCCCTGAAGGGGGCACGCTGGGGGGCCTCAAATTTTGGACTCGGCATAAGAACGCAGTCGTATAATTTATCCAAAGCGACAACCTATTGGTTTCGTGGGCTTAAAAATTTTCAGGAATTTCCTAATTTTTATCCCCCGACCCCCCAAATCAAGATGGCGGTACAACCTGCCAGACGAGGTAGAAAATTGAAATTTGGTGAAATTATAGCTTTTAGTCTCTAACCGACGGAGAAATTCCAAGATGTACAAAATTTTCACTTCTTACCCCCAAAGTTAACGAAATATGGAGGCAATTTTATTGACTGTGCAGACATTCCTTTTGAGGTATTTCTTGGCTAAACAGTAAGTCGTATCACAAAACGGATGGCACATTCTCCGTTCAACTTTGTTCCTATGACTTTTTGTCGTATCTCTCTCCCTTATACGTTAGATATGGCCGTATTTCTGAATTGTTCGTAAATTTGGTGATTTTTACAAGTATATTTCATTGTTTGACACTCTTATAAGTATGATAGGATCATCAAGTTGTGTGCGCACGTTGGCACAATCAATGGCCACATGTGGACCAAATTTCATGATTCTAGCTTATACATAAGTATGCAAAAAGTAATGTAAAACGTTAAAAATGTACTAAAATTTCCCCCTATTCAAATGTTTGAACTCAATTTACCCCCTAAATATGGGAGGTAAGAGGCAATGGTTTAGAAACAAACATATAGAGTGATAAATAGGGCGTCTGATGGCGCAAACCGTTTGTTAATATCATGCACCGTTTAGGAGTTATGAATCTCGAAGTGGAGGTCTTCAGTTTTCAACGTGCTCATGCTTATCCCTCATCTATATAAATAACGTTGTAGGGGGTCCTCTGTCTACAATTTCTTTTGTTTTGCCAATTTTTCAGATATTTATCCGTTTTAGGTCAACTCAAGACCGAATCGGTGGTTTTTACTTTTCGTGTCTGTTTGTTTGTCTGTTCCATCATCACGTCGAAACGGCTGGATAGATCTCAATCAAACTTCATATTTACAGTATATTCATCCAGGGGAAGGTTTCGATATGCATATCATTTAAAAATTTTTGAACAGACGGGGGGTTTATAGGAAAACCAGAATGGTTTTCCTCCATTTTCTCTTATACTATTGATTTTCTGTAAACTCCGTTTACCGTACGTGAAACGTCTCTTCATTATAAATAACTTTCGTTATGTTCTTAATTTACCTTACTCTTCACATGATGGAGAAATTTACTCTTTTCTGCTGGTGTCATGCTCTGCATTGAGTGACCGACAGACCGACAACGAACCTATGGGTTACCATGGCAACGTCTCTGACTGCATGCCAGCAGGGAAGTAACGTATTGCCATTTTCCTCGTCATGCTTTGAAATTCGTGGTTGTTCTTTGGGTAGAAGGCAAGGGAGGCATCAATTGGCCTATCTGCGGGATATTGGCGGAATATCTTTGGGGGTTATAACCGCCCTCGAATAGATTAAGTAATAACACCATTAGTCATCATCTTATTTGTTTACCTAAGAATCACTGCACCTAAATTTCTCCTCTGTTACCGCTTTATTATATCCATAACTCACACCAGCATAATTTATTGAGGGGCATTTGATTTTTCAATACATTCGCTTGGCATTTACATATTTTTCGTTATCAGGCTGTCCTCAGTTATAATCCATTTTCTATTAATTTCAACTTTCTTAACTGTATTATTTTCTTCCCTAATTACGCCGTATGTACGCGAGTGCTAGAAACTACTGGATGTATTTCCACCAAACTTCATATTTAGAATACACCTTTCCTTGATAGGTTTTAGGGCAAATATTGTTTCTAAATCCCTGAACTGACTGGGGGTTTATACGAAACCGAAACAGTGATTTTGCACTCCCACAAAATATACACAACCAAACTTAATCGAAATCTACCTACCTTGATGGAAATTAATTTCTAAACTTTTTTTCTCATGTGCATCATTTCGATACGAGGATTAATAAGGGAGATATCATTAACGGACCGTTTTTCGGTATAAGTCCCATCGGAGTTAACTCACGAGCGGGTGCGTGTAAAGCGTATTCCTTACAACTTGAAAACTACTGAAGATATTCGAATCAAAATTTACATTTAGCATCCACCTGTCCAAAGGTAGGTTTTAAAGGTCAATAACATTTCATGTTCCGGAATGGAGTGGTGGTTTATAGGGAAACGAAATGGTGATTTTACTCTTCCACAATATATACAGAACAAGACCAAGCTGACTGCAAATCAACCAAGCGTGATGGAATTCCACCTCTAAAACTTCCTTTCATGTGCATTTTTTCGTCAGGAGGATTAATAAGGGAGATATCATGGTCAGTTTTGCAGGTTAAGTCCAGCGGACATAGCTCAAAAGGTGTTGTGCACGGAGCAGATTCCTTATCTATATAAATCAAATCGTAACTACTGTGTGCCTCTACATTGACTATTTTCGCGAAATTTTCGTACAGCTTTCCGTTTAAGGGGTAATAATGACCATCTGCATAATTTTTGGTTTAGTTTCCTGAAAGTCCCAATTTTTACCCTCCTCGCCCAAAATCCAGATTGCGGCATAATCTGCCAGAAGAAAAAGATAATTGAAATTTGACAAAATTATACGTTTTAGCTTGAACGGACGGAAAACTTCCAAGAAAATGTTTCACTTTTTATCCCCGAAGAATATCGAAATATGGAGGAAATTTTAATGATGGTGCAGACCTTCGGAAAGTCCTGTCACATAACGAATTGCACAATCTCCGTTCAATTTGGAATGATCTACAACCTTGGTCCTATGACTTTTTGCCGTATCTGTATCCCTTTTACGTTTGATTTTTCTCTATTAATCGATGTTAAGTAAATTTGGACTTTTCACATGCGTAATTCATACTTTCAATTATATGAAATACAGAATCATCAAACTCTTCACGAAAATTGGCCCACCCAGTAGCCATATGCTATGTATGTAGCTGTCACATAATTATCCGAAAAGTAATGCAATGTGAGATAATCCTACAAACACTTTACCCTGTTCAGCGTTTCTAACTCAATCTGACCCAAGAATAGATGAGATATCATAGGACCAGCCATTTAGGCCACTAAATCCGGCGTCTTATGGTATAATCCTTTGTCGATATGACGTACGTTTAGCAGCAGTTAATCTGTAAATGAAGGTCTGCAATATTATAAACACGCATATACTTTCGTATGTCGATCTATGTATATTCACTGATGTCGATTTGTAGCGATCGAGAAAGGGTGTGTCTGCTATTGTAATCAGTACTCCCCACACCGACTTGCACTGGCAGTAGGAATGGGGTCCTTCTCCAACTCCTGTGTAACTGGCAGTAGTAAGGAAGGCCTACCATTGTAATGATTAGTTCACTTCTCGATTTGAATTGCAGAAGGCAAGGGAGCATGCAGTTTTGTTTAAAACTCCCCTACCCGATTGTGTTTGGCAGTAGGCAAGGGTGCCCGCCATTATAAACAAATGTCCTCATCTAATATGTGACTGGCATTAGGCATAGTTGCCTGCTATTTTGATGGAAACTCACCAACTTGGTGTGAGTGGCAGTAAGCTAGCTGGCAGTAGGAAAATGGGCCTGACATTATAATGATAACTGCAGAACTCAATTTCGACTGATAGTAGGGTAATTGCCTGCCATTATAATAAAAACTATTCAACTGTAATCTGTCTGGAAGTACGAAAGGGGGCTATCATTTTAACGAAAACTCCCCAAATCGATTGTGTCCGCGCAGTAGGCAATGGGGCCTGCAATTATAATGAAAACTTCCCAACTCGATTGTGAATGGCAGTGGGCAACTGAGCCTGCCGTTATATCACAAATCCGTAACACACACTTTACATTGGAAACAACGTATGGGGACCTTCCCATGCTCTTTCTCGGATAACGCTAAGAGACATGCAATTTTAAAACAATCTTATTTACTGCATGTACAGTATTTACTTCGATGTTCGAATACAATGTAGAATACCGTAGCGAAGCGCGGGTACATTTGCTAGTAACATCTACATTTTAAAGCTCATTGTTTAAGAAGCCTTTCACGTGGACAGTCGAGATTTTCTTCTGATGACGCAGAGCACAGTTCTCTGCGAACAATTAAGAACTTCACCTTATTTTCTTGACAAGGCATAAGACCAAAAGTCTATACAGTATCACGTTTATAGGTTAATTACTGTTCTTTAAGGGAATCTAAACGTAGACCCGGTTACCCGAAGAACCATAAAGAAAATACAGGGGCATAATTACCCATACTAAAAGGACATAAGAAAGAAAAGAAAAGGTTACACAAAACAGGCCATTAAAAAAGGCAAGGAGGCAAAACGCCAGCACTCCTTAACGAACATTCGGAAGAAGACAAGAATCGGACCGCTATTAACACACAGACTGTACTAGTGCACATACTGTTTATCTTACCAAGATTGGTTGCTGAATCCTCGGGCAGTCGTGGCTATAAACTGGGCTCTCTAATCAACCGCCTACTCGTAAAGTGGCAGACAAGGTCACGGCTAAGATCCCTGTTGAGTTATGAAGACTTAACTAAGACTGACTGACCTAATAGCTTTATTCTCGTGGATTGACGTTCATATCTCACGGATTTGTCTGATTTAATCAACTTATAGCGGAGAATTTGATTTAATAATGTGAGCTTTCATGAGAATAGGTAACTGAATGCTCTACTGCTATCATAATTTAATTTCGCAATTATATTGTTCCTTTCCTCTTATTATTATTATTATTATTATTATTATTATTATTATTATTATTCTAATACTTTTTTAGATTTTGCTTTACGTCGCAACGACACAGATAGGTCTTACGGTGGCAATGGGATAGAAAAGGCCTACGAGTGAGAAGGAGGCGACAGAGGCCTTAATTAGGATTCTTACATTAGAATCGTATGGGCATAAAACACAAAAGTATGCTGAAAGTTGCAAAAAAAAGTTAGGTTAAAAACGAAGGATTTGGTCCCTAGATTGATTAATCACAATTATTAATCCCACGAAGTTATCAAAGTCCGCCTCTGTTGTGTAGTGGTTAGTGTGATTAGCTGTCACATCCTGAGACCCGGGTTCGATTCCCGGCTCTGCTACGAAATTTGAAAAGTGGTACAAGGGCTTGAACTGTGTACACTCATACTCAAGAGGTCAACTGAGTAGGGGGAGTTCGATTCCCACCTCAGCCATCCTTGAAGTGGTTTTCCGTGGTTTCCCACTTCTTCTCCGGGCAAATACCTGGTTGGTACCTAACTTAAGGCCACGGCCGCTTCCTTCCCTCTTCCTTGACTATCCCTTCCAGTCTTCTTCCAGTTCAACAAGTTTACTGTTGATTTTGCACAGTGGTGTTGTGTTGTGTAAATTTCGGAAAATAATATTTAAAACTTTTCAGGCGTCCCATAATAATAGCTAGCCTCTAAATGGCGAAGGGGTTTCATCACGAGTGTGGACATAGATATGTACTATGCAAGTTTAAATACAACAAATACAACAACAGCAATGGCAATGTAAATGCATCTACCAAATAGATACACAGTATGCCTTCAAACAAATAACCTAACTGATCTTATTCTCGGTAAGCATAATTGCATTTTTGGCGAGTTTATCAGATAATTTAAATCCAGGCAACCACAAGCTGCAGCTCATCCACCTTAACTCCGTATTATATTAGAAATATTTCTAAAGCACCTCTTAGAATTTAATATTGAAAACTGTAATTCATTATCTCACGGGTTTGTCTGATTTAATCAACTTATAGCCAAGAATTTGATTTAATAATATGAGCGTTCATGGAAAGAGGTAACTGAATTTGATGTTGTAGGTCTAACTCTTTATTGTATCCTTTCAAAATACATAAACTTCAAGGAACATAAGTAACTTATTTCTTACAACGTAAATTGAAAATGATGTTGATTTCTGCCCTCTTTATTTCGTTATTGTCTGCGTCCATTTCAAATTCGGGCAGCGCCTCAGTGATCGAGAGTGACTGGGAGAATTTCGCCCAACCTTCACGGCCTGTGACGTAACCACGTCACTGTGCCTGAATAGCATACGTTGCCTCTCACCCGCTTAGAGTACTGTGTTCCGCGGGGCGAATTTCCCAGCGTGAGCACCTCAGAGGAATGGAAGGTAAAGGCTCCTAATAACCGTAACCGTAGTCTCGGCATTAAGTGGGATTAACCTGGTACTCATGTTAAAAATTCTCTGTACATTGGACACCTCTCAATTCTGGACACTGTAAAGTAGTGTCATGAAAAAAATGCTCCATACTCGGTTCATATTTGTCGAGTGTGACCATGACCGAAGTTTGCTTCTCAAAGGCGAGGCGAGCTATGTTCTTCGAGTTTGCCTCGTTTAAACACGTGGTATCATCTGCATATGAAACTGAACAGGTATTAAACCCTATGTTATAAAGTAAATCATTTACTTGCGCCAGAATTAGTAAAGGACCTAAGACAGAGCCATGCAGAACTTAAAGTTGAATATGAAGTTCAGTTGATACATGCGCTAGTTATGTTTTGCTTTATATTGCCGGGCAATCCTTTGCGAGAAGCGCTGACGTTAAATTTGCAGACGTGTTTATTTTAGTAAGTTGTACCAGATATAAATATTAACAGTACATTGCACGTTTCACAGGAAACATGCCCTGTCTGCTGACTGTCTGCAGTGATCAAAAACAGGTACTTGTTCCAATCAACAGAAGTGAACTCATCTTCCTTGATTAGATTATAAATTCACTGTTTTGAATTTTAGTCATAACGCTGTCTGTCGATTCATTTGGATTGGCCACCCCACTACACTGGACAAATTTTTAACGAACCGTAGGTGTCCAGCATAGAGGGGTTTCACTGTATTTCGATTTTCTGATGGGGAATCGAACCCACGTCCCATGTCGGTTAGGCAGCTGCTCTTGTCTTACGATATACAGCAATGTAGCTTCTCTCTTCCAGTTTCTGAATCTACAAGGAGGCATTCTGCAGGGCTTTACTTGTAAATTAAGAGCTCGCAAAACTCGTGAACAGCACCTTACCTCTGCTGCTGTGAGAACAGCCGATGCAATGTGACCGCGGCAAACTGCCCCCGTAAAATGTAACACCGTACTCAGAAAAGCTGACGAATCAGGAGTGAAAACAAATTCTCAGGGACTTCAAAGACGCTGTTTGCACTTACTAACAACATCCGACATTAAAACGAGAATACATTATTAAGAATGCAAGAGAATGAGAAAATAAAAAATTACTCACAGCTAATGGCTGTCATAGGAAGGAGATGTGGCCTACGAAAGAAAAACTCCACTGATCTCAGAGTGCCGCTTGTTTTTCACGGACTACACTGAAACACGTTCTGTTTATTTGTTAAACAATTGGCTTTACGTCGCACCAACACAGACAGGTTTTATAGAGACGACGGGAAAGGAAAGGGCTAGGAGTGGGAAGGAAGTGACCGTGCCCTTGCTTAAGGTACAGCCCCAGAATTTGCCTGGTGTGAAAATGGAAACCACGGAAAACTATCTCCAGAGCTGCCGACAATGGTGTTTGAACCCATTATCTCCCCGGATGCAAGCTGACAGCTGCGCGCCCCTAACCACAACTCACTCGGTGAGACATGTTATATTCAAACGAACTACGTTCACTAACCAACACACGGATGTAAATAAAACTACAGCTACACTCAGCTACGGAAATCTATAAAAATCTCTAGGCTATTGTATTAAGTTATGCTGTGTTGAATTGTAAATAACGGCGGAGATGATTCGTTGTGCTGACCACACGACACCTCGTAATCTGCAGGCCTTCGGGCTCAGCAGCGGTCGCTTGGTAAGCCAAGGCCCTTCAAGGGCTGTAGTGCCATAGGGTTTGGTTTGGTTTATGTTGAATTGTAAACTACGCTATACATCACTATACTAGAGAGATAAAAACTATAGATAACAATTTGAAAAATCACTGAAGGAAATGCAAAAGATCGCGAATCGTACGGAATACCATACACGTTGAGCGAGATAGCTTAACCACGTGGTGAATGTATACAATGCAGTTGGCAATTAGGTTTCGAGATGGCCGAATGCAAGCTCACTGCTAAGCTACCCTAACTGCACGGCCAACTCACTCGGTTCATTTATTATAGTACCATCCGAAGAGAGCACACATTGTAAGCACTTGAAATGATTTATGTTTCAAAGTTGTATTCTTTACCCGACATTCAGTCCTTCTAGGTTTCTTCCCAATTGACATCACTCAGTCTTAGAACTGCTAATTTTCGTATCGCACTCACTGCACCTCTTTGTAAACTCTCAGACATTAGATTTCAAGTTTTCCTCACAATCTGCCACAAAAACTAAGTCGTCGGAATGGGCCAAACTGATTATTCTATTTTCATGCAACTGAATCCATCCCTACCATTTTATACTACTTCTTCTTCCTGGCACTCCCGAGCTTATTCACGGTCGTCTCATCTGACTCGGAGAGAATATGTCCGACGTTCTTGCACCAGATCTAATGGCACTTCACTTTTCCTTAAGGCAGCCTCAGCAGTTTGTTCTTATGTTGCCGTTGGATGCCCTCTTCCTCTCTTTGGCTCTTCGATGGCAAGAGCTTTCCCGACTAAATGGTGTTCATTTCTTCTTCTGACGTGACCATACCAGAGGAGCTGTTTTTCCTCCATATTGTCGCTGATGGGCACAACTTTGAAAGATCCTTGCACATGCTCATTGCGCAGTTTGTCGTGCAGTGACGTCCGCGGACCACCTCAACATCTGCATCTCTGTGACATATTCGCTGGTCATGCTTTTTCCCTCTTGCCCAACATTCAGAGCCGTACATGAACCATACCTATGAACAATATTTTGTGTAAAATAATTGTGAAAAATTATAACCTTGTTTAACCTCTCTAAGTACTTTGAACCAAGAACTCATTTTAGTGTCAATTACTAACACACATAGCAATGATGTATATACACTGACTGACAGAGCAAATGCAACACCAAGAAGGAGTGGTCAGAACTTTATGCCAATTGCAGGGTAGAATGACGTCCCTGAGGTATGCTCATGATGTGAAATGCGCCGCTGTGCTGCGCACGTAGCGAACGATAAATGGGACACGGCGTTGGCGAATGGCCCACTTCGTACCGTGATTTCTCAGCCGACAGTCATTGTAGAACGTGTTGTCGTGTGCCACAGGACACGTGTATAGCTAAGAATGCCAGGCCGCCGTCAACGGAGGCATTTCCAGCAGACAGACGACTTTACGAGGGGTATGGTGATCGGGCTGAGAAGGGCAGGTTGGTCGCTTCGTCAAATCGCAGCCGATACCCATAGGGATGTGTCCACGGTGCAGCGCCTGTGGCGAAGATGGTTGGCGCAGGGACATGTGGCACGTGCCAGGGGTCCAGGCGCAGCCCGAGTGACGTCAGCACGCGAGGATCGGCGCATCCGCCGCCAAGCGGTGGCAGCCCCGCACGCCACGTCAACCGCCATTCTTCAGCATGTGCAAGACACCCTGGCTGTTCCAATATCGACCAGAACAATTTCCCGTCGATTGGTTGAAGGAGGCCTGCACTCCCGGCGTCCGCTCAGAAGACTACCATTGACTCCACAGCATAGACGTGCACGCCTGGCATGGTGCCGGGCTAGAGCGACTTGGATGAGGGAATGGCGGAACGTCGTGTTCTCCGATGAGTCACGCTTCTGTTCTGTCAGTGATAGTCACCGCAGACGAGTGTGGCGTCGGCGTGGAGAAAGGTCAAATCCGGCAGTAACTGTGGAGCGCCCAACGCTAGACAACGCGGCATCATGGTTTGGGGCGCTATTGCGTATGATTCCACGTCACCTCTAGTGCGTATTCAAGGCACGTTAAATGCCCACCGCTACGTGCAGCATGTGCTGCGGTCGGTGGCACTCCCGTACCTTCAGGGGCTGCCCAATGCTCTGTTTCAGCAGGATAATGCCCGCCCACACACTGCTCGCATCTCCCAACAGGCTCTACGAGGTGTACAGATGCTTCCGTGGCCAGCGTACTCTCCGGATCTCTCACCAATCGAACACGTGTGGGATCTCATTGGACGCCGTTTGCAAACTCTGCCCCAGCCTCGTACGGACGACCAACTGTGGCAAATGGTTGACAGAGAATGGAGAACCATCCCTCAGGACACCATCCGCACTCTTATTGACTCTGTACCTCGACGTGTTTCTGCGTGCATCGCCACTCGCGGTGGTCCTACATCCTACTGAGTCGATGCCGTGCGCATTGTGTAACCTGCATATGGGTTTGAAATAAACATCAATTATTCGTCCGTGCCGTCTCTGTTTTTTCCCCAACTTTCATCCCTTTCGAACCACTCCTTCTTGGTGTTGCATTTGCTCTGTCAGTCAGTGTATTTATAACAGTAGGCTGATCTTTGTGAACATGATTTTGAGGGAACAGCTGATCCGACTGACATAGTAAAGCATTCTGACGAAAGCTCTTGGCCAGTAGATTTGCAGATTGTATTTAAAACCCTAAACGTTTTTTGCCATATATATTTAAATTAATAAAAAATGCAGCATTGTGATTCGATACGTCTCTCGGAGTACTTCAAGGCCGCCTGAACTGTGAGAGCGCTGAGCCTGTGGCACGATAGGAGATCTGGAAGGGGCTAGGCACGCATTCGCTGTCGGCGCAGCGGTTGAACCGTGGCCTATGTTATTACCCACATAGGCCACGGGATAAACAGTGCACATTACATTAAAGATTACTCTAAATTTAAATGAGAGTTTGTTGTCTGGATTACAATTAAATTTCAAACCAGCTGATGATATTCGATTAGCACGGCTCAATATGGGATAAAGGCCCAATGGAAAATAGTCATTCATCAATGTGTTGCGAATCGTCTTCTAAAATATATCATAGGTAACGATATTCCATTCCTTCTGTTGGAAAATTATTCTTGGGGAAGATTTCATAATGGCCTTGCCTGTTTTGCCACATGGTTTTCGCCAAACAATCATTTAATTGTATTAAATACTCTGCTCTTTGACCGTTGAAGGTGTTCAAATACGTCACCCTCTTGTCGGTAGATTTACTAGCACTTAAAAGAACTCCTGTGGGACTAAATTCCGACACCTCGGTGTCTTCAAAAACTGGAAAAGTAGTTAGTGGGACGTAAAGCAATTATTATTATTATTATTATTATTATTATTATTATTATTATTATTATTATTATTATTATTATTATTATTATTATTATTATTATTATTTGACCCTTCTTCAAAACACACCGCTTACATAAAAATATGAGGGTAAAAATACAAAATCAAATGGGATTCGCTGATTTTGGCAAGAACTCTGTAATGGTGACTACCCCTCCGTAGATTCTGACGGACCAAATGTTATTGAACTACCAGCCAGAATTTCATCACATGATAACGTGTTTGAAATTTATAGCAAAACGTTCACTTTTGCGAAAGGTGTCGTCATTTTCTCGAAAATTGACATTCTTAATTAATTTGAAAGTCATTGGGTTCATACCCGGTCGTTCAAAACCATACACTAACGTCAACAGATTAATACCTACTGACGATGAAAGCTAGCTACCTCAATTTTCTACGAAATTGTTGAATTTCTTGGAATTAATGGTTTGCCCCCACCTATTCTTATTCTAAAAGATACATAGTTATGCTCCTTAGAAGAAGTATGTACACAAATTGTTTAGATCTGGAAATTAGTAATGGGAGATAAATCTGGACAGAGAGTTGTAATTCCTCGAAATGAATTAACAACATCCGATAAAACATCAGTTTCCTATTCGCTTGGCAATGAATCGGGAGCAATAAAGCTCAAGGGACGTGAAGATCTCTATTTACCTCAGCCAGTAAAATGCTGCAATGTCAAGAGAGCGATATTTTAAAGTTACAACAGTGCAGAAAGGTAATTATACAAGGAATGCACCGAGCAAGTGGCTGCATGGTTTGGGTCACGTAGCTATCAGCTTACATTCGGGAGACAGTCGGTTCGAACCCCACTGTCGGAAGGCTCGAGGTGGTTTCCCACTTTTACACCAAGCTGTACCGTAATTAAGGCCACGGTCGCTTCCTTCCCTCTTCTAGCCCTTCCCTATCTCATCATCGCCATAAACCTACCTGTGTCGGTGCGACGTAAAGCAAATAAAAAAAAACAGCAATTAGCCGTGCGGTTTGGGTCACGCAGCTGTGAGCTTTCATTCAACAGATCTTCTTCTTCTTCTCTCGGTGCCTATCCGTTTCGTATAATGGCGAACATGATGGCTACTTTTGTCTTGTTTGTGGCAGCGTGGAATAGTTCAGCTGATGACATATTGCACCAGCCTCTAAGATTGTCAAGCCAAGATATTCGTCTCGTTCCAGGACCTCTTTGTTGATTTTCCCCTGAAGTATTTTTTGGAGTAGGTTGTATCTATCTGTATTGAGCATGATACGTCCCAGATACTGCAGCTTTGCGCATTTCACTATCTTGATCAACTGAGGTGTTGTCTTCATCCTTCGCATTATTTTCTCATTTGTCATTCTCAGGGCCCAAGATGTTCTCAGGATCCGCTTATAAAGCCATGTTTCAAAGGCCTCTACCTTTTTCTCTGCGTTTTTATTTAAGGTCCATGTCTCTACACCATATAAAAGAACAGAAAATACATAGCAGTGCACAAGTATGATTTTAGTTCCTAATGTTAGATAGTGGCTATTAAACACATCATTTCTTGCTTTTACAATACGTACTTTGACTTCTTGTGAGTTATCCCAGTCTTCATTTATTATGGTTCCAAGGTATGAATGAAGAGTATAGAATACTCTTTTGATTTATAACCAAGTTTAATATGGCAATATTTTCCTTACTTATAACCATATGTTTTATCTTTGCGGTGTTTATTTCAAGCCCGTATTGGCTGCTGACTCTTACAAGTCTATCTATTAGTATAGCGCTTGGATAGTATCAGTACATACAATCGTATCATCAGCATACCGGATGTTGTTAAATCACACTCAATTTATCAAAATTCCTACTTATATATCTTCCAAGGCTTCTCTAAATATGTATTCTGAATACAAATTAAATATTATAGGTGACATGATACATCCCTGTCTCACTCCTGCGGGGATTTTGACTGCTTCTGTGTGTTCTCCTTCAACACGCAACACCGCTGTTTGATTCCAGTACAGCGTCTTGATGATTTTCAGATCTCTTTCCTCCATTCCAATATTTCTCAAAATCTCCATCAATTTTTCATGTTTTACACGTCAAAGGCCTTCTGATAGTCTATTAAACAAGAAAAACACATTCTTATTTACATCTTTACATTTTTGAAACAGTACCTGCACACTGAACAAGGCTTCTCTAGTACCAACTGCTTTAACAAACCCAAACTGATTAGGAGCTAATCAGATAGCCATATTCACAGTCTGTTTATTCTTCTGTGTATCGCCCTCAAGAGATGAATCATTATTATTATTATTATTAAAGCGTCTTTATTGTGGCGAAGTTAGGGCTCCCGGCCCTTTCTTACACTTAACCACTTCATGTATATACAATGTATATTTTACATAAAATTTAAACATATGAAATCTTTACAACCTAAAGTATAACTAAAGCAACTAAAGTATCACTAACTAAACTAAAGTGAGTAAAGTATAACTAAATTATGTACAGGAACACATTGCAATAACAACCATATTCACTCTCATTCATGCATCCCATTCACACTCAAGAAAGACTGGAAGTGCTTAAAAGATGACGCTGGCAAAGGATTTTAAATTTTGTCTTAGATTTAGCTTCCCTGATGTCATTGGGGAGTTCATTCCACCAGCTCGTGGCGGTGATAGTGAACGATCTGTTGTAGGTTGCGGTTCGATGCACAGGAATTTCTAGCGTACAGCCTGACCGGGTATTGAACAGGTGCAGGGAACTAAGGTAGCGAAATCTGGTGGATAGGTAAGGAGGAGTGTTTTCAGAAAGCACTTGATACACCAAAGTAGAGTCTACGTCTGTCATTCAGTCGTAACCAAGATAATTGTGTATAGAATGGGGATACATGGGCGTATGGTTGTATGTCGAATGCATACCTGATGCATGCATTTTGGGCACGTTGCAGTCTCATGCTTTGCTCGTTATTGATATCAAGCTTATCGTGCGGTAGTCTCCACATTGTTTTGCATTTGGTTCTTTTGGAAAGGTGATGAATTCTGATTTGATCCATTCCTATGGAATCTCGGATGCATAAATTTGGTTGAAAATTTTGATCAACAAATTTACATAATTTTCATCCATCAGTTGTAAGAACTCTGAGTCTATTTTATATGGTACCAATGCCTTTCCGTCCTTCATCTGATTGATGGCTGTTTTAACTTCTTTTAATATATCTTTGCCGCTTATTTCACTTGTACTTTGTGTAAAAGCACACCTAGTGTCATGAAATAAATCTTCTATTTTTTTCTATGTCTTTTCCTTGTCTTCTAAATCCACCATGAAGTTCCCTGCTTCATCTATTAACTTTCTACCGGTGCCATTCCTGTGTTTCCGTGTTACTTCTCTTACATTTCTGTGTACATCGAAGCTGTCATAGCTACTTTGATATAACTCAATCTTCCCACATTGCTTTACTTTTTCTTTTTCCTCCCTGATCTTTCTTCTGATCTTTCTGTATTCTGCAGGTTTTCCTTCAATGACTCTTCTTTTCTCCATTAGGTTCAGTATTTGATCCGACATCCATGACTTTCTCTTTTTCCCCTCTGGTTTCATGTGTTTCTCTTTTATTTGCTGTACAGTGTTTTGTAGTTTAGTCAATTCTAATTTGACATTATTACTGGTGATGTTTTCCTCTGTGATTATCTTCAAGTTAAGTTCTACTTGCAACTCCGCCACTGGGAGATACCACGGTAATCCCAGCGCCAGTCCCAAGCCTGGATAAAGGAGGAGGGTCAATGGCTGGTAGATGAGTCTCAGTGTGGGTACACATGCCGAGTGGGTTGCCATGGGAAATATTGAGAAACGCTCAAATTGGTGGTTTTGCTGCCTACGGTACCAGCAAATCCTACTCCTTCGGGAGATGGATGAGGGCGAGTATCCGGCGCCTTAAAACGGAATATCCTCGGCTATGGTATGGTAACCCAGACAGAAGGGTCCCTGGTCCTCCAGGTTGGGGGTTGATCATGGGGCTAACAACTCCATCTCGTGAAAACTTTACTTGTTTTGGAACTCGAAAGGAATAGCCGGACTGATCAACGACGACGAAATAGGCATGGAAAAGGTACAGTACTCGCAAACGGAAACATGACATTTCAATTGCAACATGGAATGTAAGGACATAAAAGAAACCAGGTGCCTTTCAATCCCTGAAGGAAGAAATGGATAGGTATAAAATAAAAATTGCGGCCATACAAGAAGTGAGATGGAAAGAGAGTGGTCCCCTTCAGAGTGGAAGATACACACTGATGTATAGTGGACATAATATTGTACGGGTGGGGGCACAGGCTTTTTGATTGAAAACAGATTTAGACCTATGGTGATGGATTTTAAACCAATAGATGAGAGAATGAGCAGCTTGAGGATGAAAGACAGGTTCTTCAATACAACACTTGTATGTGTATATGCTCCGACTGAGGAAGCGGACGAAGAAAATAAGGGGGGATTCTATAGCCAACTGGAGCAGGTAATAGATGGTATACCAAATCATGACATTAAGATTGTTTTAGGAGATCTTAATGCTAAAGTAGGACGTGAAGAAGCCTTTAGAGGGACAATTGGGAAAGAGAGCCTTCATGAGCATTCGAATGATAATGGATTGAGGTTGATAGATTTTGCCATAAGTAATGAAATGGTGGTTAGGAGTACCTGGCTACAACGGAAAGATGTGAGGAAGGCTACTTGGCGTTCACCAGATAGTATTACACAGAATCAGATAGATCATGTGCTGATTGACAAAAGACATGCTTCAGATATAATGCAGGTGGAAAACTGCCGAGGAGCAGAATGTGAATCAGACCATTATATGGTACGGATAAAGTGTAGGCAGAGAATTGCTAATTATAGAAGAACACAGGTAGACAAAATCCAGAAGAGGTATGACAGTAGAAAACTTACGGATGAAATAATGGAAGAGATATATAAGTCAAAGATACTGAACAATTTCAAGGTAAGGAAACAGAGTGGAAAAAAGAAAATATTGAAGGGAAATGGAAGATTATAAAAGAGGTGTTGCATAATACAGCAGAACAAATACTAGGTGAAGAGAAGAAGACACGGAGACCAGGTTGGTTTGACGACGAGAGTAGAAATAAAGTAATGGAGAGAAACGAAACGCGAAAGAGAAGGCTCAACAGGAACACTAGAGCTAATACAGAGGAATACAGACAGAAGAGAGTAGAAGCAAGTAAGATATGTAGACGAAAGAAGAGAGAATATGAAAGAAGGTGGATAATGGAACTTGAGGAGCAAGAGAAAAACAGGGATATAAGGAATTTCTAAGCACAAGTGAAGGCGGAACTGAAAGGCTTTCAGACCAGGGCAGTGTTCTGTAAGGATAAACAAGGAAATCTGATTGGAGGAACAAAATAAATATTGGATAGATGGGCTGAATATTTTATGGAATTACTTAATCCCAATGAAGAACATGAAGAGCAAGACTAGTGGTGGGGAGAAGATGAAAGGGAGGAACCTTCAGAGTCGATGAAAGAAACAATCGTAGCATCACCAACTAGGGAGGAAGGTTATAAGGCCATGAAAGCCTTAAAGAACAATAAAGCCCCCGGGATTGATAAAATTACTGCCGAAATGCTTAAGAATGGAGGAGACCAAATCACAAATCACTTACATCAGCTAATCTGTGAGATTTGGGAACAAGAGGAGATGCCTAAACAGTGAAATCTTGCAATAATCTGCCCTATACACAAAAAGAATGATAAAACGTGTTGTAACAACTATAGAGGGATAGCACTATTGAGTATGGTCTCTAAAGTATTCACCAATATACTGGCTGGGAGAGTAGCACCACTTACAGAAGAAATGACAGGGGATTATCAATGCTGTTTTAGACCAAATAGATCCACTACGGACCAAATATTTGTGGTACGTTAGTTAATGGAGAAATGTTATGAATACAACGTAGATATCCACCAATTATTTGTGGATTTTAAACAGGCATATGGTTGTATAATAAGGGGAAAGCTGTATGAAGTGATGAAAGACTTTGGAATCCCAGTGAAGATTATCAGACTCATCAAAATGACTTTGAAGGATACAAGAGGTGTGGTTAAAGTTGGAGGAAATATAACTAAAGAATTGCAGTAGTACAGGGTCTAAGGCAACACTATTGTGTTGTTATGTTAACACTATTGTTCAACATAGCCCTGGAAAATGTCATGAGGAAAGCAGTAATTAGTAACCCAGGAGGAAACCTGCTCACCCGTTTGAGCCAGAATCTAGCCTATGCAGATGACATAAATCTGATGGCACGAAGAGTTCAAGAATTACAGGAAGGCCTGGAGAGGTTGGAAAGAGCAGCTATAGAAATAAGTCTTCAGGTGAATCAGGAAAAGACAAAGTATATGTTCGTATCTCGGTCTACGTAAATGACAGGAGAACCTACAATACAACTAAATGGGAAAAACTATGGAAAATGTAGGAGTTTCAGGTATCTCTGATCACTGGTTACTTCAGACATTGATATAAGAGAGGAGATAAAAGCAAGAATAGCGGCAGGCAACCGAAGCTACTTTTCATTAGTCCAGGTTTTTAGAACAAGAACACTTAGTAGGAATTTGAAGATTAAAGTGTATAGAACCGTAGTTAAACCAGTGGTGACTTATGGATCAGAGACATGGACTCTTACTGGCACAGATGAAGAACTCTTCCGGAGATGGGAACGAAAGATATTAAGGAAAATATATGGACCCGTATATGATAATGGGGTATGGAGGATAAGGAGGAATGAGGAAATAAAGATATTATATGGAGAACCAGATACTGTGACGGATATCAAGGGTAGTAGACTGAGATGGCTAGGACATGTGGAACGGATGCCTGAAGAGAGAGCAGTTAAGAAAGTATATCAGGGTAAACCAGGGGGGAGACGACTGAAAGGAAGACCAAGAAAGAGATGGCTGGATGATGTGGAGGAAGACCTCAGGAAGATGGGTGTAAGAAGATGGAGAAGCAAGGCGACCGACCGAGAGGAGTGGGCTACGATAGTTCGAGAGACCAAGGCCCTCCACGGGTTGTAGGGTTCAGGAGTAAGTAAGTAAGTAAGTTCTACTTGCATGTTCTGTTTCACTATTGGGTCTTTCATTTTTCCTCAAATGGTAGTTTTGCCTGTTCTTGCTCTTCACTTTCTTCATTTTGACTTTGAAAACTCCAACAAGTGGTGTGTGATCTGAGTTGACGTCTGCACCCGGGTAGGCTTTCACTGCCTGAAACTGTTCCTGAAACATATACTTACCAACATGAAAATTTTCTCACACATTTTCCGGGTTGGTCCATTGGAGACTTACATGTATATAGTCTTCTATGTGTGAGTTTAAACCAAGTGTTCATAATCACAAAATCATTTGACATCGCAAAATTTTAAAGATCATCCCCTCTGGAGTTCTTCTCTCCTAGTACAAACGGTCCTACCATGTCTGATGTCCTACCTTTCCCCACTTTTGCATTGAAATCTCCCATCACAATTGTCAGGTCATCTTTGTTAAGGGTTTTAAAAATTCCATTTATGCTTTCTTAGAATTCTTCTACCTCTTCATTTTACTTGTCCATTGTAGGCGCATACACTTGTATTATGTTTATGTCAATTGGCCTAGCACTCAGCTGTAACATTATTATTCTGAATGATACGGATTTGAAACTTTTGAGACACCTTACTACTTCCACTAAAATATTACACCGACTCCATATACATGCGTTCCAGCAGCTCTACCTGAATATAGCACTCTATGTTCATTTATGAAGAATCGGCCATCGCATCTCACTAACACCAAGTATGTCCGTCTCCATCCTTTCCATTTCTTTCACCGTATTATGTATTTTTTCTCCGTGACTCTTTGTTCTCATATTCCAGGTTGCCACTTTAATTTTTTCGTGCCACTTGATTTTCTTCATGCCTGTACTCAGAACTGTTCCTCCCGGAGATCCGACTGAGGAACTTATTCCTGCTGATGATAATTTCGTCACGAGCATAGCCATAATGATTACTAGGACTTGCCATCAGGCCTTTAATGTAGTCGTTGTCCAGTGCGTTCTACATCCTTATGCCGTTGACCACCTTTGTGGTTCCTCCGGTTTTAAAAAACCAGTTTCCCAACTCAAGGACAAACGAGTGCCCTTAAAGAGCCAATTGAAGCAAGGGAGGATATTTCTGTCGGGGTGTTCTCCCTTAGCCTTTGATGGTCCCCTATCAACCTGCCAGGCAGCAGGTTGTACTCGTATTAATCCCCAAGTAAGCTACGACTCCCACAGTCTCCACCGTTCCGAAGTCCATCTTCTCCGTTGAAGTTTCTGTTGAGGTCTTCACTCGTAACCCTGAGCTGGGACCCTTACCAGATGTTACACATTTGGCCAGTGTGCTCTGGGGGTCACATAGGTAGGGGCGCCACTCCCTGGGTAGGGCTGCCTCCGAAGATGGTCCCTACCTGCTACCAGCACACTCCACAGCCCTGAGGATGGTTTTCCATGGTTTCCCATTTCTACACCAGGAAAATGCTGCGGCTGTGCCTTAACTAAGGTCACGGCCGCTTCCTTCCCACTCTTAGCCCTTTCCTATCCCATCGTGACCATGAGACACGTCTGTGTTGGTGCGATGTAAAGCAGAAAGTAAAAAAAAAAAATAAAAAATAAAAATAAAATGTAGGAACAAAAAATACAAGGAATGTCATGTATAAGGAAATCCTTCAATAAATATTTACCCCATTGACCGTCATGTCTCGACGGGTTTCAGCTAGTAATTAATAATTTCTTGTGGCTATTTCTAGCCCATGAGGGTGGCATTTGCCAAGCACAGGAAACTGCGTCTAATTATAGTGAAAGATAGTGTTATGTGTGGTAAATGGGTTGCAGGAATGTTGGGGACGGTACAAACACTCAATCTCCGAGTCACGCGAATTAACCATTTAAGGTCGAGAATCGAACTCGGGCCCCTCTGAACCGAAGAACTACGCTGACCATTCAACCAAAGAGCCAGACACACATAGGAATAATAATGTTATACTGTAATATAGTTACGAATGTAACCCGTGAATTCAAAGAAACTTGACTCAGTCCTGTAAATGATATTATAGGGCACTAGGTCAGTTCCGAGAAAGCTTTCTTTGATTTCAGCGAGACATGAATTATTTATAAAACAAGGAAACATTCTGTATGTTATTAGCAAGGCTTACAAAACTTTTCACAACCCCTTTTCACGTCATCTCAGGCAATTTACATGTTGATGAATATGAGGGTCAACTTTTATCGACCCTTGACAAGTTGTAAATACGATACGATGTGGCTCCGAGGAACGCATGTTTCTTTTTGTGAAACATTTTTGAACGGTGATCAAATATTTACGAATTATTATAGAAGTTCTGGATTTCAATGAAAATATGAATTCACAATTTCGTCGGTGGAAAAGTAATAATTTTGTTCTTTACTGTGCAGGGTTTGTGAGTATGGACACACAACACAGAGGGGTGTATCGGGAAGTATTTTAAAGGCAGAGACTAGATAACTGGAATAATACCATTACGAGGTTTGGGGAGATAAAGTGGCCATCTGGAGATCAGATACGTATTTTTCCAATCCGATCAGTCTGAGTTCGATTATAGACTCTGTGAGAGTAGTATAATAAGCGGGTTCTGCGGCCTCCTCCCGCGGGAAATTTGAATTCTGGCGGGAAATTTGAATTTTTGGCGGGAAATTTGAATTTTGGCGGGAGAATTGAATTTGTAAATAAAGCAACGTGCTTTTTGACAGCTGTCATCGACAACAACGCATCGCTAACCTCACTGCTGCCATCTTGACGGGCCTAAACCTCAGTGGTACCAACTTAACCTAACTAGCGCGAGGTAAACAAAGCCACGTGTTTTTTGACAGCCACGTGCTTTTTGACAGACAATAACGCATCGCTAACCTCAGTACTGCCATCTTGACGGGCCTAAACCTCAGTAGTACCAACTTAACCTAACTAGCGCGAGATAAACAAAGCCACGTGTTTTTTGACAGCCACGTGCTTTTTGACAGACAACAACGCATCGCTAACCTCAGTACTGCCATCTTGACGGGCTTAAACCTCAGTGGTACCAACTTAACCTAACTAGCGCGAGATAAACAAAGCCACGTGCTTTTTGACAACCACGTGCTTTTTTGACAGCTGTCATCCGCCATCTTTAAACTACAGAGCACCGTGCTGCCCTCTTTATCGCAGTAGCTGCAAATTCGTCACCTGTCATCGGCAGTACTGCCATCTTGAGGGGCTTAAACCTCAGTGGTACCAACTTAACCTAACTAGCGCGAGATAAACAAAGCCACGTGCTTTTTGACAGCCACGTGCTTTTTTGACAGCTGTCATCCGCCATCTTTAAACTACAGAGCACTGTGCTGCCCTCTTTATCGCAGTAGCTGCAAATTCGTCACCTGTCATCGGCAGTGCTGCCATCTTGGCGGGCCTAAACCTTAGTGCTACCAACTTAACCTCACTAGCGCGAGATAAACAAATCCACGTGCTTTTTTGTCAGCTGTCGAATTTGTAAACAAATCCACGTGCTTTTTTGACAGCTGTCATCCGCCATCTTTAAACTACAGAGCACCGTGCTGCCCTCTTTACCGCAGTAGCTGTAAATTCGCCACCTGTCATCCGCAGTGCTGCCATCTTGGCGGACCTAAACCTTAGTGCTACCAACTTAACCTCACTAGCGCGAGATAAACAAATCCACGTGCTTTTTTGACAGCTGTCGAATTTGTAAACAAATCCACGTGCTTTTTTGACAGCTGTCATCCGCCATCTTTAAACTACAGAGCACCATGCTGCCCTCTTTACCGCAGTAGCTGTAAATTCGCCACCTGTCATCCGCAGTGCTGCCATCTTGGCGGACCTAAACCTTAGTGCTACCAACTTAACCTCACTAGCGCGAGATAAACAAATCCACGTGCTTTTTTGACAGCTGTCATCCGCCATCTTTAATCTATAGAACACAGTGCTGCCCTCTTTAGCTACTTACCTTTGAAATGTGGTGGCGGATAATTTGAAAAATGCTTTTTGACAGCAGCCATCTTTGAGCACCGTGCTGCCCTCTTTAGCTAGATACCTGTGGTGGCAGACAATTCTACGTGACAGCAGCCATCTTTGAGCACAGTGCTACCCTCTTCGTGGTGGCGGGAAATTCCACGTGCTCTTGTATGGGAACAAACTCTCGTGCTTTTTTCTGACAGCTGTCATCCGCCATCTTACATCGCAAACCTCAGTGCTACACTCTTTAGGCGTCTCATAAGGAGTCGTGTATAGCCGCCATCTTGAGTCCGCCATCATGCGCAAGCATCCTTAGGGCGTCGCTATTCATCTTGTGCAAGGACCCTTAAGCCAATTCATAAGAGTAACCGCCATCTTGCGCAACCATCCCAAGGGCGTCTCATAAGAACCTATGTATAGCGGCCATCTTGCGTAAGCACCCTTAAGGAGTCATGTATAGCCACCATCTTGTGCAATTAGCGTCGAGAGATGGCTGCCGTAGAATTTTTCTATTTAAATTATCCGCCACCATATTTCAAAGGTATGTACCTAAAGAGTGTAGCACTGAGGTTTGCGATGTAAGATGGCGGATGGCAGCTGACAAAAAGCGCGTGAGTTTGTTTACTAAACAAGAGCACGTGGAATTTTTCAATTTGCCGCCACCACATTTCAAAGGTATCTAGCTAAGGATGGCAGCACGGTGCTCTCTTGATTAAAGATGGCGAATGACAGCTAACAGAACTTTTCAAATTGCCCGCTGCTACATGTCATAAAGAGGGCGGCACGGTGCTCTGTGGATTAAAGATGGCGGATGACAGCTGACGAAATTGCCCGCATGATAGCAGCACAGTGCTCTATTGATTAAAGATGGCGGATGACAACTGTCCAAAAAGCACGTGGCTTTGTTTCCAAACAAGAGCACATAGAATTATTCAAATTGCCGTCACCACATTTCAAAGGTATCTAGCTAAAGAGTGCAGCACTGACTTTTGTGACGCAAGATGGCGGATGACAGCTGTCAGAAAAAAGCACGAGAGTTTGTTCCCAAACAAGAGCACGTGGAATTTCCCGCCACCACGAAGAGGGCAGCACTGTGCTCAAAGATGGCTGCTGTCACGTAGAATTGTCTGCCACCACAGGTATCTAGCTAAAGAGGGCAGCACGGTGCTCAAAGATGGCTGCTGTCAAAAAGCATTTTTCAAATTATCCGCCACCACATTTCAAAGGTAAGTAGCTAAAGAGGGCAGCACTGTGTTCTATAGATTAAAGATGGCGGATGACAGCTGTCAAAAAAGCACGTGGATTTGTTTATCTCGCGCTAGTGAGGTTAAGTTGGTAGCACTAAGGTTTAGGACCGCCAAGATGGCAGCACTGCGGATGACAGGTGGCGAATTTACAGCTACTGCGATAAAGAGGGCAGCACGGTGCTCTGTAGTTTAAAGATGGCGGATGACAGCTGTCAAAAAAGCACGTGGATTTGTTTATCTCGCGCTAGTGAGGTTAAGTTGGTAGCACTAAGGTTTAGGCCCGCCAAGATGGCAGCACTGCCGATGACAGGTGACGAATTTGCAGCTACTGCGATAAAGAGGGCAGCACGGTGCTCTGTAGTTTGAAGATGGCGGATGACAGCTGTCAAAAAAGCACGTGGCTGTCAAAAAGCACGTGGCTTTGTTTATCTCGCGCTAGTTAGGTTAAGTTGGTACCACTGAGGTTTAAGCCCCTCAAGATGGCAGTACTGCCGATGACAGGTGACGAATTTGCAGCTACTGCGATAAAGAGGGCAGCACGGTGCTCTGTAGTTTAAAGATGGCGGATGACAGCTGTCAAAAAAGCACGTGGTTGTCAAAAAGCACGTGGCTTTGTTTATCTCGCGCTAGTTAGGTTAAGTTGGTACTACTGAGGTTTAAGCCCGTCAAGATGGCAGTACTGAGGTTAGCGATGCGTTGTTGTCTGTCAAAAAGCACGTGGCTCTCAAAAAACACGTGGCTTTGTTTACCTCGCGCTAGTTAGGTTAAGTTGGTACCACTGAGGTTTAGGCCCGTCAAGATGGCAGCAGTTAGGTTAGCGATGCGTTGTTGTCGATGACAGCTGTCAAAAAGCACGTGGCTTTGTTTACAAATTAAAATCTCCCGCCAAAATTCAAATTTCCCGCCAAAAATTCAAATTTCCCGCCAGAATTCAAATTTCCCGCGGGAGGAGGCCGCAGAACCCGCTTATTATACTACTTGTGAGACATTTTAGATTGGTTTGAAGAAGTACGGTGGAATGTCCCCACTTTTCTAACACTGCGTTAAAAGAGAAATGGGTTTAATGAAAACTCCTGGCTATATAGTTTTCTGTGGTTTACCACTGATGCTTAAGGTGAAAACCGGGGTAGTTCCTAACCAATAGACAGTTATTTTCCAGTCCTCCACATCATCATCATCATCATCATCATCATCATCCGCTTCTAAATTCTGAGTTTTGAGCTTCGTGGAATTGTTTCCTCGATAGGATATTGCCACCCAGACCTGCAGTTCTTCAAAGGATGAGCTGTACTTGGACTGACCTATCCGCCTACTTGTTGCCCTTTGTCGTGGTCTACTGCCTTCAGCATTGCCTGGGAATTATGTACATTATGACTGTTCAATGTTAGTTCCAACTGGTTACAAATGGCCTCAACAATCATCATAAACATCAATTGCACAAAATTACTCGGGCTGTTGAGCAAGCTATCTCGAACTTCTACGATAATGGTACAATAGCTCTTTTGTTTAGTGAAAAGGGTCTTAGTTGTTGGAAATCCTTGATTTGCACTGGCAATGAAATACAAAACATGAATGGTGATTGAGTGGAAACTCTTTTGTTACGGACAATGTAATTTCCAAAATGTATGAGGAATGGAGGGGAATAGGTTGCATGGGAAGGTAATGGGCTCGGCCACAGATGGTGAGAGAAGTACAGGGAGACCAAGGCGACGAAGATTGGATAGCCTTAGATTTTCATGATTTGCAGATATGAGGTGAAGAACTAAACGAGGCTACAGAACTAGTAGCATGTTTTTTTATTTTTTTAAATTTAGAATTTGCTTTACGTCGCACCGACACAGATAGATCTTATCGGGTCGATGGAATACGGAAGGCCTAGGAGTGGGTAGGAAGCGGCCGTGGCCTTAATTAAGGTACAGTCCCAGCATTTGCCTGGTGTGAAAATGGGAAACCACGGAAAACCATCTTCAGGGGTGCCGCCAGTGGGGATTGAACCCACTACCTCCCGGATGCAAGCTTACAGCTGAGCGACCCTAACCGCACGGCCAACACGCCCGGTGCTTAATATTAACACAGGGAGACAATCTATTATGAAGCCCCATGGTGTGTGATTTTACTTTATGGGATACGACAGCCTCCAGGCTGATGACGCATTGCTCAACAAACCAATGAGCTGAAGTTTCAAGTAAATGGATCGATAATAAAATAAATGTATAAGCTATTAATATTTGGTCGACCATCCAAAACATATGATCTACTTTAAAGACCGGACATCGTTTAGTATTGGAGTGCGAAGTAGGGATGAGTTTGTTGCGTATGATAGCACCTATTAGAAATTGGTCTCGATAGCAAATACTTCATACTTGAGACACCTAACTTCAGAGAACATTAGTGATGTTGATTGTTGATTACATTGAGAGGTGTAGCAACTCCTTAATACAATAAATGAACACAATCTTCCACTCTAGCACCTCAGCTAAGAATTAGCGTTTCAGATATCAGCTGTGAATTGTTGCAATTATCTCCCCTCTTCTTCAAGCGCTCCTGCAATCGACTCAGTGATTAGGACGTACGCTACATAGTGTTCTGGACAAGCATAATACGTTCCATTGAAATTCAATTGGAAGGATGAAGTTACACGTTTTAAGATGCAATCGTGTAATCCACAGTTCGTAAAATACTCTCTTATCATGTGTTCTGTTCCACATCAGGGAAAATCTTCTGATGACGTACTACGTAGAGTTCCTCACCTTAGCAAACTGGATAAATTTTAAAATTCCTAACCCAGTATTTGTGAGCCTCCAGAACGATGTAGCTCCGAACTGAGTGTAACAATATTTAAGATTACACCTTTCAGGCACCTTTGTATTATATTTCCAATTCTGAAACCCTCGTTCCTGTCCATGTTACCGAGCAAGTGGCTGTCGGTTTGGATCACGTAACTATGAGCTCGCATTCGGGAAATAGTAGGTTCAAACCCCACTGTCAGCAGCCCTGAAGATGGTTTCCGTAGTTTTCCGTTTTCACAGCAGGCAAATGTTGGAGCTGTACCTTAATTAAAGCCGCGGTTGCTTTCTTCCCTCTTCTAGGCTAAGGCCACACAGAGAGCAGGTTTAAGCCTGGAGCAGCAACAGGCGAGAGCAAGCAGGAAAGCAGCGTTGAGCTGCGCTGATGCGTTGGCCAGACAGAAAGCAGTAATTGCAACAGCAATTGTACGGACAACATGCTGCCAGTGCTATCACGATTTGCGAGATTATTATTGCTAAGCAAGGTTTCTCCAGTCCGGAATGATCTGAGTGACAGTCAGAGACAGTGGACTCATGAAATTAATTTACGACGGGAAAAACTCGGAGATTTTAAGAACTTTTATAAAGAACTAGCAAATGTACCCGTGCTTCGCTACGGTACTCCACATTGTATACGGATATCGAAGTAAATTAGTGCACATGAAGTGAATAAGATTTTTAAATTGGGTGTGTCTTGGCTTTATCCGAGAAACAGCATTGTGAAATCCACAGACGTTGTTTCCAATGAAAGTGTGATTTGCGGAATTGCGATGATAACGGCAAGTCCACTTGTTTACTGCAATTCACAACGAAGAGGGTAATTTTCATTAAACGGCAGACCCCATTGCCTAGTGCGCGGCAAAAATCGATTTGGGGAGGTTTCATTACAATGGCAGATCCCAATTCCTACTTTCAGATAGATTTCAGTTGAGGAACTTTTATTATATTTGCAAGGACCTTCCTTACTGCCAGTCAAAATTGAGTTGCGTTCTTATCTTTATAATGGCAGACGCATTTTCTAATGCCAGTCAGCTTCCTGCTAGTCACACCGAGTTGGTGAGATTCCATTATAATAGCAGGCCACTATGCCTATCGTCAGTCACATTTTAGATGGGTCAATTTGTTTATAATGGAAGACATCCTTGCCTACTGACAAACAGGATCGGGTAAAATAGTTTTGAAAAAAATTGCACGCTCCCTAGAGTTCTGCTAGTCGAATCGAGAAGGGAATTATGCATTAAAATAGTGCACAAGAGATGGAGGACGACCACATTCTTACTGCTTGTCAAAGTCGATGTGGGGAGGACTGAAAACAATAGCAGAAGCCCTCCTTCTGACAGTCACTATCGATTTGCAATGTATTTAATACCAATGGCAGACAAACCCTTTCTAGATTGCTACTAATCGACGTCAATGAAAGAATGTAGTCATCATACGGAAGTATAAGGATGTTAACCATCATTTACAGAATAACTGCTGCTAAACGGTACATCAAATCGAAAAACGGATTGTACGATAAGACGCACTTTCTGGCCATAAGTTGGGGTCATCAGCTACTCCCGTACAAATTTCAAATTTCTGAGTTTTCTGGAAGTGCCTCATTAATTCACGTCTTTTTTCATTTTTAAATATTTATATATACATCGCTCCAGCCCGACTTGCTTTTATATATATAGATGACGGATAAGCATGAGCACGTTGAAAAGTGCAGACTTCCACTTCGAGATTCATATCTCCTAAAGGGTGCGTGATATTAAGAAACGGTTTGCGCCATCAGACGCCCCATTTATCGCTCTATATGTCTGTTTCTGAGCTATTTCCTCGTATCTCCCATATTAAGGGGGTAAATTGAGTTCAAATATTGAATAGGGTGAAATTTGGGTACATTTTTAACATTTTACATTACTTTTTGCCTACTTATGTATAAGCTAGAATCATGAAATTTGGTCCACATATGGCCCTTAATTGTGCCAATGTGCGCACCCAACGTGATGATCCTATCATTCTTATAAATGTGTCAAACAATGAAATATACTTGTAAAAATCACCAAATTTACGAACAATCCAGAAATACGGCCAAATTTAACGTATAAGGGAGAGAGATACGACAAAATGTCACAGGACCAAAGTTGTCGATCACTCCGAATTGAAGCGACACTGTGCCATCCGTTTTGTGATACGACTTACCGTTTAGCCAAAAAATAGCTCAAAAGGAATGTCTGCAGTCATTAAAATTGCCTCCATATTTCGATATCTTTGGGGGTAAAAAGGGAAAAATTTGAACATCTTGGAATTTTCTCGTCGGTTAGGGACCAAAAGCTATAATTTCACAAAATTTCAATGGTCTACCTCGTCTGACAGGTTGTGCCGCCATCTTGAATTGGGGGTACGGGGGATAAAAATGAGGAAATTCCCGAAAATTTTTAAGCCCACGAAACCTATAGGTTGTCGTTTTGGATATATTATACGACTGCGTTCTTATGCTGAGCCCAAAATTTGAGCCCCCGCAGCGTGCCCCCTTCAGGGAATTTTGAGAATTTCCGATTTTTCTAGGGATCCTGGGGTCATCAACTTCTCCCGTACCAAGTTTCAAATTTCTGAGATTTCTGGAAGTGCCTCATTAATTCACGTCTTTTTTCATTTTTAAATATTTATATATACATCGCTCCAGCCCGACTTACTTTTGTATATATAGATGACGGATAAGCATGAGCACGTTGAAAAGTGCAGACTTCCACTTCGAGATTAATATCTCCTAAACGGTTTATGATATTAAGAAACGGTTTGCGCCATCAGACGCCTCATTTATCGCTCTACATGTTTGTTTCTGAACCATATTAAGGGGATAAATTGAGTTCAAATGTTGAATAGGGTGAAATTTGGGTACATTTTAAACATTTTACATTACTTTTTGCCTACTTATATATAAGCTAGAATCGTGAAATTTGGTCCACATATTGCCCTTAATCGTGCCAATGTGCGCACCCAACGTGATGATCCTATCATTCTTATAAATGTGTCAAACAATGAAATATACTTGTAAAAATCACCAAATTTACGAACAATCCAGAAATACGGCCAAATTTAACGTATAAGGGAGAGAGATACTACAAAATGTCACAGGACCAAAGTTGTAGATCACTCCAAATTGAAGCGACATTGTGCCATCCGTTTTGTGATACGACTTACCGTTTAGCCAAAAAAAATAGCTCAAAAGGAATGTCTGCACAGTCATTAAAACTGCCGCCATATTTCGATATCTTTGGGGGTAAAAAGTGAAAAATTTGAACATCTTGGAATTTTATCGTCGGTTAGGGACCAAAAGCTATAATTTCACAAAATTTCAATGGTCTACCTCGTCTGACAGGTTGTGCCGCCATCTTGAATTGGGGGTACGGGGGATAAAAATGAGGAAATTCCCGAAAAATTTTAAGCCTACGAAACCTATAGGTTGTCGTTTTGGATATATTATACGACTGCGTTCTTATGCTGAGCCCAAAATTTGAGCCCCCCCAGCGTGCCCCCTTCAGGGAATTTTGAGAATTTCCGATTTTTCTAGGGATTCTGGGGTCATCAGCTTCTCTCGTACCAAGTTTCAAATTTCTGAGAGTTCTGGAAGTGCCTCATTAATTCACGTCGTTTTTCATTTTTAAATATTTATATATACATCGCTCCAGCCCGACTTGCTTTTATATATATAAGATTTCGCAACTGCAGTGAACTATTTTTTGAATACCTGGGAATGTCTGTAGAGACGTTTGATAAATTACTACATAAACTGAAATCCAGGTTGGAGAGAACGGAACTAAATTACAGAAAAAGCATTATGGTAAAGGAGAAGCTTGTTGTTACCTTGAGGTAAGTAAAATACCAACACGAGTTCTATTGCACTAGAAATATTATTTTATTGATTAACTGAAAGATGTACAGTTTTGTATGAAGTAAGAAAATACAGATATTAAATCATTAAAGAAGCATGGTTTCGTATTAAGGTAGAAAATGGATATATTAAATCGTCTATGCATGAAAATTAAAGTGGGGAAATTAAACATTATACCATTAATAGAGGAAACTAAGGCCATAAGAAAATAACATTACATCACTACAGAAATTACTTCATTTTTGATTAACTGAAAGAAGCACGGTTGCACATAGAGGTAGAAAATACATTATTGTTATTATCATCCATTGTTTTGAATATCATTAACAATCTCAGTCCGGTAACGTTCCTGTGAGATACAACCCACAGTACCGGTCTTTTAGAAACTGATGAAATCAATTCCTCTGTTGCAAAATACAGGATGAGCTCGGGACAACACGCTTACTGCTAGCAGCAAGATACAAACTGATCTGTCTTGAAGCAACGTTGGGCAGTAAGGATGTGAGCAGTAAAGCCAGTTCTGCTCTCTGTCCGGCCAAGCTTTCTGTGTGGTCTTATCCCTAACCCTCTCCTGTCTCATCGCCGCCTTAAGACATATGTGTATCGATGCGACGCAAAGCAAATAGAAAGAAAAGGACATTCACCTGTGACCTCTTGCAAGAAAGCAATTTTATTAAGCAAACTGTTACGTTAAGAAGAGGGGATACCTTGTCGTGCCGGAAAATGTGTGCTCAGTTTATGTGGAAGGACGTGGGATCGATACCGCCTCAAGTATTCGAAACGTTTAGAAGCAATATTTCCAAGTCTCGTGAGGCACTTTGCTTTGAAGTTCATCTAGCCTTTGGCAAACCTGAGTACCACGTTAATATCTGACAACATGGGCGGCCGAGCATAGAATTAAACACTCTATCTCACTCAAGTGCCGGGGTTATGGGCAGTGGAATGACTTTACCTTCCCCTCCGGCCTTTATGGCCTGTACAGGAAAGACTTTATCTTTCGCTTTGCTCGCTTGTTACTTTGTTACCATAAGGTGAGGAGGCTGTACACAATTATAGATCATCAGTGACGTTGGTTGCTGGTTACGTTTTGAGAAATGTACCTGTGGTTTTAGTGAAATGAAATGTCGTATGGCTTTTAGTGCCGGGATATCCCAAGAGGGGTTCGGCTCGCCAGGTGCAGGTTTTTCTATTTGACTCCCGTAGGCGACCTGCGCGTCGTGATGAGGATGAAATGATGATGAGGACAACACACACACCCAGCCCCCGTGCCATTGGAATTAACCAATTAAGGTTAAAATTCTCGACCCAACCGGGAATCGAACCCGGGACCCTCTGAACCGAAGGCCAGTACGCTGACCGTTCAGCCAACGAGTCGGACTGTAGTTTTAGTAATTCCCTAACACAGGGTTTCCCAAACATTTCTCTTCTGAGGCCCCCTGTACATATCGCATGCATGTCCAAGGACCGCTTAGACACAGAACACAATACTGCATTCAGTGAACAGAATTTTGAAACGACACCATGTTTGGTTTAATATTTGCTTTCTTTGAAAGTTTAATTTAACTTCCTTTACATAAAGATACTTGATAAGTGCACATAAATAAATAATAAAACAATGTGATACTTGGATAATAATTACAACAGTCTGGATCTGGAAACATACTTGAAAACGAATCACTTGTTGCGGTTGTTGGATCACTGGAACGGACGGTGCTGTTTTCTAGATACCAAGCGTTTTACAAGCGTACTCACTTTTTTTTGCTAGGGGCTTTACGTCGCACCTACACAGATAGGTCTTATGCCGACGATGGGATAGGAAAGGCCTAGGAGTTGGAAGGAAGCGGCCGTGGCCTTAATTAAGGCGTGAAAATGGGAAACCACGGAAAACCATCTTCAGGGCTGCCGATAGTGGGATTCGAACCCACTCTCTCCCGGATGCAAGCTCACAGCTGTGCGCCTCTACGCGCACGGCCAACTCGCCCGGTCGTAGTCACTCGAACTGAAGATTAGTCTCTACATTAGCTCTGTTTATGTACTTCGTCTCCTTTTGTGTGACAGCAGAAAAGGTACACTCACACAGGTGTGTAGTAATGAAAGGAATTACACTCAGTATTTCCTTTCTTTCTCAAGGGGGGGGGGAGGGGGGTGGGAGACGTTCATGTTCAATTTCTTATTCACGAGCTTTCCTCAACCACAGGCGAAAAACAGGGTTTGAGTGTGGATACTAGCAATTCGAACTGTCTCACAATTACATCACTTACAATGCCTTGTAGTCGTCCTTTTTCCGCTGCTAACGTGTACAATCTATTGGCCAAGTTAAGAGTTACATTTAATGTATGCATGTATGTATGTAGGCATAATTCCTAAATTTAGTATAATCTATGAATTGCGTGCATACAATACAATTTCTCTCTTCAAATACTTACAACTTGCATTATTATTGCGGACCCCTTGCATTATCGTCGCGGGCCTCAAAGGTTCCGCGGACCACAGTTTGGGAAAGGTTGCTCTAACAGGTTGATGAACACAATCTAGAACACCATTGAGAAAATATAGATTACGAGTGAGTTAATATTGCCCTTTCTTAAAATGAAGGCTATGCATATAATGATCAATAATTTTTTCATGAAATATGATGCTTTCAAAAATCAGTGCCACTTCCTCTCAGGACGAAAAGTTGTAAATATCTGAGGGACAACATCGGAAACCGTTCCTATTGATTCAGCAAGGAAGCTAGAAGTTTCAAACTTTCAGCGCCCATACACTTGAGAATCATTTTTGTTACAATAATAATGTTATTGGCTTTACGTCCCACTAACTACTTATTTTTCGTGGTAGTAGGGTCATTATTTTCAAAATGGATGGTCAGGTCCACAATGAGAGCATTAGGCACATTTTAGCGACATATGATTATATAATGGAACTGACGGGGTCCCATATTTTTCACTATAAATACTTCTTAGATGTCAAGTTCATTTTTAACTAGGAGATTGTTCAGCTTGTATCTGATTCTATGATGTCAGCAGTTGATCAGTAAGCCATTCAGTAATTCATTGTAGTTGGTCTACCAGTAATGGTGGAGATATATAAATTAGCCAGGAGATCTCAATGATTGTCCGGCTACCAGCTAGTAGTTATTCTCTTAGCAACCACCCAGGAAACACGCGTAGAGTACCATTTGGGTTAAACCTATGGACGTGAGCAACATCGACCTCTTCATATGAACTCAGATCTAAACATACCTTGGTTTAAGAGTACAAAACAACCAACGGCAAGTTCCCAATGAATGCTCTGCATGACCGAGTTTGAAGACCATAGTTTTAGAAATGAAACGGTCTGACGCCTGGCTAATCAGCAAGCCTCCAAACATTTCTGTGAAGTAGTACTGCATACTACTAGAGAGTACGAAACACAGTATCTGGCTGAGTCTGTTTATGTGTCATATCTGCCCTTGACGCAATTCCTTCGTTTGCCGCAGAATCGCAGCACCACCACCATCATCCCCATCAACGACAACATTTACTACGTAGTTATATGGTATGATGACTTTTTTCTGTTTTACCTCCTATTTTATGTGAGACTGCAGAAGATCTGGAGAAATTGCTGAATGGTATGGCCGGAGACTTGGGTAAGAAGTACAAGTTGAAAATAAACAAGTGCAAAACAAAAGTAATGGAGTGCAGTGGAACGAAGTCAGGTGATGCAGCTAATATTTTATTAGGAAATTATGTTTTAAAGGAAGTAGATGAATATTGCTACTTGGGCAGTAAAATAACTAACGATGCTAGAAGTAAGGAAGACATAAAATGCAGACAGGCACAAGCAAGGAAGAGCTTTCTTAATAAAATAAATTTGCTCACTTCGAACATTTATATAGGAATTAGAACGATGTTTTGAAGACTTTCGACTGGAGCGTGGCATTGCATAGAAGTGAAACATGGACGATAACTAGCTCGGAAAGAAGGAGAATAGAAGGTTTCGAAATGTGGTGTTACAGCAGAATGCTGAAGGTGAGATGGATAGATCGAATCATGAATGAAGAGATACTGAATCGAATTGGTGAGATTTGGCTAAATTTGTCAACTCGTTACTGTAATATTCTTGTTATAAATTGTTTAAATGCACTTCTTGTGTCCTCATATCTTCGTGGCCCTTTTTATTCTTTTTTTTTTTTTTTTTTTTTTTTTACATTTTTTGGGGTCTTCCATGCAATGCTACGCTGCACTATTTCACAATAGGCACAAAAATTGCGTGTATACCTGCGGAAAAATGACGTGAAAACGGAATAATCATATCGGGAATCGCGGAATAAATTCGTAATTGCCTTACAGAAAATGGCTGCAATTTCGTAGGAAAACATTCAAAATTAGCGTATTGTTATTAAGAATAAGGTTTAAAGTAAAATAAAGTAGATACACTAATCTTTATCGTATGTTGAAAAAGATCAGAAGCTAGTTACCTAAGTTGTTAACAGAGTAATGTTAATTGGACGTATTATACGTGAGAATTGTACGGAAGTGGAGATATATTCAGAATTAATATTTATGTCGTGTAAAATATATTCACATACAATTTAATAACATATAAAATACATCATATCGGGCGAGTGTATTGGAGTGACTGAATATCATTAACAAGTGCCCAGGACGTGTTTAAATCGTTATCTTTTATGTTGATGGTTAAATGAAATGTATAAAATCAGTGTCAGCACTCCCAAGATGGCATATCCTATGAGTAACTGAAATGACTGTTGGATCGGGACGCCACAAATTGAAGGAAGGTATCACCTGATGAGAGATCAGATCAATTACAGATATGTTCCACTTCGTATTTTTCAAATGCTTTGTAAAGTATGCTAGTAGCTTTGATATGTTATTCATTCCGGAAATAATTCACTTTTCCGAAGTTAAAGAACGCCTTAGTTTGAAAACGAGCAATTATTTATGAATTCGTCACAACATACGCATAGGTTACGTTGTCATGACGTATTGAGAGAAATATGTTATTACAGCGACCTTGACAGACTTTCTAGCACCTTTCTAGTGGCAGAGTAACGAGGCTGTTTGTGAGGTCTCTTAAATTTCTGTTATCCGCGAGTAATACCGCTTTCCAGTTCTTCTTCAAACGGCTAAATAGCAGCGAGACAAACTGGTGCTTGCTTGTGACGGATGAAACAGTTGTGGAATTCATTCGTATAAGTGGGATTTGTGTTATTGTGTCTTGTTGGTGAAGGCGTGGGAAATCAAAAGCAGAAAGAAACAAGAAGATGGAGAATCCACCCACACCATTGATAGACCGAAAATGAGTTGCGTAGCGGGGAAAAGAGTAACGAAGTTTTAAGAAAAAATTACATATCCTCAGGAGGCTGATTCATCTGACCTAACCAAAGAGGTAATTCTAGTAACGTGTAGCTCTAAATTATTCGATGCCATGTTGGAACGTCTAGTTGAAAAAGTCATTGCTAGGTTAACTGACACCATTGACTTTAACAATAAAATCATTACTGATTTAAAGGCAGAACTGAGTCAAGGATATCAAAAGATTCGTGAGATGCAACAACAATTAGACTTGCTGAATTCCATCTCACAGGAATACGTTGAATAAAGCAATATATGAGACAGAACAACGTGGAAATCCATGGTGTGCCGGATGTAGGGCCTACATAATGAAGATGTTTACAGTATTATCAGTAGAATGGGTGCGGTGAAATGTCGTATGGCTTTTAGTGCCGGGATATCCCAGGAAGGGTTCGGCTCGCCAGGTGGAGGTCTTTCTATTTGACACCCGTAAGTGACCTGCGCGTCGTGATGAGGATGAAATGATGATGAAGACAACACATACACCCAGCCCCCATGCCATTGGAATTAACCAATTAAGGTTAAAATCTCCGACCCGGCCGGGAATCGAACCCGGGACCCTCTGAACCGAAAGCCAGTACGCTGACCGTTCAGCCAACGAGTCGGACATGGGTGCGGTGATCGGATGTGACGTAAATAAAAATTGATATTGACGTTGCACGTAGGTTACCGCCCAGAAACCCAGCGTTACCGAGGCTGATAGTTGTGAAATTTGTGAATAGATGGACGAGGGCCGAAAAGCTCAGCGCCAAGAAAAGAAGTCCACGAATTTCATCTCGGGCTATTTATATTAATGCTGCGGACCAGCCGATCTATATAGACGAGAATTTAACTCCCAAAGCAAAAGGACTCTTGAAGAGAGCAAAGGACCTTAGAACGAGAGGATTTAAGTATATATGGTCTATAGAAGGGAAAAGTTTTGCTAGAAAAAATGACACCTCACAGGTAGTAACCATACGGAGCATAGAGGACATCTTAAAGTTAGAATCGGCGTAACTAAGTTATGCCATTCTTAGTCTAACGGCATTAATTGTCTAAAGATGAATACTATAGGTAACTTAGATGATTCAGAGATTCAGTTAAATGATCTAGAAGAACTAAGACAGAAAATTCATAGCATTCGTATTCTGTGTGTTAATGCTCAAAGCCTTCGAAATAAGTGCTAGAACTGCGCGATCCAATAAAATAAACCCAAGAATGTGATATTATAAGAATTGTGGAAACATGAATATTATTTTTGCTAAGGAAATTACAATAGGGGAGGTGGAATTCTCATCTATATTAAACGAGAGCACCAAGCCGAAGAATTATTGTCAGTTAACTATATAGGTAAATCGTACAACATACTATTAATAGAAAGCAGTGGGTTTCAAAGGGAAATACTTATTTTATCTTGCTAAAACCCACATTATAAATTCAGTAAATTATTTCTAAGTGAACTTGAAGAAATACGGAACAAGAATTGTAGGCACTTTTATGCTACAATTGGAGATTTAAATATTAATAAAATATCACAAAATCAGCAGTCTATTGAATTGAGTAAACTAGATTAATGCTATGGCCAACTGCAATGTAATAATGTATACCCCACTAGAGTAACAGAAAAGAGTTCTACACTTTTGGATCATATTTATATTAATGCACCCTGTAAGAAGATAATGTTTACAGTGACTTCAGTGATCACACTTTACTGGTCTGTGATCTTGACATTCCAGTAAGAGATAGTAGTAGTATTTTCAAATATTCCACAACACACACCATAAAAATAGACATTAAAACTTTCATATAAAAATCCTTTGATATTTGATGCTAATGACAACTGTAAAACTACTGTTAATAAGTTAACTAACCTTTTAGCAGAAGCCAGCATATCCAGTTTTAAGACAATAACTGAATCAAGACTCACGATGTCCATGGATGACTCCTGAACTCCTCAACCTCATAAAACATAAAAATATATGGGAAAATTAAGGGGATGCTAGTATGCCTCAGAATATCTAAAAGATGAATATAAAGTACTCCGTAATAAGGTCACTAAACTAAAAAGTGAAGCTGAAGGTTATTATTACAGTGACAGGTTAGTTTATAGTAAAAATACTTGGAAATTAGTTAACGAGATACTTCAAACAAAAAATAGCAACAATAGAGATATTCAACTAAAATAAATAATAATATAATCACCAACCCCTGTGATACTTCAACAACATTAAATGAATATTTTACTAGTATTGGTCAGGATCTATCTGTTAATGCGTCTACAACCAATACCAGTAATTCACATAGATATCACACAGCGCCAAGAAATTATTTATTCTTGTATCCAACTCGCAACGAATAGGTAGCATGTATGATAAAAGAGCAGAAAAATTTCCAGTAGTTGGGACTGTTATAGTTCAAGCAACACAACTATCAGAAAGTTATCAACTGAATTAGTTCCATACATCACTGAATTTATTAAAAAATCGTTAGCTGAAGGTACAGTTTCTCCATTGTTAAAAATTGCCAAAGTTATACCCATCCATAAGGGCTTAGATAACTTAGATATAAACAACTACAGACCGATCTCTATAGTTCACATTTTAGCCAAAATATTAGAAAATATTGTTAAAATAAGATGATTAAAATTCCTTCTTAGGAATAATTACTTTCATATGTATCAATATGGCTTTATTCAAAATCCCACCACATACAATGCTGTTGAGGATATTTTCATTAGACTGCAGGAAGCTTCTGATTCACGAATATTAGCTTCTGGGTTATTTATAGACTCAAGAAGAGCGTTTGACACAGTTGATCAAGAGATAATGATCAGAAAACTGGAAGAATCGGGAATAAGAGGTGTAGCAATAAACTGGTTAAAGGATTATCTCAGTGATCGATCACAGTTCGTTTCATATAAAATGCAAAATTTTATCTCTTCTTATATCAATTGGAATTCCTCAGGGTGCAGTACTGGGCACAATTTTATTTCTAATGTTTCTGAATGATATAGGCTCCCTAAAATTACAAGAAAATTATCTCATCTTGCAGACGATACAAATATTTTTTATATTGGTACTTTTGCTAAAGAACATTCAGTATTCAGTATGTCATTAGCTTATTACAAACTTGGCTTTCAAACAATATAATGTCCATCAATCTTAGCAAGAACAACTACATGATATTTCACAAGCCCTCACGTGCAACTCCTCTTGATCTTACATTAACATTTTTCGATCATCTTTTGCCAAGAGTACAATTTACTTCATTTCTAGGTTTAAAAATAAATGAAATGCTTGACTGGAATGAGCAAGTTTAAACCATATGCAAAAAATACCTCCAGCAATTGGAGTGCTTCACATTCTAAGATATAAATTCAACCATACATTTAAAAAAATCTATTTATCATGCTCTCATTAAAAATCACCTGACTTATATGATTCATGTTTTGGGAGGTTCAATCAGGAACTCTCTGAGAAAGTTCCAATTTTACCAAAAGAAAACAGCTCGAAAAATACCTTATAATTTACCGGATTATTTGTATAAGAAATGCAGACATCTACCACTCCAGATGTTACGTGATAGAGCTTCAGCTATGATGGTACATAAAATTAAGCATAATTTGATTCATATGAACACTATCTGTATCATAAATTCTGCCATACACCCATATAAAACTCTAGAAGTAGAGGGAGTACATACCGCATTTGTAAAAACTAGTAAGTATGGCTGTAACTCCTTATGGCACTACTCTGTGAAGGTGTACAATGTTTTCCCTAAACATATACAACAGACAACAATAATTTCAAAGTATAAGCAAAAATAAATGCTCAATGGACAAAAGAAAATGAGCAGTAATTCTTACAAACCAAGTAATGTACAGTGGTTTTCTCTAAGACTGTAACGTATTTAGAAATAAAGTATTGTTGTATATTGTATTGTAAATATTTTGTAAACTCTGCCAATATTTAATCCTTGTAATGCACCATTATGAGCCTCGGCTCAGGTGCTCTTTCTTGAGTAAATAAATTTAAAAATATATATATTCATTACCAATTCGTTCCTAACTCGTTGTGCTTTGAAAGGAAATGATGTTGTTTAAGATACGTTAGATAAGATGAAATAAACTATTAAGTGGCTTAAAGACGATTTATACCGCTGATATTGATAAAGGGGTGTCTTTTATAGAAATTATGTTATGCAACACAATATCCGACTCCTTGGGCTAATGGTCTGCGTACTGGCCTTCGGTTCAGAGAGTTCCGGGTTCGATTCCCGGCCGGGTCGGGGAATTTAATAACTTCTAATTAATTCTTCTGGCACGAGAGCTGGGTTTATGTGTCCTTCCCAACACTCTCCTCATCATATCCAGGTAAAAAACCACACTACCAATCACTGCAGAAACACGCAATAGTCATTACATCCCTCCATATAGGGCTGGCGTCAGGAAGGGCATCCGGCCATAACACAGGGCCAAATCCACATGTGCGACGCAGTTCTCACCCGCGACCCCACAGGTGTGGGAAAATGCGGTAGCAAAAGAAGAAGAAATTATGCTACACAATACCGATCATGATATGCCAATTAATGTACGATAACTTTGTTTATTTCAGTAGGAGTACAGTACATGTATTGTGAATCTGGTCAGTATATTAGAATATTTGAAGAATATCATTGAATGAAACGTGACCATGGTAGTAAGAGTAATGGCAGTTGTTTTAATATATAGGGTCGTCGAATTGAATAAGTATGTTATTATGAGATGAAAGCAAGCATGTTTAGATTTTGAACGGCTGTTAAATGAGATAAGAGGTGAATAGTGATGATGATATTTAATTATGCTGGCGGCGACGATTTTTCTTCGAGGTGATATATTATGGACAGGTTACGATGTTGACTTACGGGAAGGTTCCATGTCGGCATAATCATCCAGGGGACTAATATATTTGACACATTTGCTTCGTGAAAGTTATCAATGTTTTTGTAGGTGTTCAATAAGGAAATTATTCGGTCTTTAAACATAATCGGACAACATATTTCCGAATATATCCGTTATAAAGTTGATATGTGTAATGTATGTTCATCGTAATAAATTGATGTTAGGAATAAAGGCACAAGACAACATTTGAGTCATAATGAATTTCAGACATTTTTGAAAGATAGTAAGGGGATGTTCATTCACAATTAGTGTCATCAAAATTAATTGCATGTTAAATGGTACTTTTAAAGTCAATAGTTAGATATGTTTATAGTAGTTAAATATTGTAGATAACCGAGCTCGATAGCTGTAGTCGCTTAAGTACGGCCAGTATCCAGTATTCGGAAGATCGTGGGTTCGAACTCCACTGTCGGCAGCCGTGAAGATGGTTTTCCGTGGTTTCCCATTTTCACACCAGGCAAATGCTGGGGCTGTACCTTAATTAAGGCCACGGCCGCTTCATTCCCACTCCCAGCAATTTCCTGTCCGATCGTCGCCATAAGACATATCTGTGTCGGTGCGACGTAAAGCCAATAGCAGAGAGATATTGCAGATATAGTGTATACGTATTCTTTTTCCGCAAATTTCAACATGTTTATGTTTATTAGTAATGAATATTTTTCGTGAAGGATTTCTTTCCATGAACGGAATTATCTGATCTATATTCGGGATAGGAAACATTTTTTGACATGATCAGTATAATATGCCTCTTGAGACTTGATGATACCATTTAATTTAACTTAATATATTACTAGAATTTATGGATCGCATTTAACAAAATTTTGGAAAGTTAATTACAGCGAGGAGAAGGCGACTAATTAATTGCACGGTAAGGAAAATACGAACTGAAATATAAAATACATATGAATATATAATTCCAAAATACGTAATTTTAAATATTTTTCTTTCCAAACATATATCTTGAAGATCATTTACATTTAAAGACAGCATTTTGACTTAAGTAACTCAATATATTATTACTAGAATTTGAATATGATACCAGTTAGGTAACTTTGAATAAATATCTTGGGAATCTCATTCCATTAAGGAGGTATTTCTTTATTGTGACTTGAATAAGTGTCCAAAGAGAATTGCAATTTGCAGTATACCATAATGTGGTATGGGTAATTATTTTTAATGGACATTTTACTTTATTAAACGATTGATTCGATGTTACATACAATTCCAATTAGCGAATCGTTAAGATAGATTATTATTATTCATGCTCTTCCGAAATATGGATTTATTTTCGGATTTAATTAAATATTGTGTTGGTTATTCAGCCCGAAGGCTGTTCTGATCCTCCACAGTTCCGCCAACAGCTGTTATAATCAGCCTAGGCGTCACTGAAGAGGCATACTAGGGAAGTAAGGAGTGACGTAGTTTCCCGTTGCTTTCCTCACCGAGCCAGAAGTTGCTATTACCTATCAATCTGCCAAGACCACTGAAATGCATGCACCAACTGACCCTATGAGCGATATGTTCACACCCTTCATTGCAGGGACTGGCTGCATCGCTCATACCTCAGTCACTTTCATATTGTCTAAGGCAAGGATGAGACTGAGACCGCTAACAAATTTATTCTAGTCCATACCAGAAGACATAGCGCACTGTAAACACTACATCTCGCCAGCAAAGGGATAATTAAATATTATATATGAATAAATGATTCTTAGACATTTTTCAAATACTTAATATACTTATTTGGGTAATTTGCTTTCATTACCTTACATACAGTACCTTGTCTATCATTATTTACGAATTCTACCAAAATTGACCAAGAATAATTTGAGAGAGAATCCATAACGAATCCATAGCTGTACCCTAGGTCCATATCAGAACCTTCATGACGTTTGGGAATAACTCATGTAGACTCCGGCGAACGCTAGTCGAAGTATGCGAACGGGTAAAACGCTCCAGACGAAAGTCTTCAAAAACATCTTTCCAGTTTATCTTTGTTCCAAGCGAGCAAATTTCTTTTCTTAAGACAGGTCTTTCCTTGTACTAGTCCGCATTTTATGTCCTCCTTACTTCTGCCGTCATTAGTTGTTTTACTACCCAAGTAACAATATTCATCTACTTCCTTTAAGACTTCATTTTCTAACCTAATATTTCCTGCAGCAGTTAACTACGTTCGACTGTAAGAATTGCAAATTGTTATAGACTTACATATCGTCACTTAAGAATCATATCACTTGAGGACAAAATTATAATTTTATGAGACAAAACTCCTAAAAGTGGTCCACAAGTCTTAGTAATCAATCGCTTATAGTAAAATAGCTCAACCAGTGTTTAAGTACGTATTCTGTGAGTTTTTGTCCATATTAGTCAAGCAATAATGAACCGCTGCATTGGTCGTATTCTGTTAGCTCTGCGGTGCTGTTCCTTAAGCGATGGTATACTCAGGGGCAAGACCGGTCCGATGTGGAATGTTTGACTTATAGTAGGACAACCATCGCATTATGCTAGCTGAGCGGTGAAGTCGAAGCGAGTCTATACCAGTATATCGTCGTTGCGTCTGCAAAAACCGCTATATGACCGCTATGTATTTGAGAAATATTGACCCGCAGCTTCTTAGATCTCCTCTAGAAGGGAGAGAAATTCCTTTTCCGGTACGCAGTTGTGGTGCTCGCAAACATATTATTCGCCAGATACGCCTAGCAGAAGAACGTCCTCTACGCGTACAATGGCGAATTTAGTGATTTTGTGAAATCGGGTACATACATAACAGATTATATTAACAACCTAAGAGTCAAATCGTCCAAATATTGTAAATAAATGTACGATGATAATGATGATGATGTCATCCGTTCAGTCGAATCCGACCATCAGCGATTCTATGAATTAGCGCTCTCCATGTTGTCCTGCTTCCCTGTTGTCCTTTGATTGTTCCAGGGTGAGGGTGATGTCTGATTTAATGGTGTCTAAGCAACGAGTCTTCTGGCGACGTGGTCTTCTTGTACCACTGATCATTCCTAGCATGATTGCTTTTTCCAATAAATCTGATCGCATAACTTGGCCAAAGAGTGCTAGTCTCAGCTTCATAATCATACCAGCCAATGATATACGAGGCTTGATGCGCTCTAAAACTGCCTTATTGGTGTTTTTTGCAGTCCACGGTATTCTATGGAAATAAATGTATAATATGGATCTAATTTTTTCCAAATGTGATGTGTAATTATTGTCAAGCACTAAGTAAAATGTTGGTCTACCTTTGGGAAGAAATTCATTTCGGCACCACAAAGTGACGGAGATAAATCTGGAAGAAATCTAAGTAAGGTGGTTGTCAAGAGTGGATTCAAAAGTATTATACAGCTTCAACGGGAGTAGTGTCTGACTCCATGGCTAAATGATTAGCGTGCTGGCCTTTGGTCTCAGTGTTCCAGTGTATGATTCCCGACAGGGTCGGGATTTTTGACCATGATTGGCTAATTTCGCTGGCACGGGGACCGGGTGTATGTGTCGTCTTCATCATCATTTCAACCTCATTACGACGCGCAGGTCGCCTGCGGCTGTCAGATCAAAAGACCTGCACCTGGCGAGCCGAACTTGTCCTCGGACACTCTTGGTACTAAAAGCCATGCGCCATTCCATTTCAGGGGAGTAGTGACTGAAATGTTGTCATTTTGACCAAAAAATAGAATTTTCAATTTTAACCTAAAAAAATCCCCCCATTCCTCCACTTGCAAATCCCTTCATCAGTTATTGCCTAACGCCATTTTAAAGCTCTAAATGCCGCATTTAATTGATAGCGGTTCGGTGTATATAGAGCTAGTGCACGCCCATTTATCTCACGCTGTTAGACAAAATTAGCTTAAAGTTTCTTTCAGACTACAATTTAAATAATACCGCTGGAAGATATTTACCTTGCAGAGGCCTACGCCGTGAGAGGAAAACTACATCTCAGGGAGTAATTTGCACTCCAGGGCAGTCTTAAACTAATCATGTTTCAGGAAACTTTCTTTTAATTACCTTCAAAAAACCTTTTTCACCTCTCTGCCATTCATAAAATGCTCTTTGCAAGAGAGTTCTTATGGGATTCATCTAAAATTTTCAGAGGATGTTTGAATATGTACAGAAATGAAAAGCAGTTTCGCAATTCATTCTTCTTCTTCTTAATCTGTTTACCCTCCAGGGTTGGTTTTTCGCGCGGACTTAGCGAGGGATCCTACCCCTACCGCTTCAAGGGCAGTGTCCTGGAGCTTCAGACTTTGGGTCTGGGGATACAACTGGGGAGGATGACCAGTACCTCGCCCAGGCGGCCTCGCCTGCTATGCTTAACAGGGGCCTTGTGGGGGATGGGAAGATTGGAAGGGATAGACAAGGAAGAGGGAAGGAAGTGGCCGTGGCCTTAAGTTAGGTACCATTCCGGCATTTGCCTGGAGGAGAAGTGGGAAACCACGGAAAACCATTTCCAGGATGGCTGAGGAGGGAATCCCCCCCTATACTCAGCTGACCTCACGAGGCTGAGTGGACCCCGTTCCAGCCCTCGTACCACTTTTTCAAATTTCATGAGAGAGCCGGGAATCGAACCCGGGCCTCTGGGGGTGGCAGCTAATCACACTAACCACTACACCACAGAGGCGGCTTCGCATTATATTATCATTTAAATATTACCTTCATATTTTCACTCCTGAAATATCACAAAACTAGACTTTTGCCTATTGAGTGAATAATGAAAAATTGAATAAAAGAACGATATCTCCAATAGTTTATACCTGACTGCTAAAACCGTAGTTATTCTTAAATATATGAGTACTTTTGACAAATTTGCCAAATTATAGCCCACAAATGTTCCATGGAACATATAAAATTAAAACTTATTTTTCAATAACTTTGTAACCAATAAACTAATCACTCCAAATTTTGTGTGGGCTATATCATATCGATAGACGCTGCCTGGCCGAGGTGGTAAAGGCGTGCTCGGTTCGCCCGGAAGGACGTGGGTTCGAATCCCCGCCAGGAAGTCGTAAAATTTAAGAAACGAGATTTCCACTTCCGGAGGTGCATATGGCCCTGAGGTTCACTCAGCCTACACCAAAAATGAGTACCAAGTTAATTCCTGGGGGCAAAGGCAGCCGAACGTAAAGCTAACCACTCTACCCCATCACGTGCCGAGGTTAACAATGGAGGAAGCCTTTACCTTCCACTCCTCCAAGGGCCTTCATGGCCTGTACGGAGGTGACTTTGCTTTGCTTATATCATATCAGTATGTGCTTGTATTTTAAATTTAGTTTTTATAAGTGGTAAATTGTAGAAGTTCAAAATATCAATAATAAATAAATGGCGTGTGGCCTCCGCAGGGTCCTGGTGCAGGTCTTTTGATTTGACTCCCGTAGGCGACTTGCACCTCGTGATGAGGATGAAATGCTGATAAAGACGGCACATACACACAGTTCCTGTGCCACGGGAATTAACCAATTTTGATTAAAATTTCAGACCCTACCGGGAATCGAACCCGAGGACCCTGTGACCAAAGGCCAGCACGCTAACCGTGTAACCATGGAGCCGGAGGTATCAATTCTGACTCCCCGTATGTCTTACAGTACGGATTGTCATTTCGTTTAAGACGTGAGTAACTACTACTAAAACATATGAGGGAATAAAAATACTAACATCAAACATTTCTTGACCAAGTTACAGAGCGCGCGTGTATGCACTTGATATTCACTGTTATGCCTGAACATGATTTGTTTGACTTGCAAGGCCGAGATATAAAAGAGGCTTTTATCTAAAATGTCCATGATTTACCCCCAAGTTATTTTCTAATTAAAATGTACAACTGTTTCGTTAGCGCATGGAGCTGTATTTTACCTTATACAAGCAACTTCTTTTTTTTTTTCAGTAAGGTTACATTCAGAACAGTGTTCCGTGTTAGCGAAGCACAATATGAGCGAGCATATTTCATTAAAACTTCCGATAGCTTTGGTAAAACACACACAATACACAATTTACTGGGACAAAACCTAATAACACATCCAATAACGTCCGTCCTAATGGTTGTGATGTTTTTTTAATGGCGAGTGAACAGCGATTTCAAATGATGAACGATTGTAAACTTTAAGTTTCTGTATTGTACTAATAATCCTGAAAAATATCCTAAAGCTACATCACCAATGACTGGGCGAGTTGGCCGTGCGGTTAGGAGCGCGCAGCCGTGAGGTCGCTTCCGGGAGATAGTGGGTTCGAATCCCACTTGGCAGCCTTGAAGATGGTTTTCCATAGTTTCCCATTTTCACACAATGCAAATGCTAGGGCTTTATCTTAATTAAGGCCAGGGCCGCTTTCTTCCCATTTCCAGGCCTTTCCTGTCCCATCGTTGCCATAAGACCTATCTTATCTCAAGCTTCAATCCATTTCAGAAAAGAGATTAACGTCTTAAACGTCTCCACTCGTATGTCGGTAAATTGATCATTCATTCATTCTATCATTCATTCATTTCCGTGTCCGGTCAGAATTTCCACTAAAAACATCTTGTGATGTGCATGGGTTGTCCAGGAGTGGGGAAAGAAGTAGGTGGCTTGGGTCTTGTTCAGCACCACATTCACAGGAGGTTTGCTGGACGGATCCCTCCATTTCTTCAGGTTGGTCTTGCATCGAGGGACGCTCACTCTTTCGCGGTTGAGGGACCTCCATACAGGGTAAAGTAGGTCGGCGCCAGGATCTAGTTCTTCCTTTGGTGTCATGTCTGTGAGCAGTGAGCTCCTCCATTAGTTAAGACGAGTTGTCTCTGGTGTTCCCTCCAGCGCAGCAGTAGAGTCCTAGCAAGGAAGCTCTTGCGGGATCTGAGGCGAGACCTTGCAGCTTGGTGACCATGGAGTGGATGTCTATGGTCATTCTCCTGCTTTGTTCTCTCGGCGTCTGCAGCAGTGGCCCTCCGGATGTTGGCTGGGGCTGTTTCAAAAATCGGGTACAGTTTCTGCACTGGCGTTGGTTTTAGGCATCCCGAGATTATCCTTGCAGTATCATTAACTGCGGTATCAACCTGCTTAGCATGTAGTGAAGCGTTCCACACAGGAGTGGCATACTCAGCGGCTGACACACCCAGCGCAAGTGCAGAAGTCCTCAGGATATGCGGGCTGGCTCCCCACGTGGTGCCAAGCAGCTCCTTAAGTATGGCATTGCGAGAACTGACCTTCTGTTTCGTGTTCAGGCATTGATGATGATGATGGTGATTGTTTTCAGGGGCTTAACATCTAGGTAATTGGGCCTGAGCACAGATCCTCAGATCCGTAAGTACTTCAAAAAGTAAATACGATAACTGAGCAAGATAGATTCGTAAGTAGGTGTGTGTATTGACATCCTACCTGCACATCCTGATTTTCTGTCCTCATGCGTATAACTCACAGATAACACAGAGACGCTTATGATTTGCGTAATTATTTAGTGGATTATTACATTGATGAACACAGTGTTTAATGCCTTTCATGACAACAAACCTGATTGATTGTACTTTTTCTACTCTCACACAAATGGAAACGAAGTACGGAAACAGAGTTAATGCAGATGCTGACCTTGGGTTCGAGTAACTACGCTTGTAAAACGTTTGGTTTTTGGAAAACATCACCATCCGTCCCATTGATCCAACAACCACGCAACAAAAGATTTTTTTGGGTAAGTTTCCATTTCCAGACTATTGTAATTATTAGCCTAGTGTCACATTGCTTTATACATTTCGTTATACATATAATTTCTGCGCATGTATAAAATATCTTTGTGTAAATGAATTTAAGTTAAACTTTAAAGGAAAGTAAATATTAGTCCTAAATCATACGAATAGAATAAAACATGGCATCATTAGAAAATCCCGTTTTTGTTTAATGAATGTCATAATATGTTCTGTGGCTAGGGGGTCCTTGGATATGCTCAGGAGGCCTCCGAGACAAAACGTTTAGGAAACAAGGGTCTAGATGATTGACTGATATGGCCTTCTAATAATACTCAACATAGCTTAGCTGTGTTGATACTGTTATACGGTTGAAAGCAACGGGAAACTGCAGACGTAACTAACTCCCGAGGACACGCAGCTATCTTTGTATGAACATGTACTGATGATGGATTCCTTCCGCGTAAAATATCCAGGAGGTAAACTAGTCCCCCATTCTGATCTCCAGGTGGAGACTACACGAGAGGGGGCGATCATCAGGAAGATGGATACTGACATTCTACGAGTCGGGGCGTGGAATGTTAGGAGTTTGACTCGTTGTGGTAGGTTAGAGAATCTGAAATGGGAGACTAAAGTTAGATGTAGTTATAAGTCAAGTACGTTGGCAAGAAGAACAGGATTTTTTGGTCAGCCGACTACAGAATTATCAACACAAAATAAAACAGGGGAAATGCAAGAGTTGGTTTAATCAATATATATAAAATAAGAGCTTTGTCTGCACATTGCTCAGAATTTGAAAAGAATGGTATTTATGTATCGGTCATGTCCACAGTAACAAGGAAATGCAATTTTTACTTTTCGGTAATTTCTGTCTGTCTGTCTGTCTGTCTGTCTGTCTGACTGTCTGTCTGTTTGTTTGTCTGTCTGTCTGTCTGTCTGTCTGTCTGTCTGTCTGTATGTGTGTATGTATGTAAGTACACGCATCACTAGAAAGCGGCTGAAGAGAATTTAATAAAAATCTGTGTGCAAAGTCGAGGAATAAGTCGCTACAATCTAGGTTATACGTAATTTTATTCACGCTGATAGAAAATTTAATTCTCAAATATGTATGCTATTAGTGGTGATATCTTAATGAAAATTGGTATACAAAGTCGAGGAATAAGTCGCTACAATCTAGGCTATAAATAATTTTATTCACGCTGAGTGAAATGGTAGTTTAGGGGAAGGCCAAAAATTGTATTCTTAAATATTCAAGTTATTAGTGGTTCTATCTCATTGAAAATTTGTATGCAAAGTCGGAGAACGAGCCACTAAAATCTAGGCTATACATCATTTTATTCACACAGAATTAAATGGTACTTTGGTGGAAGGCCTAAAATGTAATTCTCAAATATTTATATTATTAGTGGTAGTATCAAAAAATACTACATAACGAAAGTCATATAGAATTAAATTTCCGACCATTTATGTCTTATCCATTTTTACCGTGCCGGCTATGATAACACAGATATTCATGAATTTGTGTTTTTGTCGCTAAGTCCATATCAACGCCGAGCCACGAGAAAATGGGTTAACAGAATTTAATGAAAATCGGTATATAGAGACGGTGAATAAGAAACTACAATCTAAGCTATAAACAATTTTATTCAAACTGGATTAAATTGTAGTTTAGCGGAGGGTGCCTAAAATTTAATTTTTGAATAGCTATGTTATTGGTCCTATCGCAAATGTTACAGAGAATACAATTTCCGACCATGTATATTTTATTCAGTTTGACCTACCGACAGGACTGGAACTAGGAGATTTGACAGGCGCGGGGGGGGGGGCAAAGATTTTTTGCCGCCCCCATCCCCGATCCCCCTCCCTACCCCTTTCACTACCACTAAAATATAATACCTCCGTAAGCTATTTTTAATGCGGCAGTTGAAATTAAAAACGATATGTATACTATTAATTTTTATTTAAAAAACTCTTATATTTATACACTTATATATATTAATACATACATTACACTTATAATGAAAAAACCGGGCGAGTTGGCCGTGCGCGTAGAGGCGCGCGGCTGTGAGCTTGCATCCGGAAGATAGTAGGTTCGAATCCCATTATCGGCAGCCCTGAAGATGGTTTTCCGTGGTTTCCCATTTTCACACCAGGCAAATGCTGGGGCTGTACCTTAATTAAGGCCACGGCCGCTTCCTTCCAACTCCTAGCCCTTTCCTATCCCATCGTCGCCATAAGACCTTTCTGTGTCGGTGCGACGTAAAGCCCCTAGCAAAAAAAAAATAATGAAAAACACTTATGCATTACTAATACAAATAATTTGTTTTTAGTATAACTCAATTGTAACTACGCAAAAATTTATTATGTATTGTACCTCAAAATTGAATTCTTCGAGTCTTCTTAGCTGCAAATGTACTGATGATGTCGTCAAAGATGATAAGGGATGCTTGTTTGTGTTCAGTTGATATTATACTTAGATTAGAGAGTCTCCCCTGTCCCACTGTATTTCTCATGTAGTTTTTGATGATTCTGAGTTTGCTAAAACTTCGTTCTCCAAATGACACTGTAACTGGCAACGTGAGAAACGTTCTCAGTGCAATAGTAATGTTAGGGTAACCTTCCTCTAGTTTATTTTTATAAATAAGACAACATTTTTCTTGATGTGGCTTCGTTTAAATTTTCGTCATCTGATAAAGCGTGGTGCTTGAAACTTTCTATTTCAAATTTGAATTGTTCAGTGTTAAGATCAGCAGTGTACATATTTGCCAATTCTTCTGCTTTCATTTTTTTTGCTAGGGGCTTTACGTCGCACCGACACAGATAGGTCTTATGGCGACGATGGGATAGGAAAGGCCTAGGAGTTGGAAGGAAGCGGCCGTGGCCTTAATTAAGGTACAGCCCCAGCATTTGCCTGGTGTGAAAATGGGAAACCTCGGAAAACCATTTTCAGGGCTCCCGATAGTGGGATTCGAACCTATTATCTCCCGGATGCAAGCTCACAGCCGCGCGCCTCTATGCGCACGGCCAACTCGCCCGGTGCTTTCATTTTTAGATCTTTTGTTTGCATTTCTTAAATTCTAACTCCATTCAAAAATCCAAACTTGCTGTTTATGTTGTCCAAAGCCTGAAACCTGTCACTGAGTTCCGTAATCATCTGGTCAATAACCTCTAACATAGCTACTTGGTACACATTCTCAGTACTTGTCGGAGCTTCGTCGCCACGCAGCTCATCAGACATTTTTTCGTTTTTCTTTGTCTTTTTTCTGAGAACTCAGATGGTAGATCACTCATGCTTGCTAAGAATTTGCCCTCAGTAATGGCTTCAGATGGAGCAAATTCTCTCCAAGACTTCAAGAGCGTTAAAAGACCTTGGAGGTTCCGGGCAGGCAAATCTACTGTTACGCCTTTTCTTTGCAAAAACACATTGACATGATTGATCTTATTGAAGAAAGCATGCCAAAAACATGTGAAAACGATGTAAAGTTCCCCAATATTTTTCAAAAGGGAGCTCCCCTCCCGGCCATATTTGCCCCATTGTCGTAGGAATGGCCTCTACAGTTCTCTAAGTTTAGTTCATCGTTGTCTAATTCTTTTAGGATTTCTTGGCTGAGACCTTCACCTGTTTTGTCACTAACTGAAAAAAAAAAAAAACAATAAAAATTTCTTCCACCTCCGATATATTTGTTTTGACGTAACGAACTACTTGAGTCATTTGCTCATTGTGGCTGATATCTGGAGTGCAGTCAAATATTAAGGAAGTTTTCCACTCTTGGTTTCAGGTGTTGAGAGATCATTGTTTTTAAGATCCTCTAGAGCCTGCACACCTTTACCGTAATATTTATACACAGTCTCGACCGCATCTAATCTTACAGACCATCTTGTATTTCTTTCAGGTTTCAATGTCAGTGGCACGTACTTTCGGAGCACTTCCCAGCGTGAAGTTGAAGCCGCAAAGAAACAATACATACTGTTGAAAGTTCCAAAAAACATTCTGAGCCTCAATAGTAGCACTGACCGTATTACCACCAACTAAATTGAGGGAGTGAGCAGCACATGGGGCAAAATATGCTAGCTCGTTGTCCTGAAGAAGTCTGGACTGAACTCCTTTATACCTCCCGGCCATATTTGCCCCATTGTCGTAGGAATGGCCTCTACAGTTCTCTAAGTTTAATCCATCTTTGTCTAAATCTTTTAGGATTTCTTGGCTGAGACCTTCACCTGTTTTGTCACTAACTGGGAAAAAATCAATAAAATTTTCTTCTACCTCCGATGTATTTGTTTTGACGTAACGAACTACTTGAGTCATTTGCTCACTGTGGCTGATATGTGGAGTGCAGACAAATATTAAGGAATAATATTTAGCATCCAAAATGTCTTGTATGATATTTTGCCTTATGTTACTGGCAATAATTTCAAGGAACTCATCTTGTATTTTATGTGAGAAATACGAGATTTGCCCTTTCTTATGCCGCTCAATATGTTGTAGAAGAGGGACATTGTAATGCGATATAAGTTCTACTGTGTTCAAGAACTTTCCACTGGATGGGTCGCTGAAATCACAGTCTTCTTTAGTTCCTCGGAATGGACTCCCTTGCTTTGCTAGGAATAGAATAGCATCGATAATGCAGCGCAATACCGCCTTCCAGTGAGACTCTTCTTGATGGATCTGGTTTTGGAGTTCTGCATCAATACCTTCTTTTCCTAAACAAGATTCTAAAGTTTTCGACGAACGAAAGCAAAGATTGTGGTTGGATGAATTTTCGTGTTCAGGCAATTTTTCACTGAGTTTTCTCCAAGAGTAAGTCCTTTTTCTTTAGGTATGGAAGGCACTTGATTTGATGCTAAGTGTGAAAACAGCCTGCAGGGAACACAATATAGAGCTTTCTTACTTTCACTATAGCCTAACCATGATCTCTTTACTTTTTTCCATGTTTGAGAACTTTATAAAACCAAGCTTTGGTTAAGTTACGCCCTTCTCTGTTGCTATTACTTAAATGTCGCTCAATTAGATTTTCAAAGCCCATTTTTGTTATGTAACACGTTTCAGAATCTGAAAAACTCTGTGGCAATGAACCAGGATCCCTAAAATCAAAGGAAAACTCGGACGTTTCTTGAACAGCAGTTGTAGGGTCTGGACCAGATAATAATTCATCTTCATTCGCTTCACCAGTAGGACTGAGTTTCTTGCAAAGTTCGAAATGTTGCGTGCCTTCCTCTCCAGCTTCAACGTCATCTAAAATACTAAAGCCGGGATTAAAATTAAATGTAATATGGTATATTACAAAATGAAGTATTAAAAAAATTGTCGTGAAGTCCGATAAGGCACAATTAATTCGTCTCTTCCCTAATGTGCTATAATTTAATTGTTGAAATAAAATTAATATTTACTTAACTGATCTTTCTTTTGAGCCTTCATCTTCATTAACATTAGGCTTTTTTGAAAATGCTTCTAATTTTGGTGTTTGTGACAACACATCGTTTTCTTTCTTCTTTCTTTCTTTGGCAAGTTCTCTATACTCGGCTCCACTGAGTCGTTTTTTGCCATCCATAATTTGGAAACTGATAAAAACGCAGCTCAAAGTGTACTAAACAATTCCGTTTTCCAAACGCTGATAAACGGTAACACGAATAACTAACCAACACTCCGAACAGTAATACTAACTAAATTCTAAATGCAAATAAAATAAAACAACTGTCGGTTCGTATCAACACACGCAGACAACAGTGTACGCAGGCTGCTAATTATTCATATCAGTAGTAGGCATAACAGTATAAGACTCACTCCAGACCCATGAAGTACGTGTTTTATAATGAAGAAAATAACTTAGTATACAGTGTCAGTGTAATGAAGTTGGTGAATTGGGCAACAACATTAAATAAAATTAAACAATATTAATTGTGGTATTATTATTTTAAAAACCTCATTATTATTTTTTAATTAACTTTTCAAGATTTGCCCCCCCTGAAATCTGCCGCCCGGGGCACGTGCTCCCCCTGCCCCGCCCTAGCTCCGGGCCTGCCTACCGACTATGATAGGAGTGGTATTTCATAGTCGGAAGAAAACTAAATGTGAAGGCTTACAATATCGAAAGCGCATAACATTGATGAACAATAACATTACATTGACCATTGTTAGCGGCGGTGTTCTTTATCTCTTATGCTGCGTCTCAACTCCGACAGATGGGATTACTGATGCGTACCGTGTAAATTTCTTCTTTAGCATGCCATTCCTCTGGCTCATACATTTTCTGATACAGCTGGTACGTAACACACCGGCTCATCATAGTATTCAAGCTGTTCGATCCCTACTCTGACGCGCTGTGTTGAATGAGCAGTGTTCCTACTTAAGGCAGAGGCAGAGGCTCACTTAGTAGTAGTAGTAGTAGTAGTAGTAGTAGTAGAAGTAGTAGTAGTATGGTCTAGAATAACAATTTAGGCCTATTCCGGATTATAGCACCACAATTCACTAAAGGACTCAAAATTCAACCCCGAAAAGAGCCGTTTCTTAAGCTTCTTCCTCCTCACTTTTATTAAATTCTACATTCATTTTATTCCAAATTAGCAGTGAAGAAGGGGTTTCTCCTCTGGCTTGGAGGAGAAATTTGCCTCCAAGTCAGATAGATTTTTCCGCCGCCAGTGCAGTGAATTGATATTTACCGACTCATCGTGTACTCCTAGGAAATACTGTAGATTAGTAAAAGGGCATGATTTTTCCCTAGGAGTCTCCACTATTCGACCTCCTCCCCGCCGAAAAAAAGACGAAGAGTGTTCACGGATCACGGCTGTCTGCGGCTTGGTCATCCCAGCTCTGAAACGTTGGACTGTAGTGGTTTCTCATTGATCGAGTATTTCATATTGTGCCTGTCCGATTTATTTTGTAAGATAGAGGAAAAAATCAAGAGTGGGGGTTAACTACGCCCTCATGTCGGGGGTCGCTTCCGTAAAAAGCCGTTTGTCGGCGTTGATCTGCATATCAAAAGATAGCTCTGACCTTCCATATTTTACTGATCGAATCTTATTCTCTTAGGATCGGCGGTTTAATTATAATCGTCAAAGCGTCATTTACCACTTGTGCAATGATTGACTTACGTCTTGCCAAACTCCAGGATAGGCTCACCCCGCCAGACCTGTGACGACGTTCTGTAATTCTCTGCACCGATTCAGATCACGTAATCAATGATAAGTTGAATAACTGGAAGATGTTTCGTTGTCATCTTTAACTAAATAATTCCTTGATCACGGCAAGCTCTTATTAATGAATATTAGATGCGTAAGTCAATAATCACATGATTCTTATTATTGTTATTAATATTGAAAATTCTGAAACAAATGAAGGTTTTGGTTGGTATCACTAAAATCACCAACAAATATTTAGGGAGTTACTTCTCCCTAAGTTAACCCGACTTATTAAGCATGGCTCGCGGGCTGTCACATGACCTTCTACTCCTTCCAACTCACTCGCACAGGAGAGAGAAACATCCTAATTGCTGGCTAGCTTATGACTCGCCCTTGTCATTACGCGCACAGAGCCTCTTGTCCTCTACAGTAGCAGCGCATCGTTCGTATACCGTGCAGCGCTGTGGTCTGCTAGCTTTGCGGCTAAAAGTCGTAGAATGACGCGGAAAACGGCATATTATTGATATGGGATGTCACGATATGGTATCTAAAGTACCGTGAACGGTCACAATATGAAAGCATTGCTTTTAATTGCGCCATTCCTACTGACGTCACTGTAATGTTTGTTCATTTCAGTTGGGAAAACCAGTAAGACAGTCTTTCTGAGTATGTAAAAAGGCAGGTGGAGAATAAGTGTCTACCATTAAAATGAAAGCTTCCCAATCTTATTGTGACTGATGGCATGCAAGCGGGTCTACCATTACAGTGAAAATTCCCTAACTCAGTCTTCAGATGAGAAAAGATGTTTGGTGACATCGCCGTCGTGTGTCTAGGGTAACGTTAAGAGCTTAGCAATTTAATACAATCTTCCTCACAACGTGTACACTACCTAACCTAGAATTCTGTATAGTCGTACAATGTAGAATTCCGTAGCGAAGCACCGGTACATCAGCTAGTAATGAATACAATATAGGGCAGTGGGTAAGCTAATACGACCAGCATAGTGAAAGGATTATTGTTGTCAAGATAGACATCAAACCAATGCCCACCACAATAGTGCAGGTCTACAGTATATACCTACTAGTTGAGCGGATGATGAAGAAATCGAAATAACATATGAAGAGATAGAACATTTAATACAATATATAAAAGGTGACAATAATCTACTTGTGATGAGAGACTGGAATGCAGTGTAGGCCAAGGAAGTGAAGACAATATTACATTACATTACATTACATTACATCTTTATTACCACACCACAGTACAAACCATTGGCATAAGGAAATAAAGAAAATAGTACATGACTGGACTAACTACTTAACTACAACTAAATCTATAGCTAATTTTATAATAAATCCTGTATGTAGCATCTCACATATAGGTAGATAGCCAGCTCCACATGCAACACGCTACTTCTACATTTTCTTAGTACTTGACTAAACTAACTACTTAACTACAACTAAATCTATACTAATTCTGTACTAAATCTGCCTGGTCGCGACATCGCCCCCTGGTGAGGAACTGCGACCACCTTACCCTGGGATTCCGCGACCAGCCTTGTCTCATGAAGCCGGGAACCGAGCCCTCATAGACCCCTTAAGATATCCTCATCACCCTTCCTTTACATAACAACCCACATGTGAGCGGATTGCCAGCTCTACATGTAGCCTGCCACATCTGCATTTTCCTGCCGAGACGGATACCATAACTCGGCTCTTCTTTCTCTTTCTCATTTACATCTTACTCCCTGTAAGATTATACTATTTCCTACCTTACTCTACAAGTGCAGTCGGTTTGGTTCATTACTTTAGCTTGAGATAGGTCAGGCCTATCTTTCCTTCTCTCAGCTCTACGTCACACAACTCCACCATCTTACTCCTTCCTTTTATTTCCTAACTACTCGGTCAACAGTTCCTTTCTCACTTACATTAGAGGTACATTTCCAGACCTTCCTTATACTTAGCCCCTCTTAACCGCCCTCATACGTATCTTTTAACATTCATAGAATTCCCATTTATACATACACGTAACAACATATAATACATCGACATATATTTCACACTTAAACATTCTATCATTAATAAATCGTTCTATTCTCAATATTATATTACAGAGCTCTTTCAGCCCTTCCACTCTCTTTCCATCCAGCACCAACTCTATAACTTTTCCTGTTTCAACCCTTTGTGTGCATACCTTCTAAATTACATCTACATTACATCACCAGACACTTTCCTACTATGTGCGTAAGTTCTGTGCTCTAGCCTTCCACATATGCCGCTTTAAAATTTCCATCTGCTTTCTCTCTCCCTTGTCTATCTCTGCCTTCATATAAATGTTGGAACCCTTCAAATTTACTGAATTTCTTAGTAATATGCCGCCATCAAGGTTGAAAAAAGTCTCACATTCACCGGCCTGGTTCTATTATTCCTTCCTACTCTGTACAAATCATCAATATCAACTTCGGAGAAGTTCAGTTTCATTTTACTCGCTATTATATCAACCAACTTCATCAACTCCACTTTCGATTCTTTCTTATCTTCTGGTACACCATACACAATTTTTTTTCCTAGCTGACTCTTGCACAACCAGCCTTGTTCCTCTCTTTATTTCTGCTAATTCCTCTTCCAATGCACCCACTTTTTCTTTGAGAATTCCCACTTCCTATTCTAAGTCCACTATCTTATCATTTACACCGCCAATTTCTTCTTTTATAAAATTCTTTAGGTCCTTCTCTCTCTTATTTGCGTGGTTCTCTGCTCCTGCAGCATTTACTTAATCTATTCTCCCTTACTTGCTTTCTTTACCACTCCTCCCTCCCAAATGGTCCCGAATTTGGACCTGGGTTCTTCTCTATTCCTCCCGCTGCCAGCAACATTGCTATGACCACCGCACACAACATGACTTCTAACAGTCCCTTTGCGACACTTTTGTCTCTCTTTCCTTCCACTCCACACTTTCGCCAGTACAACCTTGCTCTTTCCCAACATCCTATTCTCCTCCTGTACTGCTGAGCCGTTACTCCCATCACTCGTCCCTTTGCCACGTCTGAACTCTACGCTGTCTCAGTCACTTCTGAAGAGAAGATAATGCAGTAGGAGAATTCGGATTGGGACAATGAAATGAAAGAGGAAGTCAGCTGGTTAAATTCTGCAATGATCATAATTTAGTCTTTGCTAATACTTGGTTCAAACACTACAAACGACGGCTGTATACGGGGATGAGACCTGCAGACTCTGGAAGGTATCGAACAGTCTTCATTACGATTAGGCAGAGATTCATAAACCAGAAGCTGCATTGCAAAACTTTTCCAGGAGCAGACGTGGACTCTGACCAAACTTGTTGGTCATAAAATGCCATCTGAATATGAAGAAATTGAAGAAAGAAAGGAATGCAAGGAGATGGGATCTAGACAAGTTGAGAGAAAAGAGTTTGAGGAATTGTTTCAAGAAAAATGTTGCACAAGGACTAAATGAAAAGGCTGAAGGAAGTACAATGGAGGAAGAATGGACAGTCGTGGAAAATAAGGTCAGCTGGGCTACTGAAGAAATATTAGGAAGGGAGGAAAGATCAACTAAGAATTAATGGATAACTCAGGAGATACTAGACCTGATTGATGAACGATGAAAATACAAGAACGCAAGAAATGAAGAAGGCAGAAAAGAATACGGGCGATTAAAGAATGAAGTGGATACAAAGTGCAATATAGCTAGGGAAGAATGTCTGAAGGAGTTGTGCAAATATGTCGAAGGTTGTACGGTCCTAGGAAAGGTAGATGCTGCATACAAGAAAATCAAGGAACCCTTTGGAGAAAAGAAATCTAGCCGTATGAATATTAAGAGCTCAGATGGAAAGTCACTTCTAGGGAAGGAAGACAAGTAGAAAGATGGCAGGAACATATGCGACAGATATATATCAAGGTAAAGACGTAGATGATATCATTCTGGAACAAGAAGGGGCTGTTGATTCTGATGAAATGGGAGACCCAATTTTGAGGTGAATATTCGACAGAGCTTTCAGAGACATATATAGGGATAAGGCACACGGAATAGTTAACTTTCTCTCTGAATTAATGATCGCCTTAGGAGAAACCAACATGGGAAGGTTATTCCATTTAATCTGTAAGATGTATGAGACAGGAAATGTGTCATACGATTTTCGGCGGAATGTTGTTATACCTATTTACAAGAAAGCCGGTGATGATAGGTGTGAAAACTATCACACCATTAGTTTAGTATCTCATGCCTGCATATTTTTAACACATATTATTTACAACAGATGGAAAAAACAGTTGAAGCTGAGTTAGGAGAAGTTTGTTTTGGCTTGAGAAGAAATGTAGGAAAACGTGAAGCAATCCTGACTTTACGTCTCATGTTAGAGGTTATAATTAAGAAGGACAAACCCACGTACATAGCGTTCGTAGATCCAGGAAAGGCATTCGATAATGTTGATTGGACCAAACTATTTGAGATTCTGAAGGTGAACAAAGTCAGATACCGAGAATGAAGAATTATTCTGCAATCTGTATAAAGATCAGTCTGCAGTGATAAGAATGGAGGGCTTTAAAAAGTAAGCAGCAATCCAGAAAGGAGTGAGGAAAGGCTGCAGTTTGTCCTCCTTCCTTTTCAATGTTTATGTAGAACAGAAATCAAAGAGGAATTTGGAAACGGAATCCGAATCCATGGAAACGAAATAGAAATCCTGAGATTTGCCGATGACATTGATATTTTATCTGAGACTACAGAGGATCTAGAGAACTTACTGAATGGTGTGGACTAAGTCTTGGGTAAGGAATACAACATGAAAATAAATAAGTCCAGGACAAAAGTAATGGAGTACAGTCGAACGAGTGCAGGTGATGCAAGTAATATTAGATTAGGAATTGAAGTATTAAAGGAAGTAAATGAGTATTGTTACTTGCGTAGTACAATAACTAATGATGGCAAAATAAGGAGGACATAAAATGCAGACTAGCACAAGCAAGGAAGAGCTTTCTTAAGAAAAGAAATTTGCTCACTTCGAACATTTATATAGGTTTTAGAAAGACGTTTTTGAAGACTTTCGTTGGAGCGTGGCTCTGTATGGATGTGAAACATGGACGATAACTAGATCAGAGGGAAACAGAAAAGAAGGGATTGAAATATGGTGTTGCAGAAGAACGGTGAAGGTGAGATGGATAGATCCAATCACGAATGAAGGGATACTGAATCGAATTTGTGAGAGGAGATCGATTTGGCTAAATTTGACGAGAAGAAGAGATAGAATGATAGAAAACATTGTAAGACCAAGGTAAGAATGTGACGAGCAGATTAGAGCAGATGTAGGATGCAGCAGTTACGTAGAAAAGGAAATGTTAGCAGAGGATAGGGTGGTATGGAGGAGAGCTCCATCAAACCAGTTTATGGACTGATGACTCAAACAACAACAACAACAACAACAACAACAACAACAACATAAATAATATATAGTTCATTTTTAAATTACTGTGGAGAAGCTATTGAAGACAAATTCGTGAAACACCGATGTATAGATGATTAATTAAATCCACAGTTCTATCCCTTCAGGCAAGCAATTTACTGTAATCAGACAGACGGAAAGAAGAATCGGAAACCAAAACCAAAACTAAAATGCGTTTCATGTTCACGTTTCATATGTAAAGAGCACACATGGCCATCATGTGTCCCGTACGCGGAGAAAAGTGCTGAAATCGGACAGGAGGAGGGGGATGATGACTAAATTCTTCAGCATTTGTGAGATCTGGCAAGTTCTGAACGGTTTTCCTGTATTGCACTCAGTGTTTATTTCCGAGATTTGTTTTGAAGCAGCCATAAGTGATGAAAATTACTAATGACTGATGCATTGGGACTTGAGTGGGTTTTCATTCTTTAATGTTTGTTATTGATTGCATTTTAAATTTCCAGAGATCAATTTTTAAACATCGGTAGCCATAAGTTTTGACGGACAGATGTTCAAAGTAGTCAATTGAAATGAATATGTCTTTATTTTGTGTCTTGTAGAATATTTTCTCAGCTGATTAGACATATATTTGTGTAATAAAGCTATGATATGACGTTTCGGTGTATTGTGTTCGAAAAAATAATTTGTGCATAAAATAATAGCCCATGGATTCTGTGCGGTCGAAAAGACCGCGCGCGAGTTCTGGCGAAAAAATATCAGTGCGAGTTCTCCTGGGTTAAGCACCACTACGAGCGCTAATGTGAGTCAATGCAGAGTTTCACTGAGGCACTTATAACTACATTCGGTGTGAACATTTTACAAAAACTCTAAAAGCGTCTGAGTGTATTGAACCAAGGGACACATTTCAGAAAGAATTATGTAAATAAATAAATTTAGCTAGGATTTGAATGTAAAAGAAAACGGGTAATGAAACAAGCGATGTTAGGCTGTTCTTCCAGAACTGTATTTAGGCAGGAAGTAATTTTCGGATTTTTAAGCTATCCAAGACCTACAATTTGAAACCTTTCGGGGCCCTTTAGCCCTTCAACTTTCGGACAATTGAGGAAATTGCTTATGAATATTGTACCGGGAGGTACACCTCTACGCCGCACATTTAAATCTTGCACCAATCAAAACTCCGCTACAGGAGAAACACTGAACTTGAAACTAGACCTATTTAAACCTTTCCTCTGAAGATGTCACTACCATAATTTTGTGATTATGAAGTTGCCAGTACTGTGTGAATTTCAACTTGTTTTTGTTTTCCGTTCATCAAGAAATCTGGACATTCTCTCAGAGTGGTCACTACAAAAACTATGATCAGGCACCCTGGTGCGAAGTGAAGGAACTTTATTTGAAGAAATGTTGTATTCATAAGTTTTCTCTTTACTAAATTTCGTTCATTCATTTTTGGGTTGGCAATATTTATCCTTTCTTTCCGCCTGTTTTGAATTTAACCAATCAAGAATTTTTGTAATTAATTTTCAACCAATCACCTCTTTCTTCTTCGATTTTGAGTCTGAACTTTGTATCCTCCAATAAAATTCTGTGGGTGTGTCTTGATTATTCATGAACTTTCCCCGAGGGTTTATAAACTGCGGATTTTCACGGCTCTTTGCCACTTGATCAACATCTAACTAAGTGTGTGTATGTGAAGCAGGAGGTGCCTCTTTCATCAGGCAGCAGGTCTTCAGAAAGGTAATGGCTGTTTAAAATCTTTATTTCCTACTAGCTCCGCAGTTTAACCTCAGGGATAGGTCCGAAACTTTAACGATGTAACCTACTTATCTGTAATGTAATTTTCTGCCGGCTTATGTAAATATCTTTAACTGTAAATCGGGGATAGAGAGTGCTGTACCCTCTCGAGCTCCCCTTCACATTGGTTTGAGGTGACTACGTTTGTAACTGGTCTTTTCCTTTTCCGTAATGTCTTAAATTATTCTTATACCTGTCACCTCCATAGTTTGGGAATAGTCCCTGTGTCATCGGCCTAGTGCCTTTGAGGTTTTAGAATGAGTATTTAGGAGTGCAAGTCCATGCCTCCATTCATTTTGGTATTTCGGGCCATTTACTTAACCTGTTCTTTTTCTGCTGAGGCCCAGTAGGTTGAGTACAAGATAGCCCCGTGTCATTTTTGTAAGTTATGCCTTGATGGCAATTAATTGTAAAGTCTGGTATTGCCTTTAAGAGGCTTGAAAAACTGAGAGCGTGTCAGCTCTTTTCAAGTGTTGTAAAGGTGCCTCTGGGAGGCTTGACATTGACATTTTGGGAGCATGTGCTCCAGGCATTAGGGGATTTCTGCCCTTAAGTAAGATTATTAGGTTGAGCGTGTAGCTCAGAAAGTGTAAAATGAGGGCTTGAAGCCCAAGTTCTGTTTATACCACCAATCTTGTCTTTCCTAGACTCGTTTTTTTTACCTTGTTGCTTGTTGTTTTCTTTTTTTTTAAAAAAAGAGAGAAAATATAACCTTGTTATAGTTTTAAATTAGCTTTGATTTGGTAGTTAGACCCATTCACCCCTGCACCTTCTTTCACCTCTGCTGATCAACCAACCACGGTAACAAATATGACTAGCAAATTAGAGCAGATGTAGGATGCAGCAGTTAGATAGAAATGAAAAGTTTAGCACAGGATAGGGTGGCAAGAAGAGCTGCATCACACTAGTCTATGGACTGATGACTCAAACAACAACAACAACAACGGCAACAAACTCACACTAAGTATAGGAGACAGGAGGTTCAAGAACCCACGGACATGAGGTACACACTGGTGGGCTATTTCCCTTTTGCCTAGTGTGAAAATGGGAAACCACGGGAATCCATCTTCGGGGCTGCCGACAGTGGGGTTCGATAGATTTCATGTCGATGATGGGATATGAAGGGGTTAGGAGTGAGAAGGAAGCGGCCATGGCCTTAATCAAGACCGACTACAATAATATCAGACCTTAATGTTACTATCGATTAGGAGGAAAATGGCGACTTCGTGGGCGAGCGTTTGAGACATGTGGTTGGTTCATATCCGTGTTTACATTCTGTTAAAGAGTGTTATTTTGATCGAGTTATTGAAGTTTAAAGTATATGTTTGGTAAAATAGTAATCTATAACGGTTTATCAGTATGGTGTTTTGTTAGAAATTTATATGATGGTATTTTTGATGTATAATAGTGTTTATATTGTCGTGCTGTAACAGAGCACAAAATGGGTCGTTCCTGCTGCGTTCGTGGTTGAAGATCTAATTATACCGTTGCTGAAGCTTTTAAATTCCCTGAAGATAGATCTCTACAGGAGAAATGGATAAGGAATATTCACCGGGAAAATTTGGAAGTCAAAGACCAAACTATCGTACTAGGCTATGTGTGTAACCAAAATTTGTGGTTAGGGAAGATCTCTTTCCAACTGATAACGGTGAGCCTATTCGTTTTAGTTTTCTCATTCAGTCGGAGTAATTTCATGTAAGTTGACGATAAGTATTAGTTTCTATGTAGAATATAAGTGTGTGAGTGTATTTATATGGGTCACTGGTCACTAGGATCTGGAATTATACCCAGTCATGTGAGAATATATTAGTTTTGATCGTGTTGTGAACCGGATTTATATCGAACTATGGCAGTGCCTCTCATACATCTATGCTAGTTTCTCTAAGGAATAAAACATTAAGAGAGAAGTGGATTAGGAACATACATCGTGAATATTTCTACAAAACAGTAGTATGCATATGTCATCTGAGAGTAAGTGTGAGATTAGGGAAGACTGTTTTTTCTAATACTAAATGGTTGACCTATTCGTATTCCACAAAAAACAATTCATTTAGATATTGATAATTGATATGGTGATGTTCCTTCAGTGTCTATGTGCTTCAAAGTGTCGTGTGATTTAGATGCAATTGTATTTTGAAAGAATCTGTGCTTGCCTGCGGGAACATTTGGCTAGATCTTGGTGTATGACAAAACTTATAGTGTGATAGATGGAGCAATCTGAACACTGTTACACAGAAGAAATAGTGACTTGCAGGGATGGTGGTGGTGGTGATTATTGTTTTAAGAGGAAATACAACTAGGCAACCATCCTCTATATAACATTAATCACAGAGATAGAATGGAAGGGGTCCGACACTTCGAAAAATGAAGGTATCGGCCGAAGGAAGACAAGGGCCACGAAGGGCATGAAAATGAAAGACTCCCTAGGCATCCATACGTAATACCATCGGGGTCAAAAAAGAACAAGTGTTGACCAAGGGATGCCGGATATGATAGATGAAAGTGAGGAGCCTGGCACAAGTAAGTGGAAGCAATGCCAGGACTCAGCTGAGGGCCCCGTGGTCGCTCCAGAGTTCAGAGCCCCTGGGGCCCCTTTTAGTCGCCTCTTACGACAGGCAGAGGATACCGTGGGTGTTATTCTACCGCCCTCACCCACAGGGGGATTTGCAGGGATTAGATTTGTTTGTAACTCAGGGGTTTTATTGTACCAATACCTTCTGATTCATGCTGTTGATATCAATTATCAAGCAGTCTACACCAAATTGTAGCTCGTCCATGTAGGTTGAAGACATCATTGTTTAGAGTCAATAGAGTTGTTTTACTCATATTCTTCAATGGGGAAAATTCTATTATATATTTCGTGTCTGAACTCTTCATTGCTAAGTTTACCACCATGGTTGGAAGTGCTACTATATCATATGTCAACATATGATATAAGAGTTTCCAGTAAGGAAGGCTTTAACATCACCGGGGCTGTTCATTGGGCTGGCATAATCATTTCGGGTGTACTTCATTTTCATCATTTTCATTTTCTTCATTTTCATCGAGTGCTGAACATTAGAAATTGTCCACCACTGCGAAACTAAGACAACACGTTATGTTTCATAGTTCTTATGAGAGTGAATAAATCGAGGAATTTCGCACCTTAAGTTATTTTTAAACGTTCAAAATGATGTTATAAATATCATTTTAACAGTTTTATAATGTATTTCCATCTATCCAGCGAAGTGTAATCTAAGAGAAAACGTTATTTGACTAAGTGACATTTCGAAATAATCAGCTTGTTGTTCTCTTTTGCTGTGGGGCTGTCCATCTATTCTAGCAGAATATGCGTGATTCTAGTTGATCATATGTGATGAGTACTTGTTCGCGAAGTGTTTTCATAGGTGCAACAGTGATTTTCCTTATGATGTTACATTTATCATGTTAAATTACCCACCACCGTTTTTCAAAATATGTACGCGATCTTTTCTTAATTTCTGGCGGATTGAATCAGATATTGTGTAGCTCTTTCAGTGGTATCAACACAAGTAATTTAATGTGACGCCGGGTTGAGTGGCTCAGGCGGTTGAAGCTCTGGCCTTCTGACCCCAACTTGGCGGGTTTGATCCCGGCTCAGTCCGGTAGTATTTGAAGGTGCTCAAATACGCCAGTCTCGTGTCGGTAAATTTACTGGCAGGTAAAAGAACTTCTTTGGGACGAAATTCCGACATCTCCGAAAATCGTGAGTTGGTTTATCGTCGAAATGAAGTTATTGCGTGCTACCATAACCTTCATCAGTCGGCAGCTACTGCGCCCACGACGTCCACCATCTTGGTTTTGATATTGCGGTCTGATATATTGTAGTCGGTCTTGCCTTAATTAAGATACAACCCTAGAATTTGCCATATGTAAAAATGGGAAACCACGATTAGGACCTTCTTCATGGCCTATACAGAACCTGCTTTGCTTTTGCTCTGTGGTGGGTGGGGCAACCTGCTGTACGTCTGGGAGAGTGGGTTGGTGACTATGGGGTCCGTAACTGAGTCTGGCATTGTTTCTATTTTATTGTGGAGCTTCCTCAACCTCATCCGCTGGGGTGGGGGAAGTAATAGAACCGTACTAGACGCTAGTTCCAATTCCGGATAAATGGGGAGGATGAATAGCTGGCGTTTTGGTCTTGAGGGATTCATGTTGACCAAGTCTGTGCCTCTGGTAAAATAAATTTATTCTAAGCCCCATCCATGAACGGGGAAGACAAGGGCGAATTCTTGGCGCCTTGAAACGGGGACCCTAACAGAAAAGTCCCTGTTCTTCAAGGTTGGGGGTTGAGCGTGTAAAATAAAAAAAAATATGAGAAGCAAATTCATGATAACTAGACAGACAAAAAAGAATGAGCGATCACCTTAACTTAGGCTAGGGCTCTGAAAGGAACGTAGCTTCAAGCGTGACTTCTCAGAACTCACGAGTCTCTAAATTCACCAACTCCAAGAAGAGGGTTAGTAAGAGTAAGTTTCTTTACCCGGGCCAGTCTCAAAACAGTTCTTCCTTGAATGGATAAATGCCCACCCTTCCTATATAACGACTGTGGATATTTGAAAATGTAATCAGAATTGTGTGGAAAGGTCCATTGTTAGCGCCGGCCGGAACTGCGTGCCCTCTGGAAAATTGGCACCTCTCACATCAAGAGGTGGGCCTGTTGTGTAGCCTCACACAAAGTATAAGAGACAGGAGGTTCAGAAACCAACGGACATCAGACTGTTTCACCCGACTTGTTTTTTCGCTGCGTATAAAACCTATAACCATTGTACACTACATTTAGTTTACCCTTTTGCGAACTAATAAATTCCATGTTGTGCACTGCTCGACGACACCAAGCAAAATAACCTTGTAAAGACCAGTGTTATACGTGGAGAATTTGACCTGTGGTAGGGTTATTTCCTGTTAACAATACATAGGATATTCCATTCTGAGAGTGGGGTTGAAAGGCAGCGTGAATCTCCGCGCACCTCATCCCCCGTGCGGTCATCGCAGGCACCTCCTGTCCGGAGTCGTGAATTTTGAGACACATTAGAATGTTAATTTAGCTACTAGTTCGTAGTCGTGAGTATTGATACGATTTTCTACTAATTTAGCTCGTGAGGTTTGAGACGTTACCGATTCAAGCAAGCTACAGTAGCTTCCTCATTTTTACATTTACTATCTTATATTCCTTAATCATTTTTTTTTAAGTTCCGCTCTTCGTTGTCCTTCCTCTTAGTTTCCCGAACGCGCAGGTCGCCTACGGGTGTCAAATCAATAGATCTGCACCTGGCGAGCCGAACCCGTTCTGGGATCTCCCGGCACTAAAAGCCATACGCCATTTCATTTAGTTTGCCGATACCTTCATTGTTTAAAGACTCAGACCTGTTCCTGTCCGCCTCTGTAGCGTAACGGTTAGTGTTAGTAGATGCCGTCTTCGGGGGTCCTGGTTCGATTCCCGGTACTGACAAAAATGTAAGACTGGTAAGACGGCTGGTATGTGGTTGAAATGATAAATGCAGCTCATCTCCATTGGCCCTAGTACCACAACGTTCATTTCTTGGAAATAGAATTACAACGTGGGGTCACCCACGACCCTATATTTGAGCAAATTATTTAGGCATTGAATAACATTTATTCTACTTTAAATGAGAAAATTACTTACATTTGAGTATATTACGTTCAAAACATAAAGAAATTTACCAAAATGTCAAGTAATATTGTTTACAGAACAATTTGATTAAAAGTGCGTTTTCTTGTTAGTTTGAATATTAAGCACTTGTCTACGTGGATATTTAGTGTTTTATTGTTTATATCTTCGCAATATTTACCTTAAAATAAACAAATCACTTATATTTTTGCAAGTTAAGTTCATATAAGAAAGTAATTAACTGTATTACCACACAATATGATGTACGTATCTTTGTTATCATTTTCTACGGTGAGTAATCACTATCTTACTGCTTGCAGTATTCTTCTGCACATAGGCTTTTAGAGCAGGAACAGCAAGTTGCTACACCTTTTCGGTCCCTGGTTCCAGGACAGAAAGCACATCGTCCAGGTCGTCACCCAATTGGCGCACTAACGTCACTGTGCTCCTCCTCATAACCAAGTACTTTGTGAATGTCATTTCTGAGTTGCCTTGGAGGCCTCTTGTTTACCATTCTAGTCTTCATATGCTCTTCACATAGTCCTAGGGCAAGATTTTTCAGGAAATCTGAGCGTTTGATCATTTTCCGTCTTTTACCATTCTTTATACCACCGGGCGAGTTGGCCGTGCGGTTAGGAGCGCGCAGCTGTGAGCTTTTTCCGGGAGATAGTGAGTTCGAACCCTACTGTCGGCAGCCCTGTAGATGGTTTTCCGTGGTTTCCCATTTTCTCACCAGGCAAATGTTGGGGCTGTACCTTAAATAAGGCCACGGCCGCTTCCTTCCCATTCCTAGGCCTTTCCTGTCCCATCGTCGCCATAAGACCTATCTGTGTCGGTGCGACGTAAAACAAATAGCAAAAAAAAGTCTTTGTAAAGTGCCATTGTTTGATAACTTTACCAATAAAACACTCCACTACAAACAGTTCACCACAGACGAATACTTTACACAACTCACAACGTGGGGTCATATGCGATCCAAGGGCCTATAACTTTGAATATAAATAGCGGGAGAAAATAATGCAACCACTCGTTTCAAGAACGTGTCAAGCACTGAAGGTACTGGAAGCGTCAGTTTCCTTGATCATAGAGGTGCATGGGCAGAATCGGTTTAGTACGCAGGTGGGTCGCCCACGACCCCACGTTGTGGTTCTAGGGTTGGGGATGTGCCTGAAAGGTCTGCAGCGTATCGGAATAGGACACAATACATGTTCCTTTCTTAACTTTTGATTAGAGTTCGAACCCACTCTCTCCCGAATACAAGTGCACAGCTACGCGCCCCTAACCGAACGGCCAACTCTCTCGGTTTAAGGGGAAGTAGAGGTAGGCAATTTTTCCCATCACTACCTAATAATGATAGTAATTTATTCTGTATCTACAAGCAAAGGAAAGCTCTCTGTATAGTCTATGAAGGTCCTTAGGCGAGTGAATAGTAAAGGCTTCCACTATCCATAACCTCAACTCTAAGCGAGATAGAGTGGTTAGCTCTTTGCCCCACCGCCTTTGACCCCAGGAATTAACCTGGTACATAATTTTGTTGAAGGCTAAGTGAATTTTAGGACCATGTGCCTCTCTAGATTTGGAAATCTTGCTTTTAAAGTTTTTAGACTTCCTGATGGGTAATCGATCCCTCATCCTCCCAGCTCAACTGAGTTCACCTTTACTACTTCGGATAGGGAATCCTATATCAATAAGAAACGAATATAAAAGAGAATAGAAGATACACATACTTCCATATACCCTTCATAAAAATGCTCTACATAGCCGGAATATCTAAACGTGATTACGTATATAATTTGTTCTCCTATAAAATCTTTGCATTCTCTTCTTGGGGTCAATTTACTCTGACTAGAAATGAGATTAACCCGGAAGTGAGGAGACCATATTGAGGGGATAATTAAATTTTATTTTAAAAAAGAGAAGAATTAAATTGCATGAAAGATGGAAAGGGTAGAGGACAAAATGTGTAATGGACTTTTCTTTCTTGCAAAGTGAGGCGTAAAGTAGAAATACTATGTTCCATTTACACCTCCACAGAGGTCAGAGGTCATCCTAGTTCTATGAACTCCATTAAAATTCTAACAATTGATTAAAATTATACCGGTATGTATATTATGAACTTCTTTTTGTTTGTTACAGTATATGTCAAAAGTTTAGGACCACATAAAAAAAATCATGAAATGTCATCTAGAATCTAAATTCATGCCACTAGACCTCAGTAATTTTTTCTCAGCTCTTACATCTAGTAGCATACATGTCGCCTGATTTCATTGAATTAGGCCAAGAATTGTAGAAGCTATGCAATTTAAATTGTTGAAAGGTCACACAAAAAGTAAATACAAAATTGGAAATATAATGTACTGTACTGTATACTCTAATTGGTAGCAAGTAATGCCACCGAGCTCGATAGCTGCAGTCGCTTAAGTGCGGCCAGTATCCAATATTCGGGAGATAGTGTGTTCGAACCCCACTGTCGGCAGCCCTAAAAATGGTTTGCCGTGGTTTCCCATTTTCACAGCAGGCAAATGCTGGGGCTGTACCTTAATTAAGGCCACGGCTGCTTCCTTCCCACTCCTAGCCCTTTCCTCTCCATCGTCGCCGTAAGACATATCTGTGTCGGTGCGACGTAAAGCAACTTGCAAAAAAAAAAAAAAAAAAAAAAAAGTATTGCCACCAAGATTTTCTTGTAGACTTAGCAATAAATGGGGGGCATTTTAGGGCAAATATAAACATTCCTTCCGCCCCCATGGTGTAGTGGTTAGTGTGATTATCTGCCACCACCCCTAGGCCCGGGTTCGGTTCCCAGCTCGGCCACGAAATTTGAAAAGTGGTACGAGAGCTGTAACGGGGTTCACTCAGCCTCGGGAGGTCGACTGAGGTTCGATTCCCACCTCAGCCATCCTCGAAGTGCTTTTCCGTGGTTCTCACTTCTCCTCCAGGCAAATGCCGAGATAGTACCTAACTTAAGACCACGGCCGCTTCCCTCCTCCTTCCTTGTCTACCCAATCCGATCTTCCCATCCCCCAAAAGTCCCATGTTCAGCATTGCATGTGAGGCCACATCCGAGAGTTACTGGTCCTCCTTCCCAGTTGTATACGCAACCCAAAGTAGCACTGCGCTTGAGGCGGTAGAGGTGGTGTTCCCTTGCTGATTCCGAGGGTTTTAAGCCTCAAGCCACGCCATCCGTATAACATACACACTCAGCTAACGACCTAAGGTGTGTAAACATAGCGCGACCGGCATTTTGATTGTTCTTCGGGCACTTCTCCACCGTGTATTCTTTAGCCTGTTTCGTTCTTTTTCTAAAGCAATTTTTCCTTCCTTTTGCTACAGACTCCCTTTAACACTTTAAAACTTTCTATCAAGTTTTAACCTCAACTTCGGTTATTCTTAAGGAGTCCCTCCCCTTCCCACGTATTTTTAAATTTAAGTCTATCCTCATTCTACAAGATATTTAAAGTACATACCAGAATACTACCTACCAACTTCTCCAGCATATTGAAGAAAGAAGATCACTGTCTAGGATCCCTTATATACAAATGTTATCACAAATTTGAACATTGACTTGGTGATTGTTTTAACTCAACATGAAGGAACATTTTATCACACCATCATCATCATCATCATAAGTGTTTTGTATTTCATATATGACAATTTTTGTATTTTAGCACACGTTTTTTAGCGGAAGATGTTCCGAATCAGAAACGAACCATGTACGTTTTTAATCATTTAACTTAGTGTTGGTGTCTCCGTTGCTCAGGCGTATTCATATGTGGAGTCGTTACGACAAGGAGTAAACCTAACCTTCGTCTTAAACTACCTAACACCGAGCCCGATAGCTGCAGTCGCTTAAGTGCAGCCAGTATTCAGCATTCGGGAGAAAGTAGGTTCGAACCCCACTGTCGACAGCCCTGAAGATGGTTTTCCGTGGTTTCCAAATTTCACACCAGGCAAATGCTGGGGCTGTAGCCTACCTTAATTAAGGCCACGGCCGCTTCCTTCCCACTCCTAGCCCTTTCCTGTCCCATCGTCGCCATAAGACCTATCTGTGTCGGTGCAACGTAAAGAATTGGCAACAAACTACCTAACATGTTTTATTTTTTGAACAGGTGATCTTACATTCATTAACTTATGGTTAGGGACACTAAATGCATTTTCTTTAAAATCAAACATAATGACCACGACCATAATTATTTTAATCGGGACATTTTATCTTATTTTATAGACCAACGCATTTCAGTTTCCAATCACTTCACTCGAACATTGTGGAACGTTTGTTACTAGTCTCAATATTTCCGCTTATATCACCACCAACAAAAGAAACACGCTAAAAATCGGTTGCTTACTAGCAAATGGCTTATTACAAGTTACTAGCAACTTACTACCGCAGTACAAAACGTATATTACTACTTTATAACCGATTTCAAACCGAATGAAAACTAAGTCACGCTTCATAATCGGTAGTCTACCGATAGTTTAAAATATACGATATCCTCATCACTAACTTAACTAGATTTTAAGATTGAATATGTTTGAGATTACATAGACTAGTCATAAAAAGCAAATACGTAGTGGAAAGTGGAATTCTTCCTTCAACCTAAACCTTAGTTGACATTATATTGCTTTAAATAGGGTCAGGGACCCATCATTCACAGTTCTTTTCCATATTTCGCGTATAACACCTCAGGAAAGAAATATATATTTTCCTTAACACCCGAACCTTAATCATAACTTATGCGACTTGGTGTGGTGACTTGACTTGTTTACCCCACCTCACTTTGATATCGCTTACACTCTGTGTATCAATGGTACAGCACTGACCTTTGAATGTGAATATACTCCACAGAGGTAGTCACAATTTTAAAGTTAAAGATAAGGTCAGAGATACACAGTGAGTATAAGAAAGTATTCGTACGACCCCGCATATTTGAGAAAATAATGAATTTTTCATACGTTTCGGCCGGTTTATAGACTTAACAAAATTCATGTAGTATTCAAATACCTTTACTCATTCCATGAACAATATGAAAACAAAATATTGTCATAAACTTGTAAAAAAATTACAGACAATACATTTTCGTTTGAGGAGCCGCTAAAAGTATTCGTACAACCCCCGTTTTCGTGAGTAAAATCAGTCCACCATTCCGTTCTAATAACGTTGTGCATGCTGCTGTGGCTAGAACGTATCCCATTCACTCATTTCGACTGAGATGTTGACAGGGCACCGTTGGGATGCATTTACACGCTGTCAGAATGGGGCGAAAGAGTCCAGAAACTACTCCCAGCGAACGAAAAGTCATCATCCGCCCTCACAAGACATGGATGCTCAAAAGGATCGCAGAAGCAGTTGGGAGGCCTAAGTCATCGAACACCGAGCTACAGTAGCGGAACCTGATTCCTAATACGAAACACGCCGGTGGCTTAGTGATGATGTGGGAGTATATGAGCGCTAAGGGAGTGGGAAATATTTTCATTGAAGGCAATATGGACCATCGAACGTTGATGCAAGTGTAATGGACTAGTATAACTTGGTAACAATCCTCTAACCCATGGGTAAATAATGGAAATATCGAGCTCGTTGATTATTATTATTATTATTATTATTATTATTATTATTATTATTATTGTTACCGTGTTGTGGTGGATCGCAGAGAGGTGAAAGAAGGCGTGGGCTTGAATCGGTCAAACTACGATATCAAAATTTGAATTAAAACTTTAAATAAAGGTTATATTTCTTTCAAAAAAACCTTAACAAATTTTCGCTAGGTGAAATAACAATGAAATCACAGGTACAATGCCAATTCAGTTACAGAATAGGGAATTTAACAATATTGGGGCTTCGAGCCCTTCGTTTACACTGTTACAATTTCAAAAGAGGTATTGTCTAGACAAGGATAAAAATCTCCCAAATTCAAGAGATATTGCTCTAAAAGTTACGATCTTTAGCCTTCCAGAGGCACCTCTCACAATTACAGAAAACTTCTAAAAGAGCTTACATGCTCTCGATTTCTTACAGCCTACTCAAGGCAACATTACATCAAAATCTTACAATCTCTGGCCTCCCAAGGCAGGATTAAAAAAAATTATTTTACACAGGGGTGTCCATTACCCAACCTACTGGGCCTTTGCGGAAAAAGAACAGGTTAAATAAATGGCCTGAACACAAACTGAATGGAGGCGTACACTTGCGCTCCTAAATAATGAAGAATTAAAATCCTAAAAGGGCTCTCGGCCCGATAATACAGGGGCCAATCCCAAGCTACTGAGGTGACTCGAATATAAGTTAATTTAATACATTATAGGAAAGAAAACAGTTACGAAATCGTAGTCACCTCAAACCAAGTTGAAGGAGAACTCAAGAGGGTAACGCACTCTCTGTCCCCTATTTTCAGTGAAAGACTATGAAATTTTTACATTAGCCGAACGAAAGTTTACATTTTAGAAAAGATTGGTTACATAGTTAGAAATTCGGACCTTTCCCTCGGATAAGTGTGCTGAGACAGCTAGAAAGATATGATTTAGGTAGCCATTACCTGGCTGTTGTTCTGCCGGCCGAAGAATGCGGCGCCCCGCCTCCTGTCTTAACACACACACTCAGAAAGACGTCGATAAATCAGACAAGGTAGCCAGAAAAGCCTCAGCTTATATACCCGAAGGGAAGGTTCGAAAGGATTCTGGACTAGTCCGGACACGCCCTCTCAATTTTATTGGCAGACACAAAAGTTACACCCAAAGAACCAAAAAGAAACCTGTGTTAGGCTGAAAAATAATTACAGACAATTCCAATTGGCTAACTTCAAAACTGGCGGAATGAGAAATAAGTGTTGCAAACTTTGAAATATATCAGAAAAACTAATGAAAGTTAATTTACTAAAGAAAACCTATGAACACAAAATTTCTTTCAATAACAATTTCCTTTACCTTGCACCCGAGTGCATGACCATAGTTTTTTTGGTAATGACATCTATGGAGACATGTCAAAACTTCTTGAAGTAAACAAACACACAGCAAGTAAATCCAGTCAGTTTAGTCAACTTCAGAATAACACAATTACTCAATACTTTAGTGACATCTTTTGATTAAAGTTCCAACTTTATGTAGTAGCAGTTTCACGTTTGGGTCGATAGAGGAGTTCATTAAGGCGCTTCTTTTTAATGTGCGGAGTTAAGGTGTACCTCCTGGTACAATTATTATTATTATTATTATTATTATTATTATTATTATTATTATTATTATTATTATTATTATTATTATTATTATTTTTATTATTATTATTACTTGTGAGGTGTGGCTGTGCAGTTGTTTACATCTATGAGTATTATTATTTACGTAGTTATGTACGGAATTTATTTGGTATAAATCGTAATCGTATTATTTGTGAGGTTATGTCGTGAAACATCTGCTGTATGTATATTAATATGAGTTTATTTAATATAATAACACATAATTAATAGTATATAATTTATTGTTACCTGTATAGAAGACGTGTAAATCCAATGCAATGTTGTGCAACACACAGTAATGGTCCAGAACAAAGTGTCCTTGGAACTAAAGAGTTACAGAACATTCCATTCATTATAAATAGGTTATTGGTGACTCTCGAAATTACGAGAAATCATGTTGTGTCATATTCTTCTAGAAGCCTGGCCAGGCAATGTATATACGGAGGTAGTCTTGGGAGTTGAGTTGAGTTGTTTAACGAGAGTTGTGAGTGCAAGTTTTTAATCGAGTATGTGAAATTTGTTGTGTTGGTAGTTGGTTGACATGCAAGTGTTGCAGTCTCCTTCTTCTTCATCTTCTTCATAGCAGTCAAGTGTTCAAAGTGGTGGTTTATTGATATGTGTGTAATGTGTATATAATGTGTAAATAAAACTGTACACGATTGACAGCATTTCGTGTGTGCGTCTTTGTGGTAACAACAACGTACATCAATATTTTGAAGTAAAACTTACCTGCCAGTGTTGACAAAATGGGATTGGGAAGAGATTTTTTTTCAACAAGACAATGATCCGAAACACAAAGCTAGAGATACCCAGCTCTGGTTGTTGTACAACCCTCTCAAACGATTGGAAACTGCTCCCCAATCCCCTGACATAAACCTACTACCTTGAAACAAAAATTAGGTCTAGACGCATTTCAGACAAGAGGGATTTACAAAATGCTCTTAAGGAGGAATGGGAGAAGTTACCCCCTTACTACTGTGCTAATTTAGTAAATTCAGTGCCCAATCGCATTCAAGCTGTCATAGCCGCCAAGAGAAATCCTACAAAATATTGATTTCCGTGGATTGATGGGGAAATGCACAGAAGACAGGGGTCGTACGAATACTTCTTTTGGTCTCAAAAGATATATTATTTGTTTCTTACCTTTTTACAAGTTTATGACAATGTTTTGTTTTCATATTTTTTACGGAATGAATAAAGGTATTTGAATACTAGATGAATGATTTTTTTCAATCCATAAACCTACATAAACGTATGAAAAATTCATTGCTTTCTAAAATATGCGGGGTCGTACGAATACTTTTTACACTCACTGTAGGTCTCCTCTAACTTAATCTTGGCTATCAGCTGACTTATCGGTGCGATTTTTATAACATTAATCAGATCTCACTGACTAACAATCCTGTTCTACTTCTACAACATACAATGATGCTAGAAGAATATTTAAACATTTAAACCGTAAGTTACAGACCGGCTATACAAACCACAATTCCAAGTACCAAACACATGCTAGAGTCATTTTATGTGTTCATGGTATAACATAAACTCGTTCAGTCCTGTACGATTTATATGAGATAAACCTACTACATTTCAAGGATAAATACAGAAATTATGCATTTCGCTGCGCGATGTTGTGCCTTGTTTCATTTCCTACATTTTCGGAAGGGAGTGCTTTACTACCATTTTCCAAAAGACATTGCTCTCGATATTGTGAGGTGATTAGAAGTTTCTGTATATAGTGCAAGCATTAAGGATGCTCAAGGGACGATGCTAATGCAAGATCGAAGCTTGTTTGCAGTACCTTGCTAACAGCTTGGTAATGGCAATATAATCTTAAATGAGGATCTCCCAAGCAGGCAGCTTGCTTCGTTAATACTTCCCAGCCTACACCCTGCTCAGCAAGAACAAATTTAACTTACGTTCACGCCAGTTTGTCGTAATTTAACTTAAATTAACCATTTTGCACAATCAGTATGTAAATTATGGATGTATCAACAGAAAGACGGAGAAGTTGACAAAGATGGATACAAGGAAAGGAAAAGAGGAAACATATCATCATCAGCAGTCGTCGTCCTGATTTGGTTTCCTCCCTCGGACTCAGCGAGAGATCCCAGCCCTATCACATCAAGGGCAATGTCCTGGAGCAGGGATACAATTGGTGAAGAGGACCAGTGCCTCGCCCAGGCGACCTCACTTGCTATGCTGAACAGGGGACTTGTGGGGGATAAGAAGATAGGAGAGGATAGGCAAGGAAGAGGGAAGGAAGCAGCCGTGGCCTTAAGGGGGGATCAACAACTTTGACCGTCCAAAAATGCGACTTATCAATTTATTTTTTCGTTTAAAATTGAACTTTTTAATTTATAACAGTGAAATTTTTTGTTAATATTTCCAATACCTACTTCCGGAGTTATAACCAAGAATGTGAAGCCCTGTCACCCTTTATCGGTAAGTGTGTTGCTAGTTTCCCGTAACTTTTGTTTTTCAGAACCGTTTCCCTGATAACTCTGAAAGTGTTTAAGAAAATAGGATGACATTTTTCATGCTTGTATATTTCCTAGAGAAATGAAATGGCGTATGGATCTTTCTTAGTGCCGGGAGATCCCAGGACGGGTTCGGCTCGCCTGGTGCAGGTCTTTTGACTTGACTCTTCTTCTCTATGAATGCAGGTCGCCTACGGGCATTTGCCTGCAGAAGATGTGGGAAACCACGCAAAATCATTTCGAGGATGACTGAGGTGGGAATCGAACTCCCTCTACTCAGTTGACCTCTCGAGACTGAGTGAACCCCGTTCCAGTTCTCGTACCACTTTTTAAATTTCGTGGCACAGCCAGTAATCGAAACCTGTCCTGTGGGTGTGGCAACTAATCACACTAACCACTACACCACAGAGACGGACATTATTCTTATTATTTTATGGTCTGTTGGATATTAGAGGAAGAGATGTTCTTCATATAAAACAGCGTATCTTATCAAGAAAAATGTCCGACTCGTTGGCTGAATGGTCAGAGTACTGGACTTCGGTTCAGGGGGTCCCGGGTTCGCTTCCCGGCTGGGTCGGGGATTTTAACTTTAATTGGTTAATTCGAATGGCTCGGGGGCTGGGTGTGTGTGGCGTATTCAACACTAGTAATCATCCTAGGTAGGACCCTCATCTTTAAATCATGCAGGTCGCCTAATAGGCCGTCTACTAGAAAACGATCTGCAGCAGGCCTCTCCGGAGGCCATACACCATTATTATTATTATCAATAAGAATGATCGACCTCAGGGAGAAGCATGAAGCAGACAGAGAAGTAGGGGATAGTGGTGTAGGCAGAGGTCTCTAGATTATTTTTAATGTTAAATAATAATTTCGTGTCGCTATTTCTAGCCGAGTGCAGCCCTTATAAGGCAGACCCTCCGATGAGGTGGGCGGTATCTTCCATGTGTAGGTAACTGCGTGTTATTGTGGTGGAGGATAGTGTTATGTGTGGTGTGTGAGTTGCAGGGATGTTGGAGACGGCACAAACACCCAATCCCCGGGCCACTGGAATTAACCAATGAAGGTTAAAATCCCCGACCCGGCCGGAAATCGAACCCGGGACCCTCTGAACAGAAGGCCAGTATGCTGCTGCAAAATTCAGCCAACGAGTCAGATATGTTTAATGTTGATAATATTTCTTAGCAGACAAAGTAGGGCTCCCCATACTACGAAAAACGTAAAAATTAAACAATTTCCTCAATTGTGCTGAAAATGAAGAACTAATGGGCCCAGAAAATTTTCAAATGGTGAGTCTTGGATAGCTATATCAAACTGAAAAGACAAATTTCGAAAAATCACTTCCGTCCTAACTGTTGTTCCGGAAAATCAGCCTAAAATCGCTTGTCTCTTTACGAGTTTTTAAATTCAAATCCTAGCCAAAAGAATTTATTTACATAATCCTTTTTCTAATTAGTTCCTTGGTTCATTATCCTCAGGCGAATTTTAATTTTTGAAAAATGTCCACACCGAATGTAGTTATAAGGGCTTATTGAAACTCTGCATTGACTCACATTTGCGCGCGTTGTGGTAGAAAAAAAAAAGGTAAACTGTTAATTTAATCGAACGGATGATGATGATTAAGAAAATAATTGTAATTTTTAGGAATAAATAATAAATTGTTTTACTTTATTAAATTTTACCTAAAATTTGTAGCTCATCTCCCTAGGGTGTTTTCAACATTGTGCTGTTTGCCTGAAGTGCTAGAACTGTGGATTTTGTCCCACATCTGATTCGGCGAATGCATTCCTTTGCTATCTACTGTAATACGAGTGTTGTGTCAGGCTCCATGGATCAATGGTTAGCGAGCTGGCCTTTGGTCGCAGGGGTCCCGGGTTCGATTCCCGGCCGAGTCGGGAAATTTAACCATCATCGGATAATTTCTCTGGCATGGGCCTGGGTCCATATGTCGTTTTCGTAAGTTCATCCTCATCACGACGCACAGATCGCTTACGGGCATCAAATCAAAAGACGTACACCTGGCGACGTGAACTTGTCCTCGGACAACCCGGCACTAAAAGCCATACGCCATTTAATTTAATACGTGTATTGTTAATTGAAGGAAACTGTTTCCAGCCGCCTCCTTGAAAGGGTATGTAGTACTCAGAAACACGTAGCTGATACATCTGAAACCAAACCCCATGGCGCATCAGCCCCGAAGGGCCGTGGCCTACCAAGCAACCGATGCTCAACCCGAATTAGTACAGATTATTAGGTGTCGTGTGGTCAAGTCCGAAGAATCCTTTCGGAAGTTATTCTTGGCTTTTTAGACCGGGGCCATCATCTCACTATCAGATAGCTCATCGACTGTAATCACGTAGGCTGAGTGGACCTCAAGCCAGCCCTCAGATCCACGTAAAAATCCCTGACCTGGCCGGGAATTGAACCTGGGGCCTCCGGGTAAGAGACAGGCATGCTATCCGTACACCTTCCGGCCGGCAGCAGATATATCTACCATATGATAGAGCTTATTGAGAGCTCGGCCAGCTACAGGTTACAGTGTCGATCAGTTTAATTTGGTAGTAAATTCGAAATGAGTAAAAAATTATGTTTTGTTTTTTCGTAAAAGGAAAACCCCACAAATTAGCAGAAAATACGGAGACATAAATCAGAAGTAGGTGTCTCTCCCAGTATGTGACTATCTTGAGGTACTACCAACCCAAGCGTATGTCGCAATCATAAGAACAATATAAAAACCGTGTTTGACACCGTCAATAATTTGCTCACAGTTTAGGTGAAAGCAAGGACAAATTGTCCCTGCTATTACACCCTGGGGTGTAAAGAAATCCCTGTACTTGTGGCAAGGTACACATTGGCCAAATATGCCGGCCGATTGGGACTCCAAATAACACCGAAAAAAATATCCGTCTCAACCAGCCAGACAAGTTAGCAATAACTGAGCACACCCTATCATCGGGTCGTAATGTCGTGTTCCAAGCTGTTCGAGCTCTTACCCACACTAAAGACTACAGATATAGGAATTATGCGGGAATCTGTGGAAAAACGTAAAAATCCTAACAAATTCAACAGGAAAACTGGCTATCAATTAAGTAGTACGTAGTTGCCAGCCATTAAGGATTTACCTAGGTAGTTCTCTTCGTTTCGGTGTTTTCCAAATTCGTACGTTCGTCATCACCAGATGGTTCACTCCAAGGTATGTGTTATGTGTCATACTTTCATAACGTGTGTAAACCGGTTATGTTCCCCCCAACCCTTACACCGTCACACATCATTATATTCTGGTTTCCGCACACTCTTTCCATTCTTCAGCTCTGTTCTATTCCATCCTGGTGTCTTTCGTTGCATTTTATTTTATTTTAATATTTTCCATTTATTCTTCTAACATATTCGTCCCTGATTCGTCCGATGTCCACTCTGATACTTCTCAAGCACACACGGTGTGATAGAACATCTTAATTGGAGCTTAATGTTGTCGTTAGCTCCCGCTTAGAGCGCTGTGCCAGCAAACAGCGAGCCACCTGGTGACGAATAAGCGTACCACTACGGCTCTCCAACACTAAAGCATTCTTAAATTCAAACGCTCATTATTGTAGAAGTCCTCCTTGTGAACAGTCGAGATTTCCTCCTGAGGACGAGGAGCAAAGTTCTCTGCGAAACGTAAAGAATTTCACCTTGTTTTCTTGTCACGGCATAAACCCAAAAGCCTATATCATGTCTACAAGTACGGGTCGTGAAAGCATGAGTGTTAACATCTTACATGAAAGTTAGGGGTGAACACTCCTCCATCTTCAATTATTGACTACGCCACTGCTAGGAGATAATAGTTAGACCCAGTATTTTATGTGTGACTTGGTAGCAGAACACAATACAGTGCTACCATTCAAGAGAACGTTACGGAGACGCTTGATTCAGTGACAGAAATTCAGTGACGAGAAGGGCAGTGGGCGACCGTCTGTCAATATTGAATTCTTGGTGAAAAATGTTGATGCAAAGGTTCGAGGAAACAGATGTTATGAGCTTTCTTAATTAAGTTATGAGTTGCCTGAAAGTTCATGGAGTGTTCTTTATGAAATTGTGTCAGGACGTTTAGATTATTGCAAGTTGTGCTCATGCAATCCAAAACAAACGGTTCGTCATGCTCACAAAGGGGATTCTTTTGCTTCTTGACAATGTGAGATCTCACACGGCTAATCGAAGCCCAAACCTCATCGCTTCATTTGGTTGGGGACAATTTGGTCGTCCTCCGTATAGTCGTGACCTAGTGTCTAGTGACTACCACTTGTTCCTGCGCCTGAAAAAAAACATTTAGGAAGTCAGCGCCACGACGACGATGATGACCTAAACAGGACCGCGTGGCAGAGGCTGGCACATCACGCGGCAGATTACTATGCGGATGGAATTCAGAAGCTGGTTTCACGATATGACAAGTGCCTTAATACACTTGGAATTTACGTTGATAAGTAGTTTAAGGTACAGGTTTACATGTAAAAAGAATTGTTTAGAAATTGCATTACTTTTTCTATATCAAAACGGCACTTACTTATTGACGTCAGAAAAGTTGGATGGCGCAGCCACGCGGAAGAATGTTGAAGCTGCAACATAGCGACTGGTGAGCTTTATTTACATGGCGAAGCATTGACGTCGTGATGTAAACAGAAAGAAAATTGTCAAATTTGAGGAGGTACTGCTCTGTATACGGTTGCAAATCGTATAAGACGGATGCGAAATCTCTTCACTACTTTCCTGTACAAAAAGTTCAGAGAGAAAGATGGGCTTCCGCGCTGTCAATTGGAAAACGCGTTACGCGATACATGACAGTGTGCATTCTCGTGAAGACGACTTCTTACCACAGCGTAGGTACCGGTACTGTTTATTGTACTCATTGATAGTTATTGTCTCTAATTTGTATTCACAAAGATTTAGCTACATCAAAAATACTGATAAACTTGTAGCCTAATACTTCTGTGCCGCACATAGAATGTAATCCGCTCTTTGTAAACTTCTTCATATGTGTAACAGCAGACAGTAAATTAACTATCTACGTGTAATATCTTTAACTGGTAGTAATTAAACACTGCATTTAAATTGTCTATAAAATACTTCTTTCAATGAAAGAGAATACGTAGTATTTTGCCATCATAAATTAGCTTTTTTTGCTATTTGTTTTACGTCACACCGACACAGATAGGTCCTATGGCGACGATGGGACAGGAAAGGTCTAGGAATGGGAAGGAAGCGGCCGAGGCCTTAATTTGGGAAACCACGGAAAACCATCTTCAGGGCTGCCGACAGTGGGGTTCGAACCCACTATCTCCCGGATGCGAGCTCACAGCTGCACGCTCCTAACCGCACGGCCAACTCGCCCGATCATCATAAATTAGAAGCCATAACCTAATTATTTGGTAGAATTGGACAAACCAAGTATTCTTCAACCCCAAACAGCTGTGATTGTAGAGGTTATAGTATTCTTTAATTATAATTTTCAAACTTTGCTCTGCATATTCTGTAGGTAGTTATAATTTTTATACTTATTGTCGGTTCTAAGTTCTAACTTTTGTACTGATGGTAAAAATGGAAGAATATTAAGATTAGGATGTGGGCTGTTCCAACACAAGCCTGTATAAAGCCTAGGATTTATTTGCTTTACAATATTTACTTAGTAGAATTATTATTTTATTTCTTCCCCAAGATTACAGTTTACAAGACAGGTAACTCCCCGTCACCTGGCTAAGGCTTTGGCATGGACCAAATCAACAAGAAATTACTCCATAACCTCTAATAGTGGAAAATTACAGTAGCTTAACTGTTAAGGTGCATTAGCGTGTCAACGATAACATTTATCTGACAAACCCGCTTTAAATGTACAGTTGCACTTCACATTTTCACTCCCTTTGTTCAAGACAACATTAACTTTGTGGGGTTTTGAATCGATGTGGGATGATTGTAAACACAACGCTACAACACCAGTTTCATCTTCTGTTTCAAACTTTTTACCTGCACATATCAAGTAATTACGCTTGAATATTTCTTCCCCTTCCACTAATGGACGCGTGAAATCTCCGACACTCTCAACAGTTGCGCACATGACACCAAAGACATTTTGAACACTTAATAAATCCTACAGACGCACACCCGATCACTGTCGTGTCTATTTCCCGTCACTATCTCGCCGCCATATTGGAAACAGCTGACCGTAGGCTCCTCCCCCGTTTCGGACGTCAATAAACACGCCGGGTATTATTATTATTATTACTTCGTTCTTCTTCCCGGTTGGAGAGTGTTGTTCCTTTTTGTACATTCCGTTACAGTTTCCCGACTTTTCGAATACATTGTAGTGTTCTTTGTCAAGGAGACAGAAATACTCACCTACTGGATCCCGTTTCGGGAATACAACCTTTTTTGAATGAAATCATTGCAAGAAAATAACAGTTTGCACTTGAGTGCCACTTCGCTTTTGCGTTCTTCAACAGCACAGTTTCACAACCCGTACGTATACAAAACTGTCGTTCGCAACTGTTTGCTTTTTTTTTTTTTTTTGAAACAGGTGTTTCCCAATGGAACTAGAATAACTCAGAGTTCAGGTAGACAATTTTGGAGAGCTCGAAGCTATTGGCTGATAACCGTGACGTTACCGAGAGCGAGAATACAGTGCCATGCCAGATTCAATCGCTTTAGTGTTGCAAGGTACAGCCAGTCGAGTATTTTTTCAGTTAATGTTGTAAGTTATCCTAATTACACTGAACTCTGTCATAAAATACAGAACTAATGGACCTTTAGATGCCGTAATATTTATCATTTAAAACTAATACGAATACATACGACTTCAAATCCGTCTCCGTAATGACAAAGACACTCTCACACCTGTTTTATCCAGCACTAGTTGTATCCCAATGAATAAAAAACATCTTCGTTTAAAGGTGCCAGCACTATCAAAGTGTAAAGTGAGCACTACTAAGAACGGTGGCCTTCTGAGCCCAACTTGGCAGGTTCGAACCTGACTCAGTCCGGTGGTATTTGAAGGTACTCAAATACGTCAATCTCGTGTCGGTAGATTTACTGGCACTTTAAACAACTCATGAAGGACAAAATTCTGGCAACCCCGCATCTCCGAATTCAAATTTTAACACAATATACAATGGCATGTTTTATACATTGTTTACAAGTTTGAGAATATAATATTTCCAAGGAAAAAGGTGTTCTAAAGTTTGTAAGGCATATTTTTTTGCTCAGGGAAGTAGTAGGCCAAAGGGGTTCCAACAGCGGGCCAATTAGAGGCCGCGGAGCGGGTCACGTGACTGCTGACGTCAGCAAGCGTAATTCTTGCTCTATTACAAAAATATCTGCTTTATACTATGTGTAACCAGGATCTTGAGAGGCTCTCAGCAGTTGCAAACGTTTTACGAGTACGTTGGGATCTTCACAGTATCTTACGTCTATATAGGGTAACAGAGGCTTGTTGTGAACTTTGAGCCTATATGCAGACAGTTGATGTGTAGGGACTTGTTTTGATGTAATACGTGTTCCAGCAGTAGTGTTTCCAGGTACAAACGTAACTTGTTTCGAAAGCAGTGAAGCGTTGAAATTTTCTTCATCTTGCACCTATTTTTGAGATGACCGAGCTCGATAGCTGCAGACGCTTAAGTGCTGCCAGTATCCAGTAATCGAGAGATAGTGGGTTCGAGCCCCACTGTCGGCTGCCCTGAAGATGGCTTTCGTGGTTTCCCATTTACACACCAAGCAAATGCCGGGACTGAAGCATAGTTAAGGCCACGGCCGCTTCCTTCAAATTACTAGGCCTTTCCTATCCCATCGTCGCCGTAAGACATATCTGTGTCGGTGTGACGTAAAACAAATAGCAAAAAAACTTCTTGAGATGTATGCACGGCGACAGAACGTGTAGTAGGCTTAGAAAATGAAGTCAAATCATAAAGCACTAATGGCAATGAAACATTGAGATCTTCTTTTCCTTCTTCTTCTCCTCCTTTTCCTTTATTACTGTTGTTATCTGCATCGTTATCCTTATTACCATAATCATGACCTTGCTTCTCTTTATCTCGAAATGTGTGCTTAGCAACAGAACTTGTAGCAGGCCTAGACAACAAGGGAGAATTAAAAATCTCTCGCAGAGGTGTACTTTTTAAAAATAAATCAGTGTTTGCTTGACTACGGTTGAGCTCTTCGTATTTTCTTCTCGATGAAGCTACATAACACGCGGCTTCGTGACGTTGAGCGTTGTATGCTTTCTTGAACTCTCTTCTACAATGTTTGCATTGAAAAATTGTCCTACATGTTATCTCATGACATCTCTTGTGATAACCTCGGGAAAATGCTTTTCCACACACTTTGCTAGTATAGCTAGAAATAGGGTTTCCATGACGAATTTTATCTTTTTCTAACAGATTCTTCTTTAAAAGATGCAAGTTAAATCTACTAGACACTTGTTACTCTCTACTTCGATGATGCGAACAGCTTAACGATTAAGAGTAAACTAACACAGAAGCGTATAAACAAGGTGGCAACAGTAAGGTTTAACCCTGTCAAGATGGCAGCAGTGAGGTTGGCGACGTTCTGTTGTTTAAAATTCCGCACCTATGTTGTTAAGGAGACGCTGTTATTTTGACAGGTGTCAAAAACACGTGCATTTTAAATTCCGCGCTACGAGGTGCATAAGGTTGCAGCAATGAAGTTTAGCGCCGTGAAGATGGTAGCAGTGAGGTTAGAGATACTCTATTGTCCTTAAAAGTGAAGTTAACTGTCAACGTGACGGCTGTCAAAAAGGCACGTGGCTAAGCACGTGGCTAAGCACGTGGCTTTGTTTTCAAAGAAGAACAAGTGGTCGTGACGTCACGGTAACGTGGTACGCTGCGTCAGGACCCGAAGTTCAAAATCCACGCCCACATGGTTAGAAATTGTCAGAAAACACATAGATTTTAAATTCCGCGCATATGTCGTTAAGATGACAGTTGCTACCTTAGCATGTTCTATGTGGACTAACTTAAAGTCTTAGGGCGGTCAACGTGACAGCTCTCACCTTGACGTACCCTAACCTCAATTTTAAGGATGATAGAGCATCGCTAACCTCACTGCTGCAATCTTCAAGGTGCTAAATCTCATTGCTGCCACCTTATGCACGTCGTGGAGCGAAATTTTAAATCCACGTGTTCTTTTGACACCTGTCGAAATAACAGCTGTCATCTTTAACCACGTGGGCGCAGAATGTTAAACAACTGAACATCGCTAACGTCACTGCTGCCATCTTGACGGGGGTTAGACCTCACTGTTGCCACCTTGATTATATGCTTTTGTGCTAGTTTACTCTTAATCGTTCAGCTGTTCGTTTCATCGAAGTAGAGAGTAACAAGTGTCTAATAGATTTAACTTGTATCTATTAAAGAAGAGGGGCTGCCTGGCCGAGGCGGTAAAGACGTGCTCAGTTCGCCCGGAAGGACGTGGGTTCGAATCCACGTTAGGAAATCGTAAAATTTAAGAAACAAGATTTCCACTTCCGGAGGTGCATATGGCCCTGAGGTTCACTCAGCCTACACCAAAAATGAGTACCAGGTTAATTTCCTGGGGCAAAGGTGACCGGGCGTAGAGCTAACCACTCTACTCCATCACGTGCCGAGGTTAACAATGAAGGAAGCCTTTACCTTCCACTCCTCCAAGGGCCTTCATGGCCTGTACGGAGGTGACTTTGCTTTGCTTTGCTATTAAAGAATAATCTGTTACCAGATGATAAATTCCGTCATGAAAAAACCTATTTCTAGCTATATTTGCAAAGAGTGTGGAAAAGCATTTTCCCGAGGTTATCAAAATAGACGTCATAAGATATGTCGGACAATTTTTCAATGCAAACATTGTAGAAGAGAGTTCAAGAACGCATACAACGCTCAATGTCACGAAGCCGCGTGTAATGTAGCTTCATCGAGAAGAAAATACGAAGAGCTCAACTGTAGTAAAGCAAACACTGATTTATTTTTAAAAAGTACACCTCTGCGAGAGACTTTTAATTCTCCCTTGTTGTCTAGGCCTGCTACAAGTTCTGTTGCTAAGCACACATTTCGAGGTAAAGAGAAGCAAGATCATGATTATGATAATAAGGATAACGATGCAGATAACAACAGTAATAAAGGAAAAGGAGGTGAAGAAGAAGGAAAAGAAGATCTCAATGTTTCATTGACGTTAGAGCTTTATGATTTGACTTCATTTTCTAAGCCTACTACACGTTCTGTCGCCGTGCATACATTTCAAGACGAGATGCAAGATGAAGAAGAAAATTTCAACGCTTCATTGCTATCAAAACAAGTTAAGTTTGTATCTGGAAACGCTACTGCTGAAGCACGTATTACATCCAAACAAGTCCCTACTGTCTGCATATAGGCTCAAAGTTCACAACAAGCCTCTGTTACCCCATGTAGACATAAAATGCTGTAAAGACCCCAACGTAGTCGTAAAACGTTTGCAACTGCTAAGAGCCTCTCAAGATGCTGGTTACACAGAGTATAAAGCAGATATTTATGAAATAGAGCAAGAATTACGTCGTGTAGGTATTATTGGGTAATAGCTCTCTCTCGACAGTACAACAGTCTAAACACCTTCCTACATTCCCAGCGCTTACTCTCACCTAAGTCATCGTTTTGTAGTATGTAGTCAATCGAGTAGCTATATTAGTGGTATATAGTACTTTCCAACATTCTCCCTTCCTTAGGGTGTTAACTCAGCCTCTAGATGTAGAGTCGGGTCTCAAGCCCGGATAAAGAGAGGAGAGGTACCCTAGCCCATTAGCCCTTTATTGCTAGGAGGATGGCATGGTAAGAAGGAGGAAGAGTCCTTTCGTCCTTTTGCCCTTTTCTAGTTTTGCAAACATTACAGTAGACCATAAAATAATTCGTGTTTAAATCTATATTCATAAAATGTTTCAATCAGACAATTAGTGTTCTAAACACAAAACATCTGTTGTATGTGTTAGCATTCCGTCCTACTATGTCGTAGTTTATGAGGCTGAGGGTTCGATTCGTAGAAGTAAATCCTTCTAGGTTAAATCAATTCACACCCGTTGACTTAAAAAGAGTGTCGCGTAAGTAGTCGTCCCTAAAATCGAGGTAAGTTAACAATATACATTTCCGTTTTCTCTTACAGCTCATTTTATCTGCATAATAGTAGTGATTATTGATTTAAGAGGAAGTACACTTCTATTCCTCTCCCTTGTAAACAAAGTTTGAATCGTATGATTTTTTATTGTGTTATACAGGGTTTGAATCCATAATTTTTCTCCTTAACACAATATGATGTAGGACAAAGGTATCCCCTGCTAAGTAGTTAAGTCATTTTATCTGCACAGTAGTATGATTTTTATTCTGTTACGGTAACTATACATATGTTTTCTGTTGCATTTGTTCGAATCTCGCAAAATCCATCTCCTTAGGAGAAAGGTATCCTCTGCTAAGTAGTAACTAAAATCATTTTATCTGCAGTGAATTCTATGTGTGTGCGTTGTTTGCATATGAGTGCGATTCCAGCAACAGAGAGATTAATCTTAAAATACTTTGCGTTATAAGCTTTTCTGTTCTGATCACTAATAGCCAACATGTTTTGTCTTGTTCTACAATCAGTTCTAATGTGTGCTAATTGTAACTTGTCTTGACGAGTAGAAACATGGAGCACAGTAGCGATAAAAGATTTCTGTTTAATAGTCAACATGTTTTGTCTTGTCAGATAAAGACATACAGCATCTCAATTCTATATTTTTGCAATTGCATTTTATAACTAAATAGAACCTGTTTTGTCTTGTCGGATACAGCATTTGCTTATTCTACAATAATTCTGCATGCTGAAAAAAGCATTACCTTCTCCTTACCACTTTCTCCTCCTACCGCTTCCTCCTTAATCGAAAAACTTATGCGACGAGGACAACGCTACATAACGTAAGTATATTTGTTTGTAATGTAACGTTCAATTCAGGAAGGCATCTGTATGTAGGAGGAGGGATTGGGATAACCTCAGTAACTGTAAAAAGGAGTCTTTTTGCCCTTTTGCCACGAAGAGCACTTTTGCTAGGAGGAGGAGCCCTTTCGCGAGGAAGAGGAGCCCTTTTGCCTTTTTTCCAGGAGGAAGAGCTCTTTTGCCAGATAAGGAGGAGCCCTTTCGCCCTTTTGCTCGGAAGAGAAGTCCTTTTACCCTTTTGCTAGGAGGAGGTGCCCTTTTTTCCAAACGGATAAGGATAAGCCCTTTTACCCTTTTGCCAGGAAGATGAGCCGTTTCGTCCTTTTGCCCTACAGATAAGGAGGAGGTGTCCTTTTTGCCCATTTGCCCTTTGCTAGGAGGAGGTGCCCTTTTGCTATACGGATGAGGAGGAGGAGGAAGAAGAAAGCGGCTGTGTTCCTTCGGAGGAGGAACTGGCAATAAGAGCCTATGTATAGTAACCATCCCGTGCAGTAGCCCCTGGGCTCGCTTTCTCCATAAGAGCCAGTGTATAGCCGCTATCTCGCGCAAGCGCCCTTAAGCTGTCTTCTAAGAGCTTATGTATAGCCGCCATCTTGCACAGTAACCTCTGACACAGGTTCTAGGATTTAGTTTCGTAAGAGCCTGTGTATAGCCGCCATCTTGAGCAAGCACCCGTAAGCTGTCTCATATGAGCCTATGTATAGCCGCCATCTTGCTCAGTAGCCTCTAAGCTAGCTTCCTCCATATAAGCATGTGTATAGCCGCCATCTTGCGCAAGCGCCCATAGCTGTCATCTTTCTCCACAAGAGGCCATGTATAGCAACCATCTTGTGCAATCGCCCATGGCCAACACCTTTCCCCATAAGAGCCTATGTATAGCTGACATCTTGCGCAATCGTCCATGGCAGTCGTCTTTCTCCACAAGAGCCCATGTATAGCCGCCCTCTTGCGCAATCGCACATAGCTGCCATTTTTCTGTATAAGAGCCCATTTACAGCCGCCATTTAGTGCATTCGCCCATGGCGGCATCTTTCTCCATATGAAGCCGTGGATAACCGCCATCTTGCGCAAGCGCTGATGCCGTCATCTTTCTCTATAGAGCCCATGTCTAGCCCCCATCCTGTGCAATCGCCCATGGCGGGTATCTTTCTCCATAAGAAGCAGTGTATATCCGCCATGTTGCGCAAGTGCCCCTAGGCCGTCTCATAAGAGCAGCCGCCAACTTGTGGAAGCGCCCATGGCCGGCATCTTTCTCCATAAGAAGCCGTGTATAGCCGCCATCTTGCACAAGCGCGCCTAGCCCGTATCTTTCTCCATAAGAAGTCGTGTATAGCCGCTATCTTGCGCAAGCGCCTCTACGCCGTCTCATAAGAGCAGCCGCAATCTTGCGCAAGCACCCGTAGGCCGTCTCATAAGAAGCTGTGTACAGTATAGCCGCCATCTTGCGCAAGCGTCCCTAGGCCGTCTCATAGGGAGCTGTGTATAACTGCTATCTTGTGCAATTGCTGTCGGAATGGGTATCTTATCATAAAACTGCTGCCCTGTGCAGTTAGACTCCTCCATTTATTTATTTATTTATTTATTTTATTTATTTATTTATTGTGTTTCAGACAGGTACAAACCTAATGATGTGAAACACATATACATTTACTGTAACAGTAGATAAAAGCAAATATTAAATTAAAATTATAATATCTCTTATGAAAGTCCTTGTAAAATAAAGTCATAAATGAAATAAAAAATACACTTTTCTTCAGTAACATAGTATTACAAATATTCAGTTACATACGAACATATGTACTTAAAGAGGCCACATCGTAAAAACGATTGAATATGGCTGATAGTGTTAGTGATAGTGATGTACATACTATTACAAGGTATTTAAGATATTACAATTAAAATAATTTACGAACTGCTCTAAAGCTGCATTAGTACTTTAATTATACATGATGCTAGTGATGTTATCGAAGGTAATAATGATGATGAGGTAGATGGTATAACTAGAAACTAGAATATTAACTAATGTTATGAGCTTAACAATAGGAATCAGCAAAGTGGGATTTTAACTTAGAACAGAAAACAATTAAGTTATTTGTTTACAATTTTTTACTATGGATGTGTATGTAGTTGCAAATATATCTAGTCTATACTCATTGCTATATTTATTAAATATTTTCATTGAGTTTAACACTTGTGAATTACTATGTTGTTGGGTTCTTGATCTAGAGCAGTAGAAAGTAACATATTTCGGGCGTGTAGATGGATTAGGGACAGACAAGTTGAACAGGGAGAGCAAGTTAGAGCTACCAATAAGATTGTTAAATAATTTGTAGACAAATAGAAGAACTGGAATTACTCGTCTTTTTATTAAGGACTTATAGCCAAGTTGTTTCGTTAATCCATCATACGAATCAAATTTAGGGTAATTGTTAGTTATTTTGTACGTAAGGTATCTAAGAAATTTGTTTTGCACCATTTCAACTTTGTTTTCATATAGTTTAAAGGTGGGATTCCAAATGGTCGACGCATATTCTAGCCGACTTCTTACAAAGGAGTTATATAATAGCTTTATAGCCTCGGGATTTGTGAAGTCACGTGTGCATCTTTTAATAAATCCTAATATTCTATAAGCATATGCAACTACTTCGTTTATGTGTAGAGAGGACGTCAATTTAGCGTCAAAATGCACGCCAAGATTCTTGATAAAATTCACTGATGACAGATTAGTATTCAAAATATTATACGAGTGACTAATTTTATTTTTATTCCTGGAAAATACCATTACATGACACTTGTTAATGTTAAAATCTAACTTGTTAATAACGCTCCAATACGATGTGCTATTGAAGTCTTTCTGAAGAAATCTACAGTCCACCTGTGAACGAATGGTTTTGAAATTTTTTACATCGTCTGCGAATAGCAATATGTTTGAATACTGTACGCATTTAGGAAGATCATTAATTAGTAAGAAGAATAATGGTCCAAGATTGGAGCCTTGTGGAACACCAGATGGAGTATTGTAATATTGTAATACTCAGATTCAAATCCTTTATAAGACACAAATTGTTGTCTATCAGAGAGATATGATGCAAATAATTTTATTAAGCTGTAAGAGAGTCCATAATAAGCTAATTTATTTAAAAGTACATCGTGATCAACTTTATCGAATGCTTTTCTAAAATCTGTGAAAACTACATCCACTTGGCCACCTGTATCCATGGCTGCCGACACTTCATGAGTGAACTCCAACAAATTTGTCGTTGTCGATTTTCCCGGTCTGAAGCCATATTGGGTGTCACTGATGATAATTTCTACATGTTCGAATACATGCCGATATAGGGTTTGTTCGTAGACTTTTGCTAATGCGGAAGAAATTGCAACGGGTCTGTAGTTATTAATTACTGACCTATCCTCGGATTTGTGAAGCGGACTAACTCGCGTTATCTTCCACTTTGTAGGAAAAGTTCCAGTTTTTAGCGAAAGGTTAAAAATAATCGAGAGAGTGTGTAATAAAATATCTCCACAGCCTTTAATTACATACGCGGGGATTTTTTAGGTTTCATCTTGCGTATTGCGTTTTGAATTTCGGTAGTACAAATTTCATTAACATTTAGTACATTCATCAATGGATCTATTTCCGTATTCTCATATTTCGGTAAATCATACCGCGCCCGTTTCTCTGAGTATTCAGATGAGAAGTAGCCTGCAAAACTGTCAGCAACAGATCTGTCGCGTATTAGTTCTTTTCCATTGTATTTCATTACACTGACATAGGGGTTCCTTTGCTTACTTTTAACGAATGCCCAAAAGTTCTTAGTATCTACGCCTATTTCATGCTCTACCTGCCCGATATAGGCTTTATACGCGATGCTTATATCTTTCTTAACACTTCTTCTCAATTCTTGGAATTTCAAGAAATGGGAAGTCTGATTTTTCTGCCCTTCGCGCATTTTCCTGTGATGGTATGCTTTCCGCCTAATATTTCTTATTATCTCTTGCGTAAACCAACAAGGGTATCGCTTCTTTCTCCTGACGGTTGCCGGAACACAGAAATTTAAAACAGAATACCATTTAGAATTAAAAAAAACTAGTACCTGGTTAACATCAGTGTAATTTTCCAGAAAGCTCCAATCTATGTGTGAAAGTCCTCTGTATAACAATTCAAAATCTGCCTTGTTATAATTGTATACAATTTTATTTCCCGCATCATTACATTTTTCTCCCTTTCTTTGGTAACAAAAAGTAATGTTTAAGGCCGGATGATGTTTGTCCTCTGGTACGAGAGGATGGAAGTTTTTGTCGACAGTAATGTGGGTAATATTCAACAATACTCGGTCAAGCATTCTGCCATTGTTATTAACAACGCCGTTAACATGTCTTAATCCCGTGAATTGTAAGAAATTATTCATGCCCACGGATGTACACGTTATATCGTTTTCTGCAATAATTTGTGGTAAATTAAAGTCTCCTATGCTTACTAACTGTTTACTATTTAAAATAGGACTGGCTTCAATACCTTCGTAAAATTCGTTATATGCAGCCAGTTTAGTACTAGGCGGAAAGTATACCATACCAATAAAGATACTATCAAGATTTTCCCTCAGAAGTTTAACACATACATGCTCAGCCGAAACATCTATGTCAACCTGAGAGGCCTTATATTTGTTGCTGACAGCCAGTACAACACCTCCGCCAAGTTCTTTACCTGTAGATATTTTATTACGATCGCATCGAAATACGTTATATCTCTGATCAAAGAGCTCATAATTGCTAATAGAAAAATTTAGCCAGCTCTCCGTCAAAACCAACAGATCGAAGTTCTCACCTAATAAGTTTGTATAAAATAAATCAAGCTTGGTCCTTAGACCTCTACACTTTTGGTAATACACGTTTAATGACTTACTTAGAGAGAACTCTTCAAGTAATGCAGGGAGGAATGCCGGTAACTATGAATAGAAGTCCTTGCAAAGTGAAAGTAAAGAAGATTAGGCCCGCTGCTCTCTGAATACACCTGACTCGGAGTACACTCACATTCCTAATACTACAGACAACACAAAGGACATGAAACATAACAGAAGTCATAGCTGGCATTTCTAATTCAACTTATTCAAGTCTTCAGTTTCAGTTTCATTAATTACACATATCTTTGAACCTTCACTCTTTCTTAGCCGTATGATTCCATTTCTTACTCATAGATACCTGTAGTTGTGCTTGAATCTGCGAGCGAGTGCTAACAGCTTCCTCTTCTCCGGCGCCAGGCTTTCGTTCACATAAATGATGTTGTCGTCCGGAAGTCCTAGGTGTCGTGTTGATAAGTTGTATCAAATAGCTTAATATGATAATAGTGGAAACTCCTGCGAGAAACTGGCGACACCGCTTCTGCGTGCCATCTAGCGGTTTGAGAGGCTAACTACTCTTGCTACTGCTGTCAGCTGTGCATGCCAGAAGTGTCTTATTCGTATTTCAGATAGTTTTGTGCTTGTTATGTATCACGATTTTGGAAATGGCAGGAAGAGGAGTTATTTGTGCTATGTATGGGTGTTTTAATTACAGAAGACAAAGTGATCGCAAGTCATTTTACAGATTTCCTAACAACAAAGTGCTGTGAGTATAGGCCTACCTGTTAATGTTTTTACGTGTCTGTTGTTTCTATTTATGAGAACATACTTTCTTTAAAGTATTGTTATGTTTAAACCTATGCATTTAATCGATTTTTAGGTGTACTCAGTGGGTTGTGAAGGGCAGAAGAGCAGATTTAGATGAAATTCTGAGGACCAAAGGCCCAGAACATTTAAATAAAAGCTATGTAGTGTGCTCGGACCACTTCACAGAAAAGGATTTCAGAAACAAAAATCTCTTAAGCCAAGGGTAGGTATATAATATTATATTTTCTTCTAGTTTTGCGTATGGACTTGCTTGATGTACAAACATTGCATTTTTCCATCATTATAACTTGTATCACTAGTGAATGCCTAATTATTAAATCTTTATGTTTGTTACAGAATCTGGCCAGGTGGAGTGCCATCACTGTTATGCCACAATGTCAAACAGACAAACTTGAGGAGTAGCCCGAAGAAAAGGAAACGAGAGCATGAATCTACTCCAGAAATTTCAGATGAGTTACCGGTACCAACAGAAAGTGCAGTCCAGGAAGATGATAAAGTGCCCCCAGAAGAGAGACTGAGTAAATGCTGTTCAAACTTAATGTTGAAATATAGGAATTCTCAGAAGTTGCTATCCAAGTACAGATCAGTGAATAAAAGTTTGAGAAGAAAATTGTGTGTGTTGCAGAAAAATCAGTCAAAGTGTAACTGTGAGAAAAGTGTTGTGGATAACAGTGTTGCTCAGAACTTTATAAATTTTCAACTAAATCAAGGGAACCGTAAAGCTCAGGGTCGAAGATATTCAAGTACTGACAAAAGTTTTGCCTTAGCTTTGCATTATTGTTCACCAAAGTCATACAAGTTCATGCAAAAGCATTTCTCTTTGCCAAGTACCAGGTCATTAAGAAGTTGGTTACAAAATGCTCAAGTGGAACCTGGAGTAAATAAAATGGTTCTAAGCTTGCTGGAAATAAAAACTAAGAAAATGAGAAGGGAGGAGAGGGTTATTTCACTGGTATTTGATGAAATTTCCATCAAGTCATCACTGTCATATGATCCTCAGAAGGATCAGCTGGAGGGCTATGAAGATTTTGGTGTTGATACTCCTGTACAGCCGATCACTGCTCCCATGCGCCAACAATGTAACCAGGCTATGGTATTCATGATTAAAGGTTTGTACCTCAATTACAAACAAATAATTGGGTACTTCCTAACAAACAATGCTATGGCAGGACACTACATCAAAGAGCTGGTGCTATTTATTGTCAGTCAACTTCAGGCAATAGGGTTAGTCCCTAAAGCAGTTGTGTGTGATCAAGGGAGTAATAATATGAATGTGAGGAAACTGTTAGGTGTTACTGCAGAGAAGCCATTCATTGAGGTAAATGATGAGAAAATTTATTTTTTTCATGATCCACCTCACTTAATCAAGTCAGTGAGAAACAATCTGAAAAAGTATGACTTTGTTTCTAGTGGTAAAATATGTAGTTGGTCTCACATAAGAGAATTTTACAACAAGGACTCAAAAATGATTCCAAGGTTAGCCCCAAAGTTAACAAAGAAATGTATCACACTTCCCCCCTTTTCAAATATGAGGGTATGTTTAGCCACCAGGGTCCTCAGCCATTCTGTAGCTTCTGGAATGCTAGTTCATGTGTCGTTCAATTCTTTGCAATCAAGTGCTGCAAACACTGCAGAGTTTATAGAAATGTGTGATACTTTGTATGATATTTTTAATTCTTCAAGTCTCAGTAGCCCTAAAGAGTACAGAAGACCCTTAAGCAATGACTCAGGGCATATGAAAAAGCTGGATGAAATTTGTGATTGTCTAAAACAACTCAAAGTTTTAAATAACCGCAAAGGCAACCCTCTCTGTATTCAGGGATGGATAGACAATATTTCTGCACTGAAGCTATTGTGGTCTGAATTATACAGTGATTATGGTTTTCATTATTTGCTAACAAGGAGACTCACACAGGACTGCATTGAAAACATTTTTTCCATTATCAGAGCAAGAGGAGGTAACAATGTAACCCCAGATGCAACAAAATTTCGCAGTGTCATAAGGAGTGTTATGATAAATCAATTGCTCTGTGCTTCAGATGACAGCAATTGTGAATCTGATGTTGCAGACTTTCTACTGACTCATAATGATGTGATGAAGTGCAATTTTGATGCTAACGTCACTCAACAGTGTGAGTTAAGTGATCAGGTAACTGATTATGACCATGATGTAATACAGGAAAATGCAGACAATTATGTCATGGGCTGGGCATGTAGCAAATTTCCCCATGCTGAGTGTAGGGATGTATTGTCATCTTATGATAATGATTATAGCATGGGAAACTTGCACATAGAAATGAAACAGTATGACAATTCTAAAATGATGTTTCCGAATATTTGTGGGGGAAAGTTAGGTGCTAAAATATCAAGAACATTTGAAGATAGTTTTTGTAAGTTTATGTTAGAAAGCACAGATGGAATTAGAAGAAAATTGACTGACAGGTTTTTGTCATTGAATGAATGTAGTGTAGGCATATGTAACAGCTGTGCAAAATTACTGACTGACAAGTACTTCAAAGTCCTTATAAAGGCATATGTGAATAGAACCAATGACTCAACAGTGAAAAATATTGCCTGTAAAAATACCAAGTTGAAAAAGATATTACATGTGTGATTTGTTCTTGGCGACTGTAGGCCCTAGTCATAACATGACGATCTAATGTTTAATTTGATAATACATTTGTTTTATTCTTATCACTGGTTCATTCAGATCAACATCAGCCTTTTTCCTTCCCTATATTATGTTACAAGAACGACGCAAACGTCTTAAAATCTGTATTTTGCTGGGTTGGAAGTCGAAATGTGTAGTGTTTGAATAGCGCGTTATGTTAGTGTTCCCTGCGAGCCGGTAGATAGCAGCACTACGTGCTGTCGCCGCTTCTCTGCGTGCTAAGTGAGGAGAGTTTCCACTATTATCATATTAAGCTATTTGGTTGTATTTAACTCGCCTTCTCTGCATGAAGTTCTCCTTGTCGGAACGTCGAACAAACTTCACGATGATCCCACTGTGAGACTGGCCGGGTAGTCTAGGTAACCGGTGAGAGGCAACAATCATATGTTCTTCTATTTGAAGGTCCAGAGCTCTCCCTATGCCCTTTAGAGTTTCCAGCACGTCTTCGTTGGCTTTCTCTGGAACACCAAATATTTCAAGTGTGTTCCTGCGGGAATATTGTTCAAATTCTATTAATCGAGTACCGAGACTTTTCAACTGAGCTCTGAGATTAGAAATCTCGACCCGGATTGCTTCCACCTGTTCACTAATTTTCCTAATAAGATCGTCTTGCTCAGCAATAGACTTAGTGTTGCTGTCTGTCTTTTCATGGCAGATATCTATAGACTTCCCTAGCTCACATTCTCTCTTCATTTGCTCATATTTTAGTTCCCTTATTTCACTTTGAAGCTCTAGTAGCAACTTTACCACGTCCTTAATAGAATAACACTGCTTTTGACTCGTACTTGCCCCACAACACTTGCCATTGTTCATTTCACTACATTTAACGTGAGCCCATTTTTTTCACATAGTCCATACTGTACTTTCTTCTTCTTGCCCAGCTCCTTGTCACACACATCGCAGGTTGCCATGTTCTTGTGTTTCGTTGGCTCCACAAAGAAATTATTAATAATAAATGAAACTGCCGTTCTTAATTAGTTCTAGTTACGTTTATACGTTCACGCTTGCAGTATTTCACATTTGCACTGGTTGCACACGATACGTATCTTTATGTTACACACGATATTACACAATGTTCAGGAGCCGATCATCACACCACTCTTACTCTGCCGCCATATTGCGTGTAGTTACGTGTGCTTACTTATGTCAATCCCCATTTTCCTACTACATAAAACAACGTCCGGAGAATCATCAGTACGGTATCTGGCCGTAAAACTACTTCCTGTATGTTTAAGCCCCTCCAAGATAATGACTGTCCACGTCGAGAAGGATATCTAGGCATAAAACTAAGGTTAGGCCCCTCCATGAGGTTAGGCTTGCTCTCTTAGGCGTCGGGAAGGGCAATTAGCTGTTAAAGTGAGGTTAGGCCCTTCAAAATGGTGACTGTGAAGTGAGGCTCACTCTCTTATGCAAAATCCCCAAAATCGTCATTGCACACCCACTGTACTAGGGGTCAACGACGTCGGGCTAATGACCGAAGAGTTGGAATCAGCCTAGGTACACTACTAGGGGTCAATAGCCTCCCGTAGAATTCAAATTTCGCGCGCTGTTGACGTCAGCAGTCACGTGACCCGCTCCGCGGCGCCTGATTGGCCCGCTGTGGGAACCTCTTTGCCCTACTACTTAGGGAGGCTGGAAAATTGTGTTCTTGGTCGCATGGTTATCTTTATGATCTAGTAGTTATGCAGTATGACTTTAAAATACGCAAGTGAATTCATTTCTTTTGCATAAATTTGTATTTGTGTTGGATAGAATGATATGGATCACTGGCTTGCTGTGAGACGTTGGCACGGTTGATTCGCTACGTCACTTATATCCACAACGGTAGGAGCACGTTATTCTGCAACTGTTTTATAAAACGGTTGTCACCATGCAACTGTTTCGGCGCCAACCATATTCTAATAGGAACTGTTGTGCCCAGCACTAGTATTCTGCCATCGTCGAGAGAACCGAAACTAATGTAAACAAAGAACATCATGTATCCATCCGCGGTCTTCACGTTGACTGGAAAATGTCCGGGCTACTTCCGAACACAGCATATGGCAAGATCCACATGTGGTTGTCTAGGAACTGTAATTACCTCGTCAGATTACCGCGTTTACATCAGACTGTTGCCGAATACTACTGATGTCAACATACAGGTGGAATGCCGGGGTGATTTGTATTACTAGACAAATTATATTCACTCTCCGCGAAGAATAAACACTGAGCTAATGATAAATCACATTGGGATAGTTCACATTTCAGAAAAGAAATAAATTACGGAAGGTTGATGGATATGAAATCATGCCTAAAGCACAAATACGTCATAAATCATTCACAACAGCATATATAAGGAAAATTCACTCTTTCAATATTTAATATTCCAATAAAATTCTCTAAGGGAAGTACAGTTTTGAGAAGGAAATATTTAAAGAATGAAAATTTCTTTACCTAATTAAAACCTTATAAAGGACGGATTCCTCTGTCTCTTCTCAGTGCTGCTCGTATCATTCGGATTAATGACAAGACGGTCGGCAGTCATGTCGCACAGACCGTCCGATTTCCATAATATCAGCTCTTTCACCATCACGTGATAAACAAAGGCACGCCACATTTCAGCTGTTGCACTCACCCAAGCTACATTAATTTCCCAACTTCTACGAGTTTAGCCTACATTTAATTATTAACGCGCAACTTATCACTTTAGAGGCTTCTCACCAACACAATGGAGTAAAGCTTCTGTTCAGCCTTCGCGAACGGACGATGTCATAGAGGTTAGAGATTCAACATGGCGAGTCGAGCATGAGCAGATGCACCCCCGGCACTCTTGAAATGGAATTGCTTGTTTTTATTAGCGAAAGTTAATACGAATGAGTTTTTGCATATTTTTCTGACTTCAATTATTTTTGCACATCTTGCATGCAGGGTCGCGATCTGGTTAACGAACTACTTTGATGTCTCCACGTAGGTGTTCTGCGGTATGAGCACGTGCTCAAGTTTACAGCAAGGCTGGTTTTTTCGATGACGGCGGTATAGTTATTGTGCTTGGCATTTAAATAGCCTTCTCTCTCTGCCTGACGTAAGCCCCGCGGGGGCTCTCAACAGGTCTGGAACGTGTCACTTGCCAGGTAGCTGGAGATTGCCGGTGCTATTACGTAACGAGGGTTTGTCCTGTATATTCATGTTGTGACCTGCATATTGCAATCTTGGTATAATGGGCATCCAAGAATTGCTAGTTTTGTATCCTTCCCCTAAATTCATTTTGTTCGGGTGTTTCTTAATGCCGACAGCCTTTCGTATTTTTCTTTCGACATTCCAGGGAATAGCTGCTAAGATCTTTGTTCTGCCAAATGAAATTTACTGTCTTCTTTCGCAGGAATGCTTGGTTATAGCTGAAATATTTGTGTCTTGGTTCTTGGTGTGATATGTATGTTGTCTAAGTTCTTTGCCGGTCAATTTGTGCACGATTGAGTGTACTTAATGTACACGCTGCCGACTTTTCGATTACGTTGTAGTTTTTCTCTATCAAGGTGAGACCGGCGCCCTGACTGTTTGGTCAGCGTTCACCGATTCAGAGGGTGTCATAGAAAGACTCAGTGGACTCATAAGTCTAGTTCGACTTCTAGTGGTAACTCCCGATATATTCCAAGCGCATTTAATTCGTGTCATTCTGCACTGTTTTTTACTGCGGGTAAAACAGCAGTTCGGTTCAATCACTGCTCACTATATAGTCATATTCAAGCGTGCAGTTCAAGGAAGTGCTATCCTTACTTCCTCTCTCTCTGTTACCGAACAGATGATGGCTTCGAACCCGATCGCCGATAGCACTGAAAATAGTTCTTCGTGGTTTCAAGCTTCCACATCAAGAAAATACCAAGGCTGTACGTTAACTTTTATTATGGCATGTGGTCTCCGGAGGGACCTGGTGCAGGTCTTTTGATTTGACTCCCGTAGGCGACATGCCCATCGTAATGAAGATGAAATGATGAAGACGACACATACATCCAGTCCCCGTGCCAGGGGAGTTAACCAATTACGGTTAAAATTCCCGACCCTGCCGGGAATCGAACCCGGGACCCCTGTGACCAAAGGCCAGCACGCTAACGATTTAGCCATGGAGCCGAACTTCTATCATTATTGAACGGCTCTCAGTAATAACAAGGTTTGAGCAAAAAGAACTTGAAAATACTTTCGCTTTTTGCATATAAAGTATTATAGATAGACGTTTAATGCATTCCTTTTACAGATTGAAAGATATGTATAATATTTTATATACGTTGTTTCAAACGAACGTACACTTAAGCTGTTACCGCGATTTGCGGCAGTTCACCTACTGAGGCACACTGCAAACAAAAAAATATTTTTCGGTAGACATCGATAGAGCCTTGAAAATAGGAAACGCTGTGCTGATTAGCTCAGATGGTAGAACGCTGGTCTTCTGAGCCCAAGTTGGTGGGTTCAATCCCAGCTCAGTCCGGTGGTATTTGAAGGCGCTTAAATACGTCAGTCTCGAGTAAAAAGATTTACCGGCACGTTAATGAACTCCTATGGGGCAAAATTCTAGCACCTCGGCGTATTCGAAAACCGTAAAAAAGTGGTTATATTATTATTATTATTATTGTACCGGGCGGTACAGTCCGACTCGTTGGCTGAATGGTCAGCGTACTGGCCTTCGGTTCAGAGGGTCCCGGGTTCGATTCCCGGCCGGGTCGGGGATTTTAATCGCTTCTGATTAATTCTTCTGGCTCGGGGACTGGGTGTATATGTCCGTCCCAACACTCTCCTCATCATATTCAGACAACACACTACACTACCAACCACCACAGAAACACGCAATAGTGCTTACATCCCTCCATAGAGGGTTGGCGTCAGGAAGGGCATCCGGCCGTAAAAACAGGGCCAAATCCACATGTGCGACGCAGTTCGCACCCGCAACCCCACAGGTGTGGGAAAAAGCGGCAGGAAAAGAAGAATTGTACCGGGCGGTACACCTCCACGCCGCTAATTCAAACTTTGCGCCAGTTGAAACTCCCCTACTGGAGGAAGTCTGAACTTTATCTAAGGTGTTAATTTTCAAGTTTCTCAGAAGATGTCACTACTTGGAAATTTTGGAGTTTCTGAACTGGGTCGTTTTCGATGTATTTTTGTTTTACCTGTAGTAAGAAGTGTGAACGTTCTCTTCTAGATGACACTACTGAAGAACTACTATGGTGCACCCTAGTGCGAAGTGAAAGAACTGTTTTTTTGGAGAAATTTTTATTTCAAAAGTTTGTTCCTTGTTAAATTTCTTTCTGTTATTGTTTAAGTTGGCTGTATAACCCTTTCTTTCCCCTGGTTTTGAATTTAGCCAATCCCGAATTTCTTTAATTAATTTCTGACCAATCAGGTGTATCTTCTCCAACTTGAATATCTTGCTTAACCCTAGCCAATAAAGTTTTTGTGGGCGGGTGTTCTCATTTCTGAAACGCCTCAAACTTTCTACGAGAGTATATAAACTGCTGATTTTCGGGTCTCTGCGCCACTTCAGTACCAACTTTCAAAGTGTAAAGTACGTAGCAGGGGGCGGGAAGCGCCTCTTTCTTCGGGCAGCAGTACAACAACAAGGTAATGGCCGTTTAATAACTTCTTTTCTTGCTAGCTCAGCAGTTTAACTCTCGGGGCGGGTCCGAAGCGTTTCCACCATGTAACTTTCCCTAAAATGTAAAGACTCTTAGCATCTATTCTCTTTTAAAGCTACATATTTGGATAGAGAGTGCTTAACCCTCTCGAGCTCCCACTCATATTGTTTTGAGGTGAACTTATTTTTCACAACCGATTCTTCCTTAACGTAATGTAAATTGTTTCTTTCTAAAGTCACCTCTTTAGTATAGGATTAGCCCTTGCATTAGCGGCCTAGAGCCAGATTAGGTTTTAAACAAAATGTATTAGGAGTGCAGATTGCCTCCTCTCAAATTGGTATTCTAGAGGCCATGTAATTAACCTTTTCTCACTTAATAGGCCTCAGTAGGTTGGGTATTTTACCCCTGTGTTTATGTCCTTAGAGGACAACTTGAAGGTGGAGTTTGGTGTGGCCTTTGATAGGCTTAAAGTTTAAGAGCGAGTGGCTCTTTCTTGAAAATTGAGTGTTGTATACCTCGAGGAGGCTTTTCTGTGTAATTTGGAGCAAGTGCTCCTGGGCATGAATATGGTTTTCTGCCCCTCTGTTGAAACTTATTTTGGAGTAAAGTTGGGCTAATTGCCCAAGAATTGTGAGTTCGGGGCTCGAAGCCCAAATCCGGTAAATACTGTAATTGTACTTTTGTTGCCTTGCTACTCTGTACCTGCCATGCTTGTTATTTCCTGATTTTGAAAAGAAAATATAACCTTGTTAAATTTTAAATTAATTTTAATTTCGTAGCCTGAGACCTGTTCACCCCCGCACCTTCTTTCACCTCTGCTGTTCCACAGATACCTCGGAACAATTATTATTATTATTATTATTATTATTATTATTATTATTATTATTATTATTATTATTATTATTATTATTATTATTGTACCGGAAGGTACACCCTCCCCATTCATTCAAATGAAGCGCCTTGGAGAACTCTATCTGCTATCTAAAATTCACAACAACTAATACAAGAAGTATGGACATTTCTCTACATGTGTCTCTACTATAAATATATGTTATGCCTTCTGGTGTGGAGAGTGACTACTAAAATGATAAAGTAATTTTGTATTCCTAGGTTTCCTAAACTGAGTTGGTTATTCTTTGTTTTTGGCATGTTAAAGTTTGCAACACTTCTCTCTCTTCCCGCCAACTTAAGATGTTGGCCATTAGAACATTTTGTACATTTAGTTTTCAGCCAATCAACAATGTCTTGTATTTATTTAATTACCCAATCAAAATTGGGGGTGTGTCGGGCCCTAGCTCAGAGTTTTCTTGAACCCTCCTCTCGGGTATAAAATCTGGCACATTTTCGACCAGGTTGTATTATTCATCGCTTCAGTCTAGTGTGTGTGTGGTTGTGAAGGGAGGCGGGAATGGTGCCCTCATCCGTCGTCGAAAAGTCCATCAGCTCAAGGTAATGGCAGTCCTGATTCATCATCATCATCATCATCATCATCATCATCATCATCATCTGTTTACCCTCCAGGATCGGTTTCTCCCTCGGACTTTGCGAGGGATCCCACCTCTTCCGCCTCAAGGGCAGTGTCCTGGAGCTTCAGACTCTAGGTCGGGGGATACAACTGGGGAGTATGACCAGTACTTCGCCCAGGCGGCCTCACCTGCTATGGTGAACAGGGGCCTTGTGGGGGGGATGGGAAGATTGGAAGGGATAGGCAAGGATGAGGGAAGGAAGCGGCCGTGGCCTTAAGTTAGGTACCATCCCGGCATTCGCCTGGAGAAGAAGTGGGAAATCACGGAAAACCACTTCGAGGATGGCTGAGGTGGGAATCGAACCCACCTCTACTCAGTTGACCTCCCGAGGCTGAGTGGACCCCGTTCCAGCCCTCGTACCACTTTTTACAAATTTCGTGGCAGAGCCGGGAATCGAACCCGGACCTCCGGGGGTGGCAGCTAATTACGCTAACCACTACACCACAGAGGCGGCTAGTCCTGATTCAACTAAGTAATAATTCTTTGAAAGCTAGCTCTAGGGGAAGGTCTCGAATCTTTAATAATGTAACTTTAAATTTCTAAAATGTAAAGTTCAACTTTAAATGTAAATTTCAAACTTCTAATGTAAATTTCAAACAAGTCAAAGGAACTTAATCGTAATCAGGGAATGGAAAGTGAGCGATCCTCTCGTGTTCCCTATCAAATTAATTTCTAGGTGACTATAATTTTGTAATATTTTTCAGTTCGTAATCCTTGTAACTTAAATATTCTCTCTATCTAGTCGCATCAGTAGTATAACTTAGCCTCTGTGACTTCAGCCCATAAGCCCAAATAGTGTTTTAGACCTTTCGTTTCAAATTTCAAGGAGCGCAAGTGTCAGTCTCCACACAATTTTGATTTTTGGGCCAGTAACTTTAGGCTATTGTTTTTCACAAAGGCCTGGTAGAATGGGTATTCTATACCCCTGTGAAATTCTATTTTATCCCCTTTATGTTAAGAGGTTAGGATGCTGAGCATACTGCTTGAATTGTAAAATATAGGTTGTGCCTTTGATAGGACCGGACATTTCTGGAAATGTGTTCATAAGTGTGAATTGTATAGAGCAAAGGTTATTAAGGTAAAAGTTGAATGGTGCCTTTGGAAGGCTGTAATGTTATAAGGTGTGGAGGGCAGTTTCCTAGATAAACTTGTAGGGCAAAGATGCTCTGAGTATGGTGTAAAGGGAATTGGGAGATGCGTCTCCTTGACTGTTTTTTGAAAGGAGCCGCAGCGCCTTGCAGAATGTATAATTAGGGAGCTTCAAACTCAAAGTTGTTAATTAATTGTTATTCGATTTTCTGAAATTGATACCCAATCTGAGGAATTTTTGTACCTGAATTGTAAAGTTTGTCTTTGAAAAGAAATAAAAATAGCAGAGGAAGATAATATAGCCATAATTTTTAAGTTTCAAATTAATCTTCTGATTGCCGTATATCGACCCATTCATGCCAGCACCTTCTTTCACTTCTCCGCTCCACGAAAACACGGTAACAATTATTATTATTGTTACTATTATTATTAAAACCTACTCATTGGCTGAATGGTCAGCGCGTAGGCCTTCGGTTCAGAGGATCCCGGGTTCGACTCCTTTCAGGCTCGGCGATTTTAATCACGCCTGATTAATTATCCTGTGTCGGGTTCAGAGTGTTTGTGTTTGCTCCGGCATTCTCTTCTTCATATTCAAACAACACACCACATCATCAACTACCATAAAACACATGCAATAGTGATTACATCCCTCCATATAAGGTTTGCGTTACGATGGGCACCCGACCGTAAAGCAGGACCAAATCTACATGTGCGACACGGTCACCCGCGGCAGAAGAAGAAGAAGAAGTATATTTATGAAATGGGAAACAACGGGAAACTACCTTCAGGGTTGCTGGCATTGGGGTTTCAAACCCACTATATCCTGAGTCACGTAACCAGCTCGCTCAGTCAGAAGCATTTTTGCACTTTGGTATAAGGCGTGATCAAAAGTTTCCGTTTGAGGGCATTGTTGGAGAGGTCATGCAACGTAGCGCGGTATAAAAACACGGACATGTAGGCAAAGGGATTAGTGTGGCAGTCATGTGTCGAGGTACGAATTTTAAATACGGCCACTTGAACTATGGCGACGTTATTACCCAATGCGTCCAAACAGGACCAACGTGCTGTTATTCTATTCTTGGCTGCCTAAGGACAAACACCGGTGGACATCCATCGGAGAATGAAGACTGTGTATGGGGTAGGATGTCTGTCGAAAACCACCGTTGTGGAATGGTACACCAAGTTCCGTGCGGGTCGCGTTTCGACACAAGAGGCTGGTCGATCTGGGAGGCCAGCCTCATCCATTACGGAAAACAACAACCGCCTTATAGTCCTGATCTCTCCCCATGTGATTATTACGCCTTCGATCCCCTCAAAAACGCCTTGAAGGGTCGACGCTTCCTGTCGGATGAGGATGTGCTGCGGGCGGTTACGGACTTCTTCACGCAGCAGGACTCGGTGTTTTACCACGCGGGGATCTTCAACCTGGTGCTTGTATGGAATGAGTGCCTCCATGCTCGCGGCGATTTTGCCTGATTGGCGTCCCAGTTCAGGACCGTACATCTTTGATCACCCTGTATGTTATAAAATTCGAATAGTTATTACAGTACATTACATTATTAAATATTTATTTTATTTGATTATTTGATGTATTGTAAACATCCGTGGGATATATGTTTATACGTTCACATTCCACATATGAAGATACTAGCGGCATCTAGTGAAGTTCTCTAGAAACCCTTGCAAGCATGCAAAAAGTGGCTTTATCCGACTGATTGTACGAATGTTTTCGTTTGACTAATTGCAGGGCGGGAGTATCTACGTTGATTTTATTAAGGTGCATTATCACTAGCAATAAAGAAAATGTTAAGGTCACTTGCAGACATTTAGGAGCAATTGAATCTGCAGTATTCCTCCAATCTCTCTGGATTCTATTCAATTGTTTCAGTATTTTGTCCACTCTGACGTACACTAATTTTAACTCAGACAACACACTGTTTAATCTGCTATCTTCTCTTAGAACATTAAAGAAAAGTGATTTTAAATTCTCTAGAATGAAACCCTAATTTACTGGACAATTTGTCTATAAGGAGACATCACAGATCGTAGGGAATGTAATCACGGATTTAAGTTCCACATTCCAACAATATGTGCTTCGTTATTCTGTTCGACCTCATCCAGAAGGACTGAAATGGAGAAGATAAAATACCAGAGGGAATGTAATAGAAGTACACCATGAGAGGAACGCCCATCTCAAATAAAATTGAAATCTACTTTCTTCTGCTGCAATAAAAAACGTTCGGTAGAGGAAAGCAATAATCCTTTCTGCTGCCTCTGGTTGTGTGGGGATTAACCAGGTGTCAATGTGACTGGAAATGGGTCGTGTCTGGTGCCGAAATCCTACAATCGATACTTAACAGCATTATCTCTGAGGAATAGAATAAGAATAGAACACTCCCATCTCCTAGTCCCGGATTGTCACGAGCTGGGGAGAGAATAATCATTTATTGCAATCCAAATGATTTGATACATGCATCATTTTGTTACAATTAATTTATCTATTACTTCCTTAAATATTACAATTACTCCTACTCACTAATTACGCCCGATCTCTAAATTGAAATTTCTAAGACTTTCATTATTTTTATTTTGCCCTAGACGTTAACATTGTTATATAATCCAGGACAACATGAATCTTACCCCAAATAACTCGTGTTAGTGGATGTACAGGGTCTCTCTTATAAACCCAGACCGAGCGCACGGTGTTTGTACTCTGCGCTACAGCAGCTGTATCAGCCCAACTTAAGTCTCGCGCGACCACCCTGCTTTAACCGTGTATACAATCTTATATGAAACCTTACCTTATAAAAGATACTAAAAGTGTGATCCTTCATAATGAGGGACTTCATAAACACCATTAGGCTTTTATGCACACCAATAGCTAGAGTTATGACTGTCCACACGTCCATTAAGATGAACCAGACATCATACGAAAAAAAAAAACACAAGCAGTGGGTCGAATAAACGATCATTCAATGATAAAAGATACCACTAACAATATCTTACTTATGTGGTCGGATCAGCAGGGTTTAAGCAATGGGCCCGTGTAAACCTGTACGGTTTGATGTGTAACAGCTTTGTAGCTCTGTGTGCAGAAGAAAGCGAAATCACTGCTTGTGCTAATTTATTCGGTGACCGTTCAAGATTCGCACCAATGTCATCTAGCTTTCCCTCTGTTATGACTGTTCGTGTTCGCGCATGTTTTTTTGTTGAGCACTGAAGCAGTAGTTTCAAATTTATTTACAATACGTGAATCTGCGCTCATGAAGGTGGCACTTCGTCAAGAAATTGCTGAACAAATGCATCGCCTACCCATCGAGCCAACTCGTACTTAAAATACCTTTTACGTACGAAAATACGGTGTTGCAGTGATAACTGTCTCACCATGTTAAAAGCTGAGATTAAGACTGGTGACTGATGCTTGCTAGGTCAAACACGTGCACGCTTTTTGCAAGGCCAAGAACTACGCACGCGCCTCCCGTACAGCTGGGTAGGTCTCGGAGAGTAAAAACGCTGCTGGACAGTCTGGGTTTATAAAGGGGACCCTGTAGGTATTTGTGTCACTAGGATGAAAAATGTTTTCCTTAGCTTGTAATAGACATTATGCATGAATGCATGAATGGATTAATAAGTGATTTAATGAATTGAATGCTCTCCGCCTATATCTACGGAACTCCAGCATATATGGTGAGACCATTCCATGTGGATGATTGCATGGTAAATGAATTAATTAATGAATGAACGACCTGCATTTATACATACGAGATAAGAGGTCTCTCCCCTAGTCACGTATAACTACCAACTTGAGAAAGAGCTTTTATTATCAAATGAGTGCATGGACAATTGGCTCAAGGACTGAAAAACGAACAGGAGGAGGGATCAACGGGGACAGACCGGAGTGGTCAATCCAAATGAGCCTGGGCAGACACACTACACTTTTTCAAGCTTAAGTGATAGTCATTGCCAGGTGCCTTGAGGAAAACATGGAAGTGAAATACAGAAATAGAATATTTTCATATTTACGGATAGTCAAGTAACTATTAAAGCGCTTGAGGCTGATCGAATCTCATCCAAAAATGTTTGGTATTGCAACTTTCTTCTCCTGAAGCTCCCAGAGTTCAATGTTGTAAAAATAATATGAGTACCGGGGCATGCACGAACTGAAGGGAATGGGTAAGAAGACAAGCTGGCCAGAAATGGATCAGATAAACCTTTCGCGGGCCCAGAACCAGTATGTGGGATCTCACCCGGATAAGCCCAAAATTACATAGGTAAATGGGTACAAAAAACGAAATTAAAAATCGGAAAAATGCTTTAGGGTGAAATCAATGATATTGGCTTTACGTCCCACTAACTACTTTTCGGTTTTCGGAGACGCCATGGTGCCGGAATGTTGTCCCGCAAGAGTTCTTTTACGTGCCAGGAAGTCTACCGACACGAGGCCGACGTATTTGAGCACATTCAAATACAATCGGACTGAGCCAGGATCAAACCTGCCAAGTTAGGGTCAGAAGGCCAGCGCCTCAACCGTCTGAGCCACTCAGTCCGGCCCTTCAGGGCGCAGGCTTGCGAAAAAATTAATAGAAAGCTCAAACCAGAAGCATACAAAAGTACTGCTAAGGCTTAGCAGAGAAAATATAAGATGGGTGGTGAGATTGGTCACTGGTCACTGCCATATAAAAAACATCTGCATAGATTTGGAGTAACTAGGGAATTAGCGGAACACTACTCTTTGAATGTGAGGCGCTGGGAAGAATACGAATCTCTAAACTGGGCTTACCTGGTGAAGAAAGAGAAAAAATAAATCTAGAAGGCCCAATAAGGACAATCTGCAGCTTCATGAAGGGAGCAAGTATAGCCTAACTAGGTGGGAATAAAGGACAACACATGGTGGTAAAAAATCTTAGACCGGGCGAGTTGGCCGTGCGGTTAGTTGCACGCGGTTGTGATCTTGCATCCGGGAGATGGTGGGTTCGAATTCCACTATCGGCAGCCCTGAAGACGGTTTTCCGTCGCTTCCCATTTTCACACCAGGCTGTACTTAATTAAGGCCACGGCCGCTTCCTTCCAACTCCTAGGCCTTTCCTATCCCATCGTCGCCATAAGACCTATCTGTGTCGGTGCGACGCAAAAAAACAAAACAAAAGAAACAGATCTTAGAGGTCGGCGCTTAAATAAGGAAATGGAAAGGGGTTCCATGAGAACAAGAAGAAGAAATGAGTGTACGAATTAATGAATGACTGACTGACTGAATTGCCTTATTGGATTAGATTTCGTGAGTGGATGAACACTCCTCTCTTCCACTCACGGATAGCCACCAACTGGGTAGAGAACATTCGTTAATGAATGAATAAATGAATGATTGAATGAGTCAAGTTCTCTCTGAGGAGGGAGAATATAATTATTTTACACAGGTCTAATACGGTCTGTTTGTTGCACTCCTGCACCACATATTCAATTCAAATATTCAATGAGTTAACTTTCTGGGATTACTTTTCCCTAAAACATAGAAAAATGATTATTATACCTTTATAGCTCCAATTACAATGTGTTGAGCTGCATAGTTCAGACGGTAGAGCGATTGCCTTCTGAGCTCAAGTTGGTGGGTTCGATCCTGAGCCTGTCCGATGGTAGTAGAAAGTGGTCAAATATGTCAGTCTCGTGTCGGTAGATTTACAGGTACTTAAAGGAACTCCTGCAACAAGAAATTCCGACTATTGTGGTCGATCTATACGCATGTTTTTACAAGTTGCCTGTTTTTGCTAGTTTTTTTTTTTTTGCTTTACGTCGCACTGACACAGATAGGTCTTATGGCAACGATGGGGCAGGAAAGGGCTAGGAGTGGGAAGGAAGCGGCCGTGGCTTTAATTAAGGTACAGCCCCAACATTTGTCTGGCGTGAAAATGGGAAACCACGGAAAACCGTCTTCAGGACTGCCGATAGAGGGGTTCGAACCGAATATCTCCCCAATACTGGATACTGGCAGCACGTAAGCGACTGCAGCTATCGAGCTCGGTGATCTGAACGTAACAGACGTAACTATAACCACTGGAAAATCGCGTGGTCATTGAACTGATGCTAGAGGCGCGAAGATTGATGGAATCACTCAATCTGACGATGAACGTATGAAAACATTAGAGATCTCGTTTCAAAATTTGTGTTTCTTTTTTGTCGCTAAAAAAAGGAGGAGGGCATTTCTTAGATTTTTGCATATTCCCTTCCGACGGTTCTTTCATGTTATAAGGAAAACATGTCTGGGGAAGAGCGGACGTAGTATTTATGCTACACGTTTTATACAATGTAAATTATATCGGATCGTGATTAAAAGCCAGTGCCTTATCCAAAGCCGCAATAGGAGGACAGTCATGTCCTAGATAAGCAAACAACTATGCCCTAAAAACTAGCTAAATAAGACCTATTAAAGTAAAATATGACTGAAGTATTTTAGGGATAGATAGCAAGTATTAGACAGTGGCGTATACTGAGTGCTACCAAGGCTATCGGTGATGGTCAGACCTCAAAAAAGAACGATGGAAATATAAAGCACATGACAATATAAGCGTCTGACATAGAGTCCTGCAGAGTGGCCCAGACCATGAGCTGCTTCGGCAATAGTTTGCAATGGGCTTTGAAACGCTCCAACATACGAAGCCCGTGACGTCATCGCACGGACCGGTCTGGGCCTGCGCTTGGCCATTCATATGCGGTGAATCAAGGACAGCGCTGTGGTAGTTCTATGAGCTGGCTGCTTCAATGTGTACAGTGTACTGCGTGTCAGCGGAGTGCGTTGCATTACGGTCGAGTGGAGCCGATCAAGTTTGCCGCGATTTTAAATTTGACTTCTCCGTCTATCCTGTTATTGGAAACGAATGTGGTCTGTAGTCCCAAAAGAAGAGAAACCGCGGCAAAAGAAACTGTGAACTAAAAGGAGAAGAAACAACCGAACTAAAAACCGCACAATACAAGACTTCTGAACCGGAAACTTAACCTAAAAGTCGTATTTGGTTGGTATTCAAGCCTGCAGTTGACGGTGATGGGAAAGACGTTAATTTTGTGTGCTGTACGATCTGCGGTGAATTTTATGTATACACTAGTAGTTACCCGCTGCATCTCGCGTGGATTTCGTAATTTGATTAAAGTAATCGTTCCTCGGTACTATACTAACACATTGTCTGAAATTCCCTAAAGTATAAAACCTCAGTGAAAAATTGACTTTCATCTACCGCAGAAACTCTTTGTAAGCCACGTTTGTGGTATTGCCTTTAAGGGCTAAGACGACCATGCGACATAAAACTGTACAAGTGAGAACGTCTTCTCTCAAGTAAAAAGAAAAGTGTCTTTATTTTTAAAGGAGATTCCAAATACATATCTCCACATCTGTAACATCTTCAGGTTTTGAGATGTAAGTAACCCCTTTATCAGCCCTTCCTCCACCTCCACCTCCACCTAAGTGGATTTTCCGAAAGCAAAATGAGATATGTTTATTTTTAAAGGTCATCACAAGTACCAAGTTCCATGTCTGTATCATGTAAAGTTTTCGACATACACTGTATATATTCCGGTACTCATTTAAAAAATTCACCTGTTTTTTCAATTCTTTTCAGTCCCTTAAGTGGTTTTCCTACAACCAAAAATACGTGTTTATTGATAAAGGAGCTGCCAAATACCAATTATCACGACTGTAACATCTTACAGTTTTTGAGATATTTGTATCCTCTTGAAAAGAACTGAACACCTATTTCAAACACCTCCCCCCGCGCCGAAGTTGATTTAACCCCCCAAATATGAGTGTTTTTTTATTTTCAAAGGTGATTTCAAATACCCATTTTCACGTCTGCATCATCTTTAGGTTTTTTAGATATAAGTATCCTCATACAAATAATTAAATTCAACTAATATTTCAGTCCTTTCATCCCCCTTAAGTGGATTTTACGAAACCAAAAGGATACGTATTTCTTTTTTCTAAAGGAGACTCTAAATACCAATTTTTACGTCTGTAACAACTTCAGTTTTGGAGATATCAGTACCCTAATAAAAAAAATTCAACCCCCTTTTCAGTCCCTCTTACCCCCACGTTAAGTGGGTTTTCCAAAAACAAAAAAATACCTGTTTTTTATTTTTAAAATATTTTTTTTACGTCGCACCGACAAAGATAGGACTTATGGCGACGATGGGAGAGGAAAGGTCTAGAAATGGGAAGGAAGCGGCCGTGGCCATACTTAAGGTACAGCCCCAGCATTTGCCTGGTGTGAAAATGGGAAACCACGGAAAACCATCTTCAGGGCTGCCAACAGTGGGGTTCGAATCCACTATCTCCCGGATGCGAGCTCACACGCACTCCTAACTGCACGGCCAACTCGCCCGGTTTTTTAAAATATTAAAAATATCAATTTCAACATCTGTAACATGTTAAGTGTTTGATATACAATGTAGATATGCTCATCTTAAAAATTCACGCCAACCCACATTTCAGTCCTTTTTACGCCCTCCCCCCTTAAATAATACATATCTCTTTAAAAAAAAGAGATTATAAATACCACTTCACGTCTGTAACATATTAAGTTTTAAGATATACTTTAGATATGCTCAGGGATTATGTGTACCAGTTTTGGTTGGCAGCTATGCCCGAACGTACACACATAATCTCGCTGCTGTAGAATCCTGGAGCTGACGTTGCCATGGTTGGGGCAGTTAATTTATTTATCCGATTCCGAGAGCAGGGGTAGTGTGGTGCCAATATCTCCATAATGGTTGGTTTTAGGGCATTAAACATGGTTTTCGGGCCCGTAGGGATTACCGAGTTTTGTTCTTTGCGTTAAGGGGCTGAAAATGAGCTTTGTCTCGACCTTGCACATAATTCGATATTTCGCCTATATTAGCCTATTATTTTTATATCTTTCCCGTCGCCCCCACCTCAAATTGTTCTGAAAAAATATACAGCCCATGTCCTTCAGTGATAATGTATGTTTACATAAGAAAGGATTTTTAGAATCGGTCCAGTAGTTTCTAAGATTACCCTCTAGATATACACAAAATTAAAACATTCGCATTCCCTCTTTATTATATTACCGTATAGATTAAAGGAGTAGGACTGATTTTGTCTTTTTATGATTAGATAAAAACTTATGAACGAGGAGTGATTGAATGACGAGTATTCTAATATTTGTGTGTCATCAGACTCCACGACTATGCCACAACCTGCCAAAGTAATGAAGTTTTGTTTTCGTGGACTGACGTTCGTGATGCTCCTATTCCAACAGATGAGCTGGAAAGATATTTAAAGGAAATTGTGGAATGGAAGAAGATAGATATAGTGTCCTATTGGAGAACAAATGAACAAAACTATCCAAAATTTCACCAGATCGCTAAGAAAGTATTATGTATGCAAGCATCAAGTTCAGCTTCAGAGAGAAATTTCATTTCAGCGGGCTTCATTCTCAACGCGCGACAGTCTCTTCTACAACCAGACAATGTTGATGCTCTTCTTTTCATTCACAGTAATTCCATTCCACCCCCATTAGCAATGACAAATAAACTATGCACACTAAGTAAAAGCTACCTTCAGGTTTGTTTTTGTTGTTGGCATATTGCACGTCATTTCAGTTAGTATTTTATTTTGAGGTAAACGCGAATGAAGTCATATGAATATGCTTCGTGTTTTTTAGATTCATTTTCAGTCAATTGCAGATGAATATTAGTTTATAACAAAGTTTCTGTTTGTTTTCAATTATTATTATTATAATTATTACAGTGCAGGAAAAATCTCAAAATGCGATTAGCCCACTTAGAAATGTGTTATTAGCGTACGGGAATTCGTAGAGTGAGTGATCCGAACAGTAGTGTGACGCGAACATTTCGTTGTGCACGGCGCACATGTTATTGTGGAGAAGTGCTCAAGGTTATTCACTGAGCCCGCCCAGTGCGGTGGACTGCGGTGGGCTGTATGAGACCAGTGCTGTGGGCCAGTACGCGGCCGCGTCAGAAGAAAACGGTACTGCACGGGCTGGGCTGCCGGAGCCCGTGGGTTTGAAGTGCTGCGCGGTGGGCCTGGCTGCAGAGCTCTGGCTGACATATTGTTCCATTTACAAAACTTGAAAGCAATGAGAGAAAACGTCGACCACGCGCGGCTTGCTGTTGAATACCCGATAGGTGCGGGGACCGGGGGGGTTTGGGGTGGATAGCTGTGCTAGGCTTCGCTCCGTCAGATCACCCTGCTAACTAACAACCATGCGTTCCTCAACTCATACTTCTGACTTAATTATATACTGTAGATAACAGAGTGCTGGCATTTCACTTCCATTTACTTCTACGTCCTTGTAGGAAGACACTGCAGGGCTGATGTTATAGGAGAAATATAGTTATTTTACCAAGGAAAAACCCACTAGGACATGGGAGGGAACGAAACAAATAGCACGAAGATCTGTCTAGTTGAAGTTCTAATTTTCTCTCTCTTTATGAATAGCTATATAGGAAGGGGATAAAAGGCTGGAACAGGTAGATAATTTTAAGCGTTTAGGATGTATGTTCTCTCAGGATGGTAGTATAGTAAGTGAGACTGAATCGAGGTGCAGTAAAGCTAATGCAGTGAGCTCGCAGTTGCGATCAATATATTCTGTATCAAGGAAGTCACCTCCCGGACGAAACTATCTTTACATCGGTCTGGTTTCAGATAAAATTTGCTTTAAGGGAGCAAACGCTGGGTGGACTTATGATACCTTATTCGGAAGTTGAGGAAAAATCCTTTTCTTCTCGCGTGTCCGAAGACGACGTCACTCTAGGTCATTGTAGGTCAGAAAATGGTGGGTTTTATTTGTCCTTTTTTTTGTCTTTTTCGGCGTGTTTCGGATTATTGGTTCTTTATAGTCATTTTTTGGTTCTTAACGTTTTTTTAAACGTCACCTTCTTCCGACTACATTTTTACTACCCATTCTCAATTCGAATCGTCATTAGGTGACCCATCACTTCTTAACATCTTTTATCTAGTAAATACATATGTTTGAACCATATATGGAAAGAGAGGAAATGAGATAAAAATAAAATGAAGTGAAAAATTGAAACTAGTAATTAAAAATCGGGGGTATCAAATTATGTGCAAGATAAGTGAAATATTGAAAGGAGAAAATTTTGATGCGAGTGTTCTTGAAGAGGAAGATCTCACTTGCTTGAAGTATGAACCCTTAACATCCGTTGACGCGGAGAGAAGTTCTTCGATGTTTCGCAACGTGTTGTCCGAAAAACGACGATCCTTTACACCTAAGAACCTGGAGATTACTGTTGTGATATACTGCAAAGCACCTGAGGTAGGATTTCCAAATTCCAATTGCTGTAACCCTAGTGTGGTTAAACCAAATATGATTCCAGTTATACTAATTTCAATGTCTTTCTCCAGAATGTCCATTGCGGATTTGCTGAGTTCATTTTAGGTAGAAAATAATTCATTCTGAATTCTGCAAATACGTTTCTTAACAAACACGGAATTCTTTTATAATTATGTTAAGCTAAAAACATGTGCTGCCTAAAAGAAGTATTTACTTACATATTTTTGCACTCTATGCTGTATACCACCAGCATTTTGCATTTTTAAACATTATATTCCTTTATTTTTTATTTATTTATTTATTTATTTAATATCCATGAAAAAGCCCTACTTTTTCTAGCATATTACGACTGTAGGTTATAACTAGTTACCTTAATTACTACAAACATATAATACAAAATTTTTGAAGTAATTGATTACACACACGTATTAACTAAACTGGGAGAAAAGGAAAACTACTCTTAATTTTTTCTAAAATAAACTGCATAAACTTAAAAAATTCATTCAAACAACAGATCTTGTGAAATATCCTAAAAATAGGTTTGACTAACATTACTGTACAACAATTTAAGTATTGTCGAAAATATATCTAGTTTTACTGAAGAATGGACAATCAAAAATAAGGTGAGTTGCAGTTTCTTCATCTCCACTAAAACAACTGTTATTACTACTAATTTTGAATTTATATAAATAAAATTTGAATTTTCCGTTACCCGAAAGAAACTGAGTGCTGGTGAAGTTTCGTTTCAATAAACTGCAGTCCAAACGGTCCTGTACTGTGGGAAAAAAAGATGTCTTCCATACTGTTCCTTTAATAAATATGTAATTAAAAGTAAAATTATGAAATAATGTGGATAGCATTTTTACGTTCTTTTTGCCAGTTTTTAGTCCTTTTTCTTGGATGTTATTTATAGGCCATGTATAGGCAATTATTCCTGTAGGTCTTCAACTTCTAACCCTTAGTTACAAATAACTAAAATGAAAGTAGCGAGAATGATTGCTGGTACAAACTGGTGGGAACAATGACAGGAGAGTACTCGGAACGAGGAGATAAAAGCTGAGGTAGGAATGAACTCGATGGGTGAAGCTGTAAGCATAAAACCGCTTCGGTAGTAGGGTCATGTGAGGCGAACGGAGGAGAATAGATTACCTAGGAGTATAATGGACTCTGTTATGGAGGGTAAGAGAAGTAGAGGGAGACCATGACGACGATGCTTAGACTAAGTTTCTAACGATTTAAAAATGAGATGTATAACACTAAACAAGGCCACAGAATTACAGTAGTTACAGATAGAGGATTGTGGTGGCGTTTAATAAATTCGCAGAGGCTTACAGACTGAACGTTGAAAGGCATAACGGTTTATAATGAAGATGTATGTTTGTATATAGCTGTGAAATATTGAACTCATGACCTTGACGGACCAAAGAGTTCAATATGAACCATAAAATCCAGAGACAAACCTCATCTAGGCGTTCGAGAGTGATATTGGTGCAGCATGCTACATTCACACTGGATTAAAAGAAATGAAGGAGCCAATGTGGCCGTCAACAAGCATCTTCAAACGTTTCTCTTCCCGTGCCAATTAGAAATCTTCCAGTTCTTTGGACACATCACGAGGAGAGGAGAAAATCTAAACGTTGCATCATGCAAGGGAAGATCGAAGATGACGGGCAGATGGATCGATGAATTTACATACTCATTGGATCTCGGCGTTTAGAAATAATTAAACCAATTGTGAATGAAAATCTCCTATAGGTAGCCGTACTCACAACCAACACATAAAAGATTACGTGGAGCGCTTTGCAGAAAAAATCTGTAAATCCATTATTCCACTTGGAAATGCCAGTAAGCCTTGCGAGCCTGTATCAGAGCCCGCACGTGATAATTTTGGAGGAATGATTTTTCAACTTGGCTCTCCTAACATGATTATCACCGTCTAGAAGAGTAAGAGTTGAGATCGTGATCCTCTCGGGAATCAAACCATTATTCCCACTCTGCGCTCAGGTGTGGTAATCGATCCAAATGCATGATGCAACTCTTTGGTGTAAGTGGGACGCTCTGATGAACAAGGAGTGATATACTATTTAAAGGCATTCCGAACCAATTTTCTATTTCGACTTGTGCTTAGCCTGAAGTATAATACTCGTCACGTAAGGCTATGAACTTAAAAGAAAATATCGCCGCCCTATTCTCTCTTTTCTTAATCGCTCATCACTGCTGCCAACTTGACTAGTCACATATCGAAATCACGAGACATAACCATCAACAAACTAACTTCAATGTACATATTGTTACGAATAAAACTCCATCTGTTTCATTACTCTAATTTATTTCAGGATGACCTAATAAATGCACATACACACACACACACACACACACACACACATATATATATACAGTATATATATATTCAGACACAAACAATTCTAACCAGTTATGAATCGCCACAATAATTACCAGTCTATTTACAAATCTCTCTACCTTATGGCGCAGCAGGGATCCATCTCGTCCCTTTACCTGGGACACTAATCCTTACTTTAACTTTCCCACAAATCCAGTCACAGCCTACAGCCACTGTGCGTAGACAGCTGGATTTGAACACAGTGCCCCTGGCTATACAACACACGACGACTGTTCGTCAGTTCGACTCCAATTATAGTCCAGTACTTCACACAGTCCCGTGCAGTGAACAACAGAACAGCTCCACAGTATTCAACAGCATGACGATACTCACAACGGCGAACATTAACACAGGTCCTTTTATCCTCGCACTCACGATAGCGCGTTTCCTCGCTGGTTCACGGCGATTCACAGTCCACAGAATTACACGAACACACAGTACAGTCTTCCGTTCTGTCGCCTCCAGTTACACACTCACTGGTCTCTCCGACGCTATAACAACAGCTCCTCGTTCAGACCGCAGTGGGACACTGGCGACAGCCAACACCTCTGTCTACCCCAGCCCAGCCCAGCCCAGCCCAGCCCAGCCCAGCCCAGCCACCGGACCCCAACTCACTGAGTGTCACACTGACTCCCCCACGGAGTCCAACTCTGACTCCGGATCCAACACTTGACTGACTGTCCGCGGTTTGCCTCCCTTTTTATAGGTCACGTGATTTGATCCAGAAATTTCAAGATGTCTCTAGAAGCAGAACATTCCCGTTGAATCTCCAAGAAACTCACAGGTAAGCCGGTCGACGAGAACAACACGCAGAAAGGCCGGCGCTACCCCACTAGCCGGCTGGGAGGTTCCAGGTCGTCTGAGTCACCAGCCCCTATCTGGAAGTACCGAAAGGAGCTACCACGGGACTGACACGTGGCAATATCTATAAAGGAGGTTCCCTAACCCAAGTAAATGATCAATCGAGATTTTCATAATTAAGTCAGTTTTCAAGCTCAATGAGGAATTGAAGAAATACACGCCCTCTCTCACCCTCAGTTAATTTAATGTTGCATATTTTGCCTTTATTTTGATATACGCATTACTGTAACCGTAATCTTCGATGCTTGCCTGGTATAAATAATCAAGCTCCCTCCTTGAAATTTTCTATTACTTGCCGGATTTACGTGAAACCACGCTGTAATGTGCCTAGGTAGACACAAGCAAATATCTTACATGCACATATGCCGTAAGTCAATAAGGATACACAAAAGCTGTCTGCAAACCGTACCAAAGTCGTGACAAGACAAGACAAGGTTAGGTTATATTGATAAATACATTTCCATCCATTTCAACTGAATTGATCTTTATAAACGAGTAATTCTGCTTTCCTCTTCGGAGTTGTTGCAGATTTTTCTCGCAACTTACACATCCTAATTGCATTCTATACATACGAATTGGACGAAATAAGACCATATTATTAAAATGTCCGCCTCTGTGGTGTAGTGGTTAGTGTGATTAGCTACCACCCCCGGAGGCCCGGGTTCGATTCCCGGCTCTGCCACGAAATTTGAAAACTAGTACGAGGGTTGCAACGGGGTCCACTCAGCCTTGGGAGGTCAACTGAGTAGAAGTGGGTTCGATTCCCACCTCAGCCATCCTGGAAGTGGTTTTCCGTGGTTTCCCACTTCTCTTCCAGGTAAATGCCGGGATGGTACCTAACTTAAGGCCACGGCTGCTTCCTACTCTCTTCCTTGTCTATCCCTTTTCATCGTTCCATCCCCCACCCAGGCCCCTGTTCAGCACAGCAGGTGAGGCCGCCTGGGCGAGGTACTGGTCATCCTCCCCAGTTGTATCCCACGACCCTGAGTCTGAAACTCCAGGACACTGCCCTTGAGGCGGTAGATGTGGGATCCCTCGCAGAGTCCGAGGGAAAAACTGACCCAGGAGGGTAAACAGATTACGACGACGACGACGACGACGACGACGACGACGACGACGACGACGACGACGATCATTAAAATGCTGTGTTCATTTAACACCAACTACTTTATTAAATGCATTACACTCCTACAGAAAAAGAAAATATTCTTTCATACCCGCAAACGTAGCAGTAGTTATTTTCATAATACGGCAGCGGCAGTAAGTTTAATCTCCCAAGTCACGGAAAAACCACGACTGTACATTGCCAACGCCCAAGATTAACAGCAAGTCTAAGACGTGGTATCAGCAAGTAGGGTCCTTAAACTGTATCGTTAGTGACACTGGATCGAACCCAAAAGTTAGAAAATAACCATAAATCACTACATTCAGCCTTGACAGGGGAGAAAGAGTGAGTTTTATTTTTAAAAAAGCTCTTTGTTCGTGGCGTCGACCTCTGTAGATCTTTTGCCACAACTTGCACAATATGATTTGAACCTGCGTGTAATTGTAATTGCGGAAGTGTAGAGTTTTGAATGTGAGGAAAGGAACGTTAAGGACGACACAAACACAATCATTTACAATTAAAAGCCTTTGAACCCGCCGAGAAACGAACACGGGGCCACGGGGTGACAGGCGGGCGCGTTGCCCCCTACACCGCGGGGCCGGAAAAGAGCGAGGTTTTATACGCTTAAAAGACAGCGAGTATTCTCACAGTCCTTTGTGCGAATAATTTGTTTCGTGTTTAACCTCATTATTCTACTATTTCTGACAGCAGTATTGGAGTTACATATTCCAGGAACTGTAACTCGGTGACTGATGACTGATGATTTGAGTGCAGCAAATTATTTAAGAGTCCAGAAGGTTCAGAGGGCCCCGGGTTCAATTCCTGGCATGGTGAAGGATTTTAACTAAGTATAGTAAATGCTGCTGTCTAGGATACCGGGTGTTTGTGAACGTTATTATACACATCTTTGTCTACATACTGCCAGCACCCAAGGAAACAACCAGTACTGAATACATGTCTCCACAAAGGGTTGGAGTCAGGAAGGGATTCTGGACGTAGGCTAAAACTGGGCTTAATTCTCATTAGGGTTGACCCTCGGCGATTGGGAAAAGTAAGTAAGTGTGCAAGAAAGTGTTCGTGGTGATTATTGTTTTGAAAGGAAGTAAAACTGGACAACCATCCTCTATTAACATTCATCAGGGGGTTAAGTTGAAGGCATCCAACAGTTCGAAAAATGAAGGTATCGGCCAAAGAAAGACAAGGGCCAATAAGGAAGCGAAAATGAAAGACTGTCTAGGCCACCACACGTAATACCGTCGGGGTCGGAAACGAACAAGTGTTGACCAAGCGAGGTCAGATAGTATAGATGAAAGTGAGAACCCTGGCACAAGGGGAAGCAATGCAGGACTCAGTTAAGGGCCCTCTGGGCCCTGTTTCATAAAACTAACTAATAATATTAGCTAATAATATTAGAACTCATAAAAATAATTATTAGTTAACCAAATTCTGTTTCATAAAGATTTACACATGACTAATAATAGGCCTATTAGTTCATTAGTCAGCTGATACAAATGGAGGTTAGAATCGGTCTGTTGCATATGTTCTTGGTTTGGGTTTGTTCCTAGCAGTAGGCTAATGCTTGACTACAACCGACCATTAATCCACATGTTCAAAAGGCAAACTTGATGTTTTCGTTGTCGTGACTTCAATTCATATGAAAATGGATAAAGGAAGTGAAAATAATGTGAGAGAAGAAAATTTCTTTGCGGAAAGTGATTGAGTTAAAGCGTCAACTATTCGCAGCCTTTTGCACACTATATCTCTCCTTGTTCCTTTTACTTTTTTTATTTCATGTGCTCTTAAAAATCTCTGTTGAGATGGACTAGCAAAATCTTTGTTTACTACCCCTGTTGTTGAGGGCAGTAGAATAACAGCCACGGTATCCCCTGCCTGTCGTGAGAGGCGACTAAAAGGGGTCCCAGGGCTCTCAACTTGGGAACGTGTGTTGGCGAACATGGGGCACTGAGATGAGTCCTGCCATTGCTTCAACTTACTTCTGCCAGGCTCATTTTAATCTACCCTTCTGACCTCCCTTGTTCAACTCTTGTTCTTTTCCGACCCTAACAGTATTAGGTTGCGAGGCCGAGAGAGTCTTTCATTTTCACGCCCTTCGTGGCCCTTCTCTTTCTTTAGCCGATACCTTCATTTTAAAAATGTCGCATCCTTTCCCTTTTTCTATCTGATTAGTGTTGTTATAGATGATTGTTGCCTAGTTGTAGCCTACTTCCTCTTAAAACAATAATCATCACCAACATCATCTTGGTTTACTGGTGATATAAGCCAAGATTTCAAAAGATACTTGGAGTGTCCGAGCAGAACTGCACTAGAGAAACACAATGATACTGTGTATCACTACCAACCTTGCAGTGAAATGTTCTATTACCTACAAATCCTATCAAGCAATTACTCAAAATTTATGTAATCTAACCCAAATCTCCCATTGTACCGGTATTCGTATGTTTGTTACATGTCAGTACAGGCTGTTTTTGACGTAACATTTATTGAACGGTGAATACCGACACTCGTTCCTTATTACTATTTGAATCAGTCGACCATTTCAGTGATCTTCATGATTTTATGCCAAAATATTAAAATACCGCTCACTTTGGTTTCACTAATAATATGAATTATGATTCAAAATACACTCATGGAAATAATCCTAATAATATGAGTAACTTTTATTAGTCATGTTGTCTATGAAACAATTTACTAATATTATTAGGAACATCTACTAATAATTTTGACTCATAAACTAATAACTAATATTATTAAGTAATAATTTTATGAAAGATGATACTAATGTTATTAGTTAATATTATTGGTTTCTTACTAATAATATTAGTGAAAGATGTTTTATGAAACAGGGCCCTGACCGCCAAGCCACGCTCCCAAATTATGACCGCTGGGGCCCCTTTCAGTCACCTCTTACGACAGGGGGTGGGGCTACCGAGGGTGTTATTCTATCACCACCACCCACAGGGGGAGTAAGTAAGCAGGTAAGTAAGTAAGTAAGTAAGTAAGTAAGTGAGTGAGTGAGTGAGTGAGTAATTAATTAATTAATTAATTAATTAATTAATTAAGTAAGTAAGTAAGTAAGTAAGTAAGTAAGTAAGTAAGTAAGTAAGTAAGTACTGTAGGTAAATAAGAAATAAAAATGTATGAAATTGCTTAGTCGTCTTCATAAGGCATTTTCTGTAAATTGAATGTATTCCAAATAGTGGAGAAGAATGAATGCATCCACTTTAATGCTCTCAGGAACTCGACTCAAATAAATTATTCAGCAGCAATATACGGGCTCTATTCTCAGAGGAATGTACTGTACTTGGTAAACGTTATTTGCCTTGAGAAAATAATCGGAGTTTTCAAGCCTTCCATCAACTGTCTTGTTCAGAGAATAACTACATTAGACCGTAAAATGTTCAAACTTGAAGGTGAAAGCAATGAATGAATTAAAGTTCACGGCGAAGACTGCGGAATTGTGGTATTGCTTGTTGTGTAGAAATCATGCTGTTATCAGCCTTTAATAGAAGACATTTGTGTGTTTATTCACTTGTTAACAGGTTAGTTGTCCGCCTCTGTGGTGTAGCGGTTAGTGTCGTTAGATGCCACCCCTGGAGGTCCGGGTTCAATTCTCGGCTGTGCCACGAAATTTGAAAAGTGGTAGGGGGAGTGGAACGGGCTCCACTCAGCTTCTGGAGGTCAACTGAGTAGACGGGGTTCGATTGCCACCTCAACCATCCTCGATGTGCTTTTCCGTGGTTTCCCCACTTCACTTCAAAGCAAATGCCGGGATGGTATCTACCCTGAGGCCACGGCGGATTCCTTCCTCTTCCTTATCTCTCCCTTGTAATCTTCCAATCCTCCCTACAAGGCCCCTGTGCTGCAAAGCAGGTGGGACGACCTGGGTGAGGTACTGCTTCTTCTCCTTAGTTCTATCCCCAGAGCATAAATCTCACACTGCAGGACACTGCCCTTGAGGCAGTAGAGTTAGGATGCCTCGCGGAGTCTGACGGAAAAACTAACCCTGGACGGTAAGCCAATTAAGAAAGAAAAAAAAAAGAAAGAAAGAAAGAAAGAAAGAAAGAAAGAAAGAAAACAGGTTTGTTTTGGGGTACTTTTTGACGAAGAACTTGAAAGGGTATTATTTTCCCGTGAACGACTATACCTATTCTAAACTGATAGTTTCGTAGTGATACTGGGTAATCGACTTTCAAGTAGATATAACTGGGGTGTAAGGTTCTGTGGATCCTACTGGAAATTTTGTCTTAAACATCCGATATTAAGTCCCCATGAAAGACCGAAAATATCGAGCAAGTTGGTCACGCGGTTTGGTTTATGTAGCTGTGGCAGAAAAATCATCTCTTGAGTCCTGATGTAGCATATATGCTACAAGTCATTAAAAAACTAGCAAAAGTTATTCTTTGCTGAACACTTTAAAATTATTTTAGCAAAATATAACATATTGAATGCGGGAACAGGTTTGGGCCTGAAGAGGTTAAAGAGCATAGTGTAGTTTTGCTTTTAAATGATAATGCTATTTTTCTTCCTTTCTTAATCTGCTTACCCTTCAGGGTTGGTTTTTCCCTCGGACTTAGCGAGGGATCCCACCTCTACCACCTCAAGGGCAGTGTCCTGGAGCGTGAGACATTGGGTCGGGGGATACAACTGTGGAGGATGACCAGTACCTCGTCCAGGCGGCCTCACCTGCTATGCTCAACAGGGGCCTAGCGGGGGGATGGAAAGATTGGAAGGGATAGACAAGGGAGAGGGAAGGAAGCGGCCGTGGCCTGAAGTTAGGTACCATCCCGGCATTTGCCTGGAGGAGAAGTGGGAAACCACGGTAAACCACTTCCAGGATGGCTGAGGTGGGAATCGAAACCACCTCTACTCTGTTGACCTCCCGAGGCTGAGTGGACCTCGTTCCAGCATTCGTACCACTTTCCAAATTTCGTGGCAGAGCCGGGAATCGAACCCGGGCCTCTGGGGGTGGCAGCTAATCACACTAACCACTACACCGCAGAGGCGGACTAATACTATTTTAAGGAACAAAATGAGATTACATGCTACTTATTTTCAAAAGAAAGCAGATACTTTGGTGATGAATGACTGCACATCTAACGAGGGGAACCTGCCAAGTGTAACAATCCGATTTACTAGAAACTTCACTCATTGAAAGAGAGGTCGAAATAAGTGAACACGTGTTTCGGCTTATCCGTAGACACTCGACCGTGTCCGAGAAAATTACGGTCGAAGTTTCAGATGTGCATTACCTGCCTATTAGCGCGTAGCAAGTTGTTCAACCGACGCGGTGGCGTAGTGGTTTTCCCCCCGACTTCACACTGTTGTGACCCCTGTTCAAATCTTCTCTTTCTTTTTCTTATTAATCCGTATAACCTCCAGGATAGGTTTTCCCTCAGACTTAGCGAGGGATCCCACCTCTACCGCCTCAAGGGCAGTGTCCTGGTGCGTGAGACTTTAGGTCGGGAATACAATTGCGGAGGAGGACCAGTACCTCGTCCAGGTGGCCTTGCCTGCTATGTTGAACGGGGGCCTTATGGGTGACGATGAGAATACCGGAAGGGATAGACAAAGAAAAGGGAAGGAAGCGGCCGTGGACTTAAGTTAGGTAGTATCCCGGGATTTGCCTGGACAAGTGGCAACCACGGGAAACCACTTAGAGGATGGCTGAGGTGGGAATCGAACCCACCCCTACTCAGTTGACCTCCAGAGGCTGAGTGGACCCCGTTCCAGCCCTCGTACCGCTTTTCAAATTTCGTTGCAGAGCCGGGAATCGAACCCGGGCCTCCTAGGGTGGCAGCTAATCACGCTAACCACTGCACCACAGAGGCGGACATATTTTTCTTTTGTTTCATTCATTTATTTTTCTCCATTGACGATTATTTCACGAATGGTTTTGTTCAATAGCGTTGTATTTTTTCGTCTATTGATGTTCTTTTTTTCTGCTATTGGCTTTACGTCGCACCGACACAGATAGGTCTTATGGCGACAATGGGATAGGAAAGGACTAGGACTGGGAAGGAAGCGGCCGTGGCCTTAATTAAGGTACAGCCTCAGCATTTGCCTGGCGTAAAATGGGAAACCACGGAAAACCATATTCAGGGCTGCCGACCCCGAATACTGGATACTGGACGCACTTAAGCAACTGCAGCTATTGAGCTCGGTATATTGATGTTTTGTCTGGTAAATGAATTGTAAAACTTCAATAGTTCTACACTCATTGCACAGCAAAGGGATGTCACGACTAAACGCGTTGCAATAAAAATTCATAATCAATTGCAAGCGCCACTTTTTGGGTAAATGATCCGTTATGCGTGGTTTGTCCCAAACTTATTGCAAACACGTGAACTGTTCAGTAATGGTAACGACTTTCCTTTCCTGAGTGGCATTCTTTTTTTCTTTCATCCGTTTAACGTTCTACCTCTGCCTCCAGCCCTCGTACAAGTTTTCAAATTTGGTGCCAAAGCCGTGAATCAAACCCTGGCCTCCGGGGGTGGCAGCCAATCACACTAGCCAGTACACCACAGAGGCGGGATAAAAAACATTCGTGCTGTACGCTCTAAAAGGTACGTACAGCACGTCGGAAACTTCAACCATCGTGTTCTCCGAAACGCTCGAGTGTCTATGGACAAGCCGACACATGTGTTCGTGTAATTCAGCCCCTCTTTCGCTGATCTTTCTTTAAATTCGGGTTGTTACACTTCTCGGGTTCCCCTCTTAAGTCACTCTAATCGTTAATTTGCAACTCAGTCAGGTTATCTAGTCTAATGGTGTTTCTAACATTACTCGGGTGACTACCACAGATTTTCTTGAGTGGTGGAATCAGGATTGCAATGACTCTATTACAGAGACAGCGTGAAATTAACATGTTTAATCTTTCAAGAATCTCTCTGGGAATATAGTTCCAGAGCCAGTAATATACAGTCATTCCACTGGAAATATACGCTTGTTGGTTCAACACGTCCAGTATTCAAGTATATTTTAACTCACTTTCACACCAGTGTCATAATATGACTACCACTGGGATCAAACCTTTCCTTTCAGTGTTTCAACTGGTTTCTAGCTGATATATATATATTGTTTTTTGCTAGTTGCTTTACGTCGCACCGACACAGATAGGTCTTATGGCGACGATGGGACAGGAAGGGGCTAGAAGTGGGAAGGATGCGGCCGTGGCCTTAATTAAGGTACAGCCCCAGCATTTGCCTGGTGTGAAAATGGGAAACCACGGAAAACCATTTTCAGGGCTGCCGACATTGGGGTTCGAACCTACTAACCTACTAAGCGACTGCAGCTATCGAGCTCGGTTAGCTGATATTTAAAAAATGGTTAGTTTTACTTAAAAATGTTTAAACAAACTATTCCAATTCATTTAAGGGAGCAATAAAGCAGTACTGGTAAAAATTGTCGATTTTGGTTTTTTTGTAGAACATTATCTGCAGTTTTCTCTTTCATTTGATGTATGTTTCATTGACTTTGTATGACTGCAAGTATTTATAAATATATGTTACTCCAAAAGTATTTGTCCAGATGTTATGAGCACTTGTTCAGTAGACAATATATCTCGGGAACTTTTTTTGCTCTAGAAGGAGGTGATTTATGTAACATTATAGTAAATATCACAAGAGTCTAGCTCTTGAGGGAGTAATAGATTCGCGTTTTGCCGCATAGCGCTGTAAGAAACAATCGGAGCATTTCGGAAAACTTCGGTGAGGGAGCTTTAGTTTCAAGCTGTAGCAGGTCATGTTGGGAACGAGCTGGTGCAGTGGATCTTACAGTGACTCTGTATGTACGTTGTCTACGAGATAAGTAAAAGCCTATGCATACGCGGTCTTTTCAAGTATTAAATTGACAGGGAAGCAGCAGTTCAAATAGTGCCGCTTGATGTCAGTCTATTCCTCCATTCCTCAGCACGATTCCAATTGGCATTATAAGAGTAATTTGCACTCCAGTTCAGCAGGTTAAACGTTGAATCGCGGAAACTGTCAAATGAAACTTGTTAAAACATCATCATCATCATCATCTGTTTACCCTCGAGGTTCGGTTTTTCCCTCGGACTGAGCGAGGAATCCCACCTCTACCGCCTCAAGGGCAGTGTCCTGGAGCTTCAGACTCTTGGTCGGGGGATACAACTGGGGAGTATGACAAGTACCTCGCCCAGGCGGCCTCACCTGCTATGCTGAACAGGGGCCTTGTGGAGGGATGGGAAGATTGGAAGGGATAGGCAAGGAAGAGGGAAGGAAGCGGCCGTGGCCTTAAGTTAGGTACCATTCCGGCATTCGCCTGGAGGAGAAGTGGGAAACCACGGAAAACCACTTCCAGGATGGCTGAGGTGGGAATCGAACCCACCTCTACTCAGTTGACCTCCCGAGGCTGAGTGGACCCCGTTCCAGCACTCGTACCACTTTTCAAATTTCGTGGCAGAGCCGGGAATCGAACCCGGACCTCCGGGGGTGGCAGCTAATCACGCTAACCACTACACCACAGAGGCGGCGTTAAAACATTCTATTCTTTAATAATTTTACAATGATGATTAATCCCTTTGTTCATATAATTTGACAATATATTGCGTTAGTTTTACTTACTGTAATTATGTTTAAATTAATTATTCATAGGTTTTACATTTTATTTGAGGGGGGCTGAATTTTTATTTTGGCAGGCGGTCTCGTATCACATTCATTACGCCCCTGAGAAGATAGTATTTTTGTTTTACAACTTGCTTTACGTCGCACCGACACAAATAGGTCTTACGGCGACGATGGAATAGGAAAGGACTAGGAGTGCGAAGGAAGTGGCCATGGCCTTAATTAAGGTACAACCCTAGCATTTGTCTGGAGTGAAAATGGGAAACAACCGGAAACCATCTTCAGGACTACCGACTGTGGGGTTCGAACCCACTATCTCTCGTATACTGGGTACTGCCCGCGTTTAAGCGACTGCAGCTATCGAGCTCCGTGTATAAATAATCCATAAATACAAGGGAGATAACTGTGGTCAATATGTTGCATGTTGGGTATTCAGCCCGAAGGCTGGTTTGATCCTCAACAGCTCCACCCTCAGCTGTCATCGATGGTCTAGGCATTACTTGAAGAGGCAGACTAGGGATATGATGAATGAGGTAGATTCCAGTTGCTTACATCATCGAGCCATAAATTTCTACTAAGTGTCAGTCTGCCAAGCCCACTGAAATGCACGACACTGTGAGTGATTCGCACCATTTATGACAGAGACAAGCTGTATAAAGAACTGCATTACTAGCATCGCTCATACCTCAATCACTTTCATATCGTCAAAGTCAAGGATGAGACTAAGACAAGCCAGTGAAACTAACAAATTTGATCTGTCCTCTGGCCGAGGCGGTAAAGGCGTGCTCGGTTCGTCCGGAAAGATGCGGGTTCGAATCCCCGTCAGGAAGTCGTAAAATTTAATAAACGAGATTTCCACTTCCGGAGATGTGTATGGCTCTGAGGTTCACTCAGCCTCCACCAAAAATGAGTACCAGGTTAATTCCTGGGGGCAAAGGCGGCCGGGCGTAGAGCTTAACCACTCTATCCCATCAAGTGCCTTTACCTTCCACCACTCCAAGGGCCTTCATGCCCTGTACGGAGATGACTTTGATTTTTTTTGCTTCCTAATAAAAGACACAATGCACTCTAAACTAGGGCGCAGAAGTTGAACACCTATAAATTGCCTAAAAACAGTCCTGTTAAATGGTCTGAAAATATCCAAAAAGGACAAAAAACTCGCAAAAAGGACGTAAAAATGCGATTAAAATTCATTCACGATTTTAGTTTTAGTTACATATTTAATTAAGAAATAACGCTTTGAAATGCAACATTCTGGTTGTATGCAACATACACTGTAAAAATATATGAGTGAAATACTTCTTCTTTCAAGCTGCCTCTGAGGATCAGTGGTAGAGTGTCGGCCTCCGGATCCCAAGGTAGCGGGTTCAAACTTGACAGAGATAGTCGGATTTTTGAAGGGCGGAGAAAAGTCCATTCGACACTCCATGTCGTAGGATGTTCACAAAATTCATTAAATCTCAGCCATAGTCGCCCAAGAGGGTTTCAGTTTACTCGGTCTGCCATCTTGTGGGTCTAGAGTAAAACGGAACGTCGAAATTGACGACAAGACAGCCAGATGGCGTCAAATTGAAATGTCTGCACACGCTAGTTGAGGCCATACGATTATTATTATTATTATTATTATTATTATTATTATTATTATTATTATTATTATTATTATTATTATTATTATTATTATTATTATTATTATTATTATTATTATTATTATTATTACTTCTTCTTTCAGGCATTATACATTTCTACCTTAAAATAATTAAAGAAAGGAATTCCGTGTTTATTAAACGGTACTTGTACATAAAAAGTACTTGAAGAATTCCCCCTCTGGGGAGTATGTTAACCTATAGGGGCCGCGTCCCTTGGTAGCGGATAGGGGGCCCACAGAAATGTGGGCTTGTTCAGACACCTTAGAAATGAACCCGCGGACCAAAAGGCAGCCCAATCCTGGGGGCTTAGTAATACTGGGACACCCTCTCTTCAAGGGTCATAAATATGGAGGGTCCTATCTCAGAGTAAAGAGTAAAAACTTCAACGGCACCTGCAATGAAAAAGAAAGTCTTTGGTACAGTGTAGATGGCGGAAGTGGCAGCCCAGTGCACGGGATGAATTGAGTTAAAGGCATCGGTCCCAATTAAGGGGCATATAACAGTTGTAGGGTCTGTTCCGGATCGGGCGGCTACAAATGGTGTCTGTACTCCATGTTAGGGGCGGTCAAATTATACACTGGCAGTAGCTCTAAAATGCATCCAATGACAGGTGAAGCGACACATCGACTGGAGTGCTTTTTGTTGCGTTAAGGAAATAATTGACATACCAAACGGATCAAATACTAGGGCATCCCCCATTTCAAGCGACGCGCTTCGTCCTCGCCTGAATGGCGTGAAAAATGGGCAAGGGTTACCAACGCATGGACGAAGTGGGCTGAAGAGGCGAGTCCGTCGTCTCCGACTAGCGACCATCAATGTTGGAACGCTCACCGGAAGAAGCCGTGAGCTTGCAGATACCCTGAAGAATCGGCATGTAGACATTGCCTGTGTTCAGGAAACAAAATGGAAAGGTTCAAAATCAAGAAAAATCGGTGATGGTTACAAGGCAATATACCATGGCACAAGTTCAACTCAGAATGGTGTTGCGGTAGTTGTCGGTCAAATGCTGCGAGACTATGGGATTCAGGTTGATCGGATATCTGATCGAATTATGTCGATTAGGATCGACTAACCTGCCTTGATGAGGATAAGGTTATTTATGGGAACAATGGCACTTACATCCAAGCAGTCCCTCCTGAGGAGCATCTGTGTGTTAGTGGGGACCTAATAAATGGATACGTGAGAGAAGCCAAGGATGGATACAGCCATTGTCACGGTGACTAAGGCTACTACGTAAGTAGAAATGATGATGGCTATAGGAATCTAGACTGCGCTGAAGCCCATGACATAATTAGAGCCAATGCATATTTTAAGAAAAGTCCTACACACCTCATAACCTATACCAGTGGATAACGGTCCATTAAGATTGACTATTGGCTGATGCATAGGCATGACCTCAAGATAGTAACAAATGCCAAGGTAATTCCGTCTGATAAGATAGCCCCACAACATCGCCTGCTTGTTCCTGATGTGAAAACTATGAGACAGCTACATTCAACAGCTAGTCCAGAGAAGATAAAATGGTGGAAGCTAACACAGCAGAGAGAGAGAGAGAGAGAGAGAGCAACTGATATCAAAGCCGAGCTAAGATTCTCATGAAGCTGTTTAACAGAATTCTCCACGATGGTAGCATACCTGCAATTTGGTTGACCAGCACTACAGTCCATAACTGGAAAGGCAAAGGTGATGTTGGTGAATGCGACAAATACCGACCAATACGTTTATTGTGACAGAAGATGAAGATTTTTGAACGTATTCTTGATCGTCGCCTACGAAATATCATACACATTTCTACAAACCAATGCGGCTTTGTCAAAGGGGTCAATACAACTGGCGCTATCCATACAGCTCGTCTCCTGATGCAGAAACATAAAGGGAAAAACAAAGCTCTACACTTAGCCTTTTTGGACTTAGAAAATACTTTTGACCGGATACAACATAAGCTTATTTGGAAAGCCATGCGATCCCATTATGTTCCAGAAGCCTATGTTCGGTGGACCCAACTATTCTATGACAAAGTCACCAGTGTGGTTCGCTGTCCGGTAGGGATCTCACCCTCATTTCCCTTCAATGTTGGCATCAAGGTTCAGCATAGTCACCTCTCTTATGTTTCCTATGTATGGATACAGTAACAGCCGACATCCAGACGCCATACCCGTGAAACATCTTAAATGCTGATGATGTGCCCCTTGCGGATCAGTCACAAAGAAATCTGGAAAATCTCCTGCAAATTTGGAAAAACCGTTTAGGTGAATATGGCTTGCGCCTTAACATCACTAAACCCGAGTGTGTGCAATGTTGCTTGCAGACTGCTGGTAGTATTTGCATCGGCGAGCAAGACCTACTTAAAGCCAACCAATTGAAATGTCTTGGATCACTCATCACCTCAGATGGAACGACATTACCAGGCACCCGAGCGTGAGTAAATTCTACATGGCTGAAGTGGCGTCAGGTCACTGGTGTGCTATGCGACAAGAAAATTCCCACCCGTCTGAAGTGAAACGGCTACAAATCCCATGGTCTAACTAGTTGCACTCTACGGGCTGGAATGTCGGCCTACAACTAAGAAGCATGAGCAGGTTGTGGATGGTATTGCGCCCGTAACTAGGTCTAGCCGGTGAACAAGAGATACCCCAGGGGTGCTCAGTTCGACAAGATTACTGACTGGATAAATACACATGGCAGGATTTAACATGAGGTTCGGAAATAAGAATATTCGATATTCGATGAATATTATATCATAATTTATTCAAAATAAAATAAAACTTTTGCCATCCTGATTATCTATGATTATGGGAAATGATCGCTACGTTAAATTACTGATGATTCTTGACATGACATAAAAATAATTCAAACAAATGGGGTGGTACACGTGACTTGTTAGCCCTACAATTCTAGCAGAGTTGTTGTCAGTATTTACATGTTTCATTTGATAATCATATAATTTAATTATTTGAAATTTTTGTATCTTGAAAAATGAGGGCGGTGTATCAAATTCCTCGAACAATATGAAAAACACATTAAATTTTAATGGAGTGAATGAGATATAAGGTAATTAAAATTTACAAAATCTATTACTTCTCATATCAAAATGTTAGTGAAGTTACGTTCTTTAAATATTTATTATCATTAAATGTATCTTGAATGTGCCTTTAAGTAGAAATTAACTCGAGACGTCGAGTATATCTGCCCAAAGTCTTTGTCACTTATCTCCTCGTGAGAACTAAAATCTAACGTTATTATTACGTGGTCGTCTATAAGGAATCGAAATTATTGATTCTTGAAAACCTTTAAATTAAAACAACTTACCGACGTGGGAATACTGTCAAACTTGCAAATTAAATGCCAGTAAAACGTCACAGATTATTCCCTCTGTTAACACATCACATCCGTCAGAAATACACAAGATATAACTATAAAATCTGACTAATTCTACCAGCTATCTACAGGAAAATTTCTAAATAAGAACTATTTACAATATTTACATCACGTCCATGTGCAAATTAACATTAACACTCTCCATAAGACTCATTCAGAAGTATCATTGAAAATGTGGAGTTTCCACGTGAATACGAATACTGGCGATAACAGTGTGCTCGCCTGGTATCGAACTATAGACTTATTTAGATATTTGTTTGAGAATATACTTTCCAGATTTAATGCTTTTCCCGTAAGATTCATACAAATATTCGAAGCTTTGAATTACTGATTTCCATAAGTCACAACAAGAAAAGCTTATTCCTAAATATCAAGACAGAATTCTGGAGTACGTCTCTCAACATATGCTTGTTATCATCATCATAAGAAGACTATCAAATCGACTACACCTTATATAATCTCGAAGAACCATTATCTATTTATTACCATGATCAACATCATGTATTAAAATATCGTCGGACAAACAAGTGACAATCATAAGACTCATATCACATGTACAAATTCACCATAAATTCGCAGTACAATTACAGATTTATAACGACGACTAATATTCATCACAACCGCATATCACACAATGTGTAGTCAGAAAATTACGTAAGAACATGTTATCATCCAAGAAACAAACCTTGCTTCCATTAAATTCGTCTCGATGATTAAATAAACCATTAGGAATTATATATTACTGCTCACGTACTCCTAATAAATCCATAATCTCATTCCGGAATTCACATCCCGATGACATACTACAATTACCACGAGGTACGAATGTAAGTCCAAATATCATGGAAATATCGAAAACATTGGGAAAATATTATCTCAATAAATTCCTAAGACAGATTAACTCACTAATGCAATGAAGTTCGTAAAATAAGAAACGATGGTTACGATAACACATGGATAACTTCAACTGATCTATCATTTCAGAACTCAGTAACACGTGGTCTGGAATCTGAACAAGTACACGAATTAAACTTCATGTCCTATCTCAAATATCAGGCAACAATCAAGGAAATGTCATGAAAAATAAATCAACTACAGACTACAAGACCACACCAAAAGAATAAAATAGAACTAAAGTGCTACAAAGAACATATAAATAAGACGTAGTCGACTTAACTTATACTGTAGTTTTCATGTTGAGCTCCTGGCGTCCTCAATAGAACTTTCTAGGATTGAAATCCTTGGATCACTCCGCTGTTGGCGACGGTCCGTTGATTTAGTAATTCATGATGGAATATGTGTAGAATCCGGCACGAACTGCCATCTTTTTGCGATTAATGCTCTTGAGGTCCTCTTACACTTTACACTTCCCGATGATTTTGCTGAAACTTGTACAGAATAAATTAGGAAAAGTCCTAAGCACAATCCTGCAAGTTGTTATAAAAAACACGTACTTTAATCATTTATCTGTATCTTTTCGACGTCTGTTGGTTGAATACTAATTGTAGTCGTATAGGCTGGCACAATTTAGGTATGGGCTTAACGCTGGTAATGCGTCCACTATCCCTCGTGATGACTGTATCTCCACTGACGTTCACGTAGATCAATGTCTCAAGTGTAGCTGAAGAATGACTGCAACGAAGTGAGAATGAACGTGTGTATGACTCGCTTTAAGTAAGGCAATGCTCCACTGATCGTAGGAAGTACGAATCATTTCAAGTACTGAAATCCTGTCAGTTCCTTAAATTAAATTCACATTACTTTCTGCCAGTACACCATTCAAATTAAATATAAATTCAAGTACTAATTATTATAGTTCACACGTGATATCATTAACACGGTCCAGTCTACTTTCCCTTTTATACACATCTGTAATTACACATATTACTCCGTCGACGTTATTAATAATCTTTTCGTTACTTTTAATCCAGTACAACTGCACGCGAACATATTCCAGCTATTTCCTTCTCTCTTCTTCTTTTATTTCTAATTTTTATTTTCTGAACCAGCTAGCGCTCCCCTTCAGGTTGGAGACTGCTCGCTGCCTTGCCCAAGGACAAGCACGTGCGATGCCGACAGAGAATCAGACTCATGACACACTGCCCTGTATTCAACCAGCTGGCACGGAGCATACTGTTACAGTATGGAGATGAAAATGTTACGTTGGCCATTGGGTCTTGCAAGACTGGACCATATCAGAAATTAAGATGTCTTCCCAGAGAAGATGCAAGAATCATGACTTGGATGGTATGGCCATGTCGCCCGAAGCTCTGAAGACTGAATGATACATACAACCCTCCAATTCGACCCTGGAGGTTGCCGATCCCAAAGTCGTCCCAAAAAACGATGGCTCGACTGCATCAAGGAAGACATGAGTCTTCTGGCATCACTGAAGCTAACGCCATTGATTTCAGGAAGTGGAGGATGGCATGTGTTTAAAAGTGGACCTTGCACCAATAGAGGACTAAACGCTAGGAAATAAGATGATTTGCAAAATTCAGATTTACATGTTTTTTCCACCTAAAATGAGTTAAGCGAACCCGCAATGGACATCCTTGGGAAATAATTTGAAATTAGTGTAACTGGAATCATATTTGGCTTATTCATACTAGGGTTACAGACATTGGAATTCGGAAACATGACTTCAGTTTTCTTCGCAGTGTATCACAATAGTCATATCCAGGTTTGTAGGTGAAAATGATCGTCACTTTTCAGACAGCACCTTGCAAAACATCAAGAAACTTTTCTGCACATCAACGGGTGTTAAAGGTTCATACTTGAAGCAAGTGAGAGCTTCCTCTTCAAAACCACACACATAAAAATTCTCCTTTCAATTGTTTCACTTTTCTTGCACATAATGTGATACCACTGGTCTTTTTCAAGCATTAGTTTCATTTTTCATTTCATCCTAATTTTATTTTCTCTCTTACTACACAAAAGATGTTTATGACATGATGGATGAACTAATGACGATTCGAATTGAGAATGGGCAGTGTAAATGTATTCAAAAGGAGGTGAACTTGTAAAAAAAAACCATTGAGAACTAACGAAGTGCTAAAAAGGACGTATAACCCAAAAAGCGCCGAAAAAGTCAAGAAGGGACAACAGATATAACCCAACATTTTCTAGCCTACAATGACCCAGAATGAACATGTATTATGTTCTGTCCCTCGAGATAAAAAAGGGATTTTTCCTCAACTTCCGCACCCTAATTATAAACACTAGGTATCGCCAGTAAAGCCTTCTCTGTTCACTGAGCGGGACATGAAATAGGACCGTAATTGATGAATGGTGGTGAGGTGAGGTATTGTGGAAGCTGACTTGTACTGATGTGAACACGAGTCTCTACCTTATTTTTTTGAAAGGTAGAGGAACACAGCTCAGAGTTTTAGATAGGTGAAGGTGTCTCATATTACGACATCAGCTTCGCATTTCTCTGATTCGACACGAGGGAACGATTACTTCGTTCGAGAATAGGCTCGTCCTTGGGGCTTTCACATCTGTCTTTGAAAGGGAAATTCGGAAATAATACAAAAAAGATGTTTATGATATGATGAACTAATGACGAATCGAATTGAGAATGGGCAGTGTAAACGTAAAGGTGAAGTTGTAAAAAGCCCATTGAGAACTAAAGAAGTGCTAAAAAGGACGTATAACCCAACATAATAATAGTAATAATAATATATAATATATTATTATATATTATTATTGACTCATTATAATCGTTTCTAACACTGATCGAGTTGGCGCGCAGCTATGACCTAGCTATTGGGAGATAGTGGGTTCAAACCCCACTGTTGGCAGCCCTGAAGATGGCTGTACCTTAATTAAAGCCATGGTCGCTTCCTTCCCACTTCTAGCCCTTTCCTATTCCATCGTCGCCATAAGACCTATCTGTGTCGGTGCGACGTAAGGCATATTGTAGATTTCTTCTAACATGCTCCAGGCGCGTGAGACCAAGTGTACATCGGAACATTCACGTTTCCATGGCATGGGGGTGTTTTCGTGTTTCATGGAGGCTTACCAGCATTCGGCAACAGGGCTTACACGATTCTTATAACTTATACGTTTGCCTTCAGACGAACAGGCACTCGGCGATCGCACAGCACTACAGTGACTTTCCTCCATTTCAGCCAGGCTGTATACAAATATTCATGGGCGTCAGAGAGTGTATCCTCTTCTGCAGACATGAGCGACCAAGGTACTCGAATCACTCAACTTTGTTTAAATTTGGCCTTGACATTGATGGCTCCACTCGCCTGAAGTCCATACACTGAGTTGGCTACTTCGCATTCTCAACGCTTACTCTGAGTTCATTCTTAGCCAACCTAGCTTCCCGTTCCTGGACATGTTTCTCGACGTTTCGCCGTTCTTCTTTAACCAGAAAAACATCGTCGGTTTATAGGAGTGTCCATAGGTATTACACTTGAATATTATTCTTATTAGTCTATTACTGCGTGTATGTTCAGTCCTCAGCCCGAAGGTTGGTTTAATCCCCAACAGCTCCACCATTAGCTGTCTTAGATGTTCTAGGCATCACTGAGGAGGCGTACTAGGAGAATGAGGAGTGAGATAGTTCCCCTTGCTTTCCTCACCGAGACAGAAGTTACTATTATAAATCAGTCTGGCAAGCCCACTGAAATGCATGCAACAACCGATCCAATGTGCAACATTTTCACACCATTCATAACAGGGACTGGCTGCATACGGAATGACATTAGTAGTATCACTCATATCTCGGTCACTTTCATATTGTCAAAGCCAAGGATAAGACTGAGAGAGGTACATGGAAGTAACAAAATTGCTCTAGCATGAACACCAGGTCGCGCCAGCAAGGGCCATGGTGCTTGTACTTTAGCTGTGTTGTTGTCGATGTTTGCCACTTATGGTGTGCTTGGTGAGTTTGGCTGTTGCTTTCTTCTTGGTACCTTGAGCTTTTCTTTGGTCCAGTAATCCGTCATTATCTTTCTGAACTTTTTGCGTTCTTCGGAGCATTCCCGGTCTCGTTGTGGTTTGCTTTTGTAAGGGATGTTACGAAAGGTCTGGTTTTGATAGTTGAATGGTAGTTACTTCTTTTAATTATTAAGGAATGATTAATATTAAGTTCTGCCAGATCCTTCTCTACATGCTGGATCCACAGCGATCCTGTGAACCAGAGAGCCTGTGGGAATCGATTCCATACAGATGTCCGTAGAAATCCAGCCGTTCCATTTTGATGGCGTCTGTGAGTGTTTCTTGGTGTTGGCGGACCTCACGGTTTGGTTTGTATCATCGCCTTCCATCTGATAGGATCCTTGGTACTACTATCTTTCTCAGGAACTTCCTTATTGTACTTTGAGGGCTCTTAGTGGGGTCTTCTTAGTTAGAGATGGGCACTCTGCTGCGTATAGGATTGATGGTCTGACGATTGCATTGTAGTGTCAGTTTGACATTCATCGATATATGTTTTGAGGCGTACAGTTCTAATAATAAAAATTACTATTATTTTTATTAAAAAGCAAAGTCATCTACGTAGGTCGAGTCATAAGCCATGGAAACTATTCTTTTTCTCGCGAACAGGAGATAACACGGATATGCCTAATTGTAATGTGTAGCCATACGATAATAGTACATTATTATACCTCGGATTTGTAGGTGGTAATAGGTTAGAATCCAAAGTAATTTGGTTTGTAGGAAGTGTCATGCAACCCGTTATACCACAGTGTAGGAAGAGTAGCATCAATTCAGGGTGTTATATAGGCTGTACCCCTAATATCTATGCAAATCTCATAGCATAACCGTTGTACAGTGTAGGCTATACTTGTTACTGGCTTAAGTAAGTTTGCATTCTAACCTATCAGCACCTAAAAATCCGGGCTCTATACATTATGCAACAAGCCTATAATGGCAATCATTAAGACACGAGTGTGTTTACAAAACGAGAGAAGAGAGTTTTATAATTTCCATACGAGTGTCTTACTTAGCATTATAGGCGAGTTGCATACGACTGTTCATGCTCGACGATAATTATTTCTCTATTTTTAAATATTCATTAATTTCTGTCGAGATGTCGCTTGACAGTTGATTTTACTGAACAGAGCGCAGAGCCCATGTGCTGGGTTTTTGATTTTGCGTGAGTGGATCAGAGACCTTGACAATGTCATATGTTTTAAAAGCTTTGATAGAAGATTATCATAACTTAGCTTTATTTCAAATGCATATTGTTTATTGTACTGTTGGTGAAGTGAATTTGTGGGTATGTGCCGTGTGGCTGTGGAATATTGTAAGTAGAAGGTGCATTGATGTTAATCTGTAGGGCCCGGATGTTTATGCAGTAATAGGTTAGAATGCAAACTTACTTTAGCGAGTAATATGTAGAGTTTACCGGCACGACGGTAACGCTATGAGGTTTACATAAACATTACGGATTCGGCCCATTAGAACCCCTAGAATTTATGTTACTCCCACTACATTACGTTAGAGCGGGATAGTCGACATTTCCTACTAACCAAATTATTTAGTAACAAAATTATATAGTAGGAAATGTCGTCTAGCCCTCTCTAACATAATGTAGTGGGAGTAACATAAATTCCAGGGGGTTCTAATGGGCCGAACCCCTAATGTTTATGCAAACCTCATAGCACAAACGTAGTGCGGGTTGACTCTACTTGTTACTCGCTTCATTAAGTTTGCATTCTAACCTATTACTGCATAAACATCCGAGCCCAATTAATCTGTGTGTCCGACATGTTTGATTTTGGAAAGAAGTGCGAAACTAGTGTGTAGAGAGCAGGTGCGATGCTATCCTTACCTAATTGGTCAAACAGTTGTATCATAATGAAAATCTGACCTGCGATTGGTGGAGAAGCTATATCATAATGAAAATCTGAACTCTGATTGGTAGAGAAGCTGTATCATAATGAAAATCTGAACTCTGATTGGTGAGAACCTGTACCATAGCCTAATGAAACTAGAACTATACTAAGTCTCAAAAAATTCAGTTTTCTGGCTTATAATATTTATATTTAGGCATCATCGAGCATAAATAAATTAAATAGAACACAGTCAGTGAGAATTTCACTTAAAATTTACAAAAGAAAACCGAAAATATGCTCTTACACGACGTGGTTTTCTTCCTTTCTGACAATTTGCTTTACATCGCATTGACACAGATAAGTATTATGGTGACGATGGGTCTGGAAGGGGATAGTACTGGGAAAGAAGCGACCGTGGCCTTAATTAAGGTACAGCCCCAGCATTTTTCTGGTGTGAAAATTTGAAACCACGGTAAACCCTCTTCAGAGCTTTCGACAGTGGGGTTCGAACACCCTATCTCCCGAATACAAGCTGACAGCTACGTGACCCGAACTACGCAGCCACTCGCTCGTTGACGAAGTGTGGAATATTTCATTTTTTTAATTTTCAAAATCTTCCTTCACTTGGAGGCTGCTTAAGGCAAAGAATACACTGAAATAATTTAATAAAAAGTTAAAAGTCTCGGTCTTGGGAATAAAAGTGTTGTCTGGGTATCAAAAGAGAACCCTGAGAGCTTCCAGTACCCAGTCGATGAACTCCTTGGAATTGATGTTGAAGGTCTCCATCAGCTCTATCATCTCCTTAGGGACTGTCCCTCTCGCATCGATCATGGAAATTCAAAGATAACTTAAATATTTCCACCACCTTAACACTACAGGGTTTACGGTGGATTGAGCAGTTTATGGTCTTCTTTAGTTGTGTAGGGCTCAGGGGTGTAATAATTTATATATACATACATACATACATACATACATACATACATACATACATACATACATACATACATACACCTTCATTATAGACTGTTATGCCTTTCAGCGTTCAGTCTGCAAGCCTCTGTGAATTTACTAATCGCCGCCACAATCCTCTTTTTGTAACTAGTTCTATGTTCTCGTTTAGGTCTATATCCCTTATCTGTAAATCATTGGAAACTGAGTCTAACCATCGCCGTCTTGGTCTTCCTCTACCCCTCTTACCCTCCATAACAGAGTCCGTTATTTTCCTAGGTAACCTATCATCATTCCTTCACCTCACATGACCCCACCACCGAAGCCGATTTATAATTTTAACGAGTTCATTCCTAACTTAGCCTTTATTTCCTCATTTCGACTACCCTTCTGTCATTGTTCCCACCTGTTTTTACCAGCAATCATTCTCGCTATATTTTTATATCTGTTACTTCTAGCTTATGAATAAGTTATCCTGAGTACACCCAGCTTTCATTCCCATAAAGAAAAGTTGGTCTGAAAACAAACCAATGTAAATATAGTTTAGTCCGTGAGCTGACTTCCTTCTTGCTGAACACAGTTGATCACAACTGGGGGCTCACTGCGTTAGCTTTACTGCACCTCGATTCAGTTTCACTATACTACCATCCTGGGAGAACACACATTCTGAATACTTCCAATCATCTACCTGTTCCAGCTTTGTATCACCAATATGACATTTAGTTCACTTGGATTTCTTACTTAGTGACATCAATGTAGTCTTACCATACTCATTGTATCTACTGGACAGCAGGCTTTCGGCACAATTTTCATCGAGCACGCTAAGAACATTATTTATTTATTTATTTATTTATTTACTTACTTATTTATTTATTTATTTATTTATTTATTTATTTATTTATTTATTTATTTATTTATTTGGGGCACGTGGCGGACCCCCTTAAGCCCCGTGCCTGACTGCATTGCATGCCTTGCAGGCCCTAACGTTCCATCACTGGTAGGTCCTGGTCCGGAGAGATTACACTCCTTTCGGCCTGTCTGCTTTAAATTACTCGTGACTTTATAATTCATCTTCCTTATGATACAGTGGCGAGGTATGGAAAATAAAGCAGCTTACACGCTAAATGCTGGGAGAAATGACACGTAGTGCAGACTGTTTTTCTGCACAGTTCACATAGCTTCGCACGATCAATAGGAGAACTCTCTGTCAGAAACCACCTTTATTGAGAAAAGAATTGTGAATGCTGGCAGTTCAGTGAAGAGGAAAAATGCTTCCTTTCTAACTCCTTCCTAAAAAGAATTATTTCCACGTCACACAGAGCATGAAACGTATCGCAATGGCATTGATGTAAAATTACTTGCACTAACTGTACCACATAAAATAAGGCGTTGGAAACATTTTTGACACCTCGGCATATTTGAAAACCACATGAAAGTAGTTAGTGGGGCGTACAACAGATGTTAAAATATATCTTCCCAATCCTAGCCCTTTAGCAGTGATGAGAAGAGGACAATGAACAAGTGCGTGGGTTCGATTTAAGTTACATGAGAAATATTTTATTCAGTCAACTGAGTAGAGGGGGTTTCGATTCTCACCTTAGCCATCCTGGAAGTGGTTTTTCGTGGTTTCCCACTTCTCCTCCAGGCAAATGCCGGGATGGTACCTAAGGCCACGGCTGCTTCCTTTCATCTTCCTTGTCCATTCTTTCCAATATTCCAATTCCCAGCACAAGGTCCCCGTTCAGCATTGCAGGTGAAGCCGCCTGGGTGAGGTATTGGTCCTCCTTCCTACTTGTATATCAGGTCAGAATTCTCACGCTCCAGAACACTGCCGTTGGGGTGGTAGAGGTGGGATCCTTCGCTGAGTCCGGGGAAAAGAACCAACCATGGGGGGTAAACAGATTAAGAAAGAAACAGACACGAACACGACAAAATTAAGATGAATGTTTATGAACAATGATGGAAGCAGAAGCATAATTCAGGGTGCACGTATTTAAATAAGGAAGAGTAAATTACATTGATTAGCTAGGTAGTTTGCGGATAGTTCAGAATCGAACAATGAACAGTAAAACTATGAAACACTGAGCGATGCACTAAAGATTTAGGAAGAATAAACATGTTTATTATCTCAAATATTTTATGGCTCTCATTACTCTCCTTCTTGCACTAAGCAGCTGCATTTTTGTGTTTTTGTCATATTTTTACATCCTCTGTCAGATGGGACGAGGTTTATTCGGTAACTCGATTCCTCGTGTCAACTATTTCCTTGAGATGCTTAAAGATGGGTTTAAGGGTAGAATTTGTGAGTGAAAGGGAAAGCACATTCAAGTTGGCACGATCGCTAACGACTGAAGCGCTGTACAATTCCTGGCACAATATCTTAGCGGATTCTCGCACGGAAGAATCAGTGTCAAACTTTTATAACCTCGCCTCATGATATTATGTTTTCATTATAAAATAATATTTAATATATAAAATAAAATGAAAATATACAGGGTCGCTAATATCAACTCAGACCGAACGCACGGTGTTTGTACTCTGCGCTACGGCAGCTGCTTCAGCCGAACTTATGTCGCGCGCGGCCGCCCTGCTTTAAGCTTGTATACAATCTTATACGAAATCTTACCTTATAAAAATGCTGGGAGTGTCGTCCTTCCTGGGTTATACAGGCATTATATGTGGTAACCACATTCTGACTGACGCGAGTGAGTTCTGCCACTGTAATGTCTCTAATTTCATTCGTAATGTTTTCTTTCAATTCCTTCAATGTGTGAGGATTTGTTCGACACATTTTTTCTTTGAGTTTACTCCACAAGTAAAAATCACACACTGTTAGATGTGGAGAACCTCGGGGAAATATACTAGCACTGTTCACTCTGTCTGCAAACATTTCCGAGAATGTAAGAAGGGAATCTTTTGCTGTATGAGCAGGGGCTGAAACTTGTTGAAACCACCCAGGGCGATTTTTCTTCTTCCGTTAACTGATGGAAAAACAGCGTCAAAATGTCATCTTGGCACCTCTCTGCATTTACTGTCGTCTCGATAAAGTAGGCCCAATTATTCATCTTGCACTAACAGCACATTAAACACCAATCTTCCTAACATAATGAGGGACTTCACATAAACACCATTAGGATATTATTTTCTTCATACCCATAGGGAGAGTTATGACTGTTCACACGACTATTAACATTAAACCAGAACATTTACATACGAAAATACTGTGTTGCAATGATAACTGTCTCACCATGTTAACAGCTGAGATTCAGACTGGCGACTGATGCTTGCCAGGTCGATCACGTGCAGGCTGCTTGAATGGTCAAGATTCAAGAACTATGCAGGCGCCTCCTACACTGCAGCTGCCATATCCCAAAGTACGAACGCCGCTTCGACGGTCTTAGTGTGAATGAGGGACCCTGTGTTCGTCTTATACACACTTAGTCAATAAACGTATGCAGTTTTATTGCGTTTGAAAGGATAAAAAATGTGGAAGAGTTCCCAAGGAAAGCAGCATGATTTGTTCTGGATATTTTCCAACAAGAGGGTATGTTAATAAAATGTTGAAAACTTTAGGCTGCGAAGAGATGAGCTTCTGAAATATACAGTATGTCCCGGGCTGTCAGTGGAGAGAATGGCTAATAAGCTTGAAAAGGATCATAACGTGAAGAAAAATTTGGAATTCAAGAGGAAAAATTGGGACAAATATCGTTTATAGGGAGAGGAATCAGGAATTAGAATTATTTATCACGGGAGATGTTCGATAAATTTCGAACATTTTTGAAATAATGACAATGATGTTTGTTGTTTAAAGGGGCCTAATAGGTAGGTCATTCGCCCCTAATAATTAGAACCCTGCGCGGATATACAAAATAATATCCGCATCCGGTCCACATCCGCACTTCCTTCATTCCCACCCGCATCCGCATTCGCAAATGATTATTCGCATCCGCAAAATGGTTATCCGCGTATAATTTAAATATTTAACTACAGTATATTACACCCAAGGTACTGCATTGAAACGAATAAATCTGTTAACATAATACAATAGGCCTGACACCTGGCACCAGAACGCCTACAGTCAGAGGTTTACGAGGGATTTTCTCTTGCGAGAACTACCGACGTATTGACCTTCCTTCCTTCCTTCCTTCCTTCCTTCCTTCCTTCCTTCCTTCCTTCCTTCCTTCCTTCCTTCCTTTCTTTCTTCCTTCCGTTAATTGTGGGCAGGAACCACTTAGGCTCAGGTCATATTTACGGCTTTATGATCTCAAGGCTCTTTATATATCACCATCTCCCATACCAATGTCAGGGATCGCCTAAACACAAGCAGAAACAAGAGTAGGCCCATACCTAAGTGAAAATAATTAAACGTCATTATTTAGAAATTAGCCAACGGCCGTAGCCGTGTTGAAACACCGGATCCCGTGAGATCTCCGAAGTTAAGCAACATTGGGCGTGGCCAGGAGTTGGATGGGTTGCGACGCGCTGTTGGTGGGGGGTAAGGGAATGGAGGAGCGGAAAGGAACTGGCCACCCTACCGCATGTAAACTCCGACTCAGGAACACCTCTGCGGAGGTTCGGACCTGCCTTCGGGCTGAACAACCCTTACCTACCTATTTAGAAATTACCAGCAAAATTATCCGCAGTGCCATACAGTCTGTATCCGCCAAGACACTAAATCCGCGGATATCCGCATCCGTACAGGGCTCTACTAATGGTACGAGGTGCAATGAAATGAAAATTAAAACTTCAAAATATATCCACTGACTAGAATCTAAAACGAATGGTGATGAAAACATGATGGTTAAACAAAAACAATCAGTGGATCCAATTCACAATGTCTTAATTATTGGGATGATGCTTGTTGTCTAAAGGGGTCAAAAATCCAGGTCACCAGCATCTCCATACATGCAATGTGAGGCCCTTGGAGGAGTGGAAGGTAAAGGCTTCCACAATCCGTAAGCTCGGCAATTGATGGGGGTAGAGTGGTTAGCTCTACGCTCGGCCGCATTTGCCCTCAGGAATTCACCTGGGACTCATTTTTGGCATAGGCTGGGTGAAACTCAGGGCCATGTGCACCTCCGGAAGTGGAAACATCGTTTCTTAAATGTTACGACTTCCTGACGGGGAATCGAACCCACGTCCTTCCGGGCGAGCCGAGCACCCCTTCACCGCCTTGGCCACGCAGCCCCTGGTGTTCCTCCTATAGTGGTACTAACCACAGGTAACGTAGACTCATGGTTTTCCTGGTATGGTGTTATTAATCATAGTTAATGCAGACCAATGGTAATCTATATCACACATAATGGCATCACTCACAGGTAACACAGACTCATGGTGTTTCTCGCATTAGGGTACTACTTGTAAACAACGTAGACCCATGGTGTTCCTCATATTGTGTGACTAATCACGGTCGCCGGCTAGATCCGTGGTGCTCTTCACATAGTAGTACTAACCACAGGCTACGTATACTGATAGTGTTGCTCACGGAGTGGTACTAATCATAGGCAAAGTAGACTCACGGTGAATCACTCATTAGGGTACTACCCACAGGAAAAAAGACCCATAGTGTTCCACATACAAGGGTACCACTCTCATGCAAGGCGGACCCATGGTGTTCCTCACATAGTGCTACTAATCACGGGCGATGCACAAACCCCTGGTGTCCTCACATAGTGATATTAATCACAGGCCACGTATACTCATGGTGTTGTTCAGGGAGTGGTACTAATCATAGGCAATGTAAACCCACGGTGTATCACACGTTATGGTACCACCCATAGGCAACACAGACCCATGGTGTTCCCACGTAAGGGTACTACACTCAGGCAACGCAGACACATGGTGTTCCTCACACAGTGGTACTAATCACAGGCAACGTAGACCAGTGGAGTTGCTCATACAGTATATTGGTACTACTCGTAGGTAACGCAGACCCATTCTGAACACAGTGGAACCGACACATTCGAGCGCAGCGCTCGGTACCTACTCTCGCTAGACGCTAGTCTTTGTAACCGAGCGCCCGCTCCCCAGCCACGGTGAAATGCACACGATAGTGCTAATCACAGGCAACGCCCAGAACCGCAGTGTATCGCACATCAAGATACTGCTTCTAGGTAACGTAGTTCCATGGTGTTCCTCACATGGTGGTCGACCAATGATTCTCCTCACGCTATGGTGCTAACCACAAGTAGTCTCACGGTTTTAATTTCATCACACTATGGTCGCCCCTTTTAGTCGCCTCTTACGACAGACAGGGGATACCATGGACGTATTCTTCGTCTTCGTCCTCCACTCACAGGGGGTTGCAATAGTTTAGAAAAGACTTGATACAGAATTGGTACGAAATCTGCCACCTAGGCGAGAGAGCTAAATTCAGTTTAATCGTGATTTACTGATAGATTGGAAAGTGACAAACATCATTTACAGCAATGCTATTTTTTGAACTTATTCTAAAATCCTAGAAGTGATTTTGTCGGAAAAATACTGTACAGATAAATCCCCATACATCAGCTAGGCAAGAAATATCTATGACAATGTGATCCTTCCTTTCGACTGAGTTTGTAAATTTGTGTATATGGAAGTGTACAATAGCTTTCCGGTCCTGACGTTGATTTTGAGGATGTCTGACTATTCATCGCCCCGTCTGCAGTAAAGGTTAGGTGACTCGAGGTCACGACATTTAATTTTATCTCTTTTTCATCCTCTGCTGCATAATTCCATCTGCGGAGCTCTTACATGACTCACGTGCCTGTAGCCAATTAAGCTTCATCAACATGGGGACAACATGGACTCATAACGTAAACTGTCCCTTACACAGCAATATGTCACCCAGATAATTCACCGTCAGATGCGAAGAGGACACTTAGGGTAAAAGTGAAAAATTCTCTTACTTGTAACGTATTTCTTTTATTTTCGTTTCTCTCCCTCTCGAGCATTTCGATTTCGTTACAGTAGACATAAGATGTGGAAATACGTAGAAATCCTAACAATTTCAACAGGGTCAGCGGCTATCAATTAAGTAATACCTGGTTGCCAGCCATTAAAAATTTACGTAGGTAGTTCCCTTCCCTGCCCCCTTCACTATTGTTATTTCATCTCGGTGTTTTTCCAAATTCGTACGTTCCTCATCGCCAGATGTTTCATTCCAGGCTTGTGTCTATATCTTACACCTCTCTATGCCATATGTTACGCAAAACACGTTATGCGAACCGCTTAGTCTGGTTGTGAGGGTTCCCTCAGGTTCCACTTCCAACGCTAGCGTTGTGCCACGTCCTGGGGGCCATCTGATGGCGAATGAACGTAACATTTCCACTTCTAGTATAACGTTCAAAATTTCAAAGGGTCATTGTTTAAGAAGCTTTTCTCGTGGTTAGTCGAGATTTCTTCTGAGGACGCAGAGCACAGTTTTCTGCGAAATGTTAAGAATTTCACCTTATTTTCTTGACACTCCATGAGCCCAAAAGCCTATACAGCATCATGTCTATAGTAGACAGAAATATCGAAATTATAAATTGTGTGATAAAGATTTTAAAAAATTGAAAAACATTCTGAGAAACTGTGCCAAGGCGATCTAAAATGCGTTTTTTTTTAATTTTAAAATTTGCTTTACGTCGCACCGACACAGATAGGTTTTATGGCGACGATAAGTTAGGGAAAGGCTAGTACTGTGAAGGAAGCGGCCGTGACCTGGTACAGCCTGGTGTAAAAATGGGAAACCACAGAAAACCATCTTGAGGCTTGCCGACATTGGGGTTCGAACCCACTATCTCCCAAATGCAAGCTGATAGCTACGTGAACCAAACAGCACGGCCACTTGCTCTGTTTATTTTTATTTCCACTTCAATTTTAATGTAAAATACGTCCGGTGACACATTTGGCCTTTACGAACAAAATTAATTAACAACTTAGCCATAGATGTACAACACATTGTAAATAACGTCAAATACACTGTATATTCTGGACGTATCAGTAAGACACTTAGCCAAGGCGAGAAAAATATTCGCCTCCATCTCCTTCACCATATCAAACCACCCTAACCCATCTCCTTACTCCTTCAAACCTCATACCTGCCGAATCTTCTGGACAGAGAGAAGACCTTACCCACGTGCGTCATGTGCGATGTAATTTCATTTCAACTGATGAAAAAATTGCATTTTTTATATATAACAGGTTCTTTTCCGGCAAAAAGCAAAGGGAAATCATCTCCGTACAGGCCTTGAAGGTCCTGGAAGCAGCGGAAAGTAAAGACTTCAACTCGGCCCCTTGGTGGGGTAGAGTAGTCACCAGTAGGCCGCCTTTGCCCCCAGGCATTAACCTGGTAACGATTTTTCGTGTGGGCTGAGGGAACCTGCCATGTACCTGTCGAGAACTGGAAATCCCGTTTGTAATTTTTTAAATCTTCCTGACGGGGAATCGAACCCACGGACTTCCGGGTGAACCAAACACGTCTTTAACCGCCTCGGACAGGCAGCCACTTTTTGTTTTGCAGGTAACATGGTTATTATCTGGAAGTAAAATTCAGATTTTCGAAAAGTGCACATTTTCTGCAATTTTGGTTAACACCAAATTTTGGAAACTGTATATAACAATGCTGGGGCTGTACTTAAAATAAGGCCACGGCCACTTCCTTCCCAGTCCTAGCCCTTCCCTGTCCCATCGTCGCCATAAGACCTTCCTATGTCGGTGCGACGTAAAAGCAACTAGCAAAAGAGAAGATATAACCTCAATGTTTATTCCGAAGTGTGTTTTTGAATAGCAGCATCACATTATTAGTGTATACAGAATCAAGCAGGAAATGTATAAGCATCTGCAAGGGTATGTCCAGTGTGGAAAGTGAGCTGGGATTGGAGAAAAAGACAAAAATCAGATTGTTACATATTTCAAGTAATAATCACAATAATAAACATAAAAATTTTGTTGACCACATTGAGCTTTCCTCTATGAGAACGTGTAGTTTACATTAAGCATGTACCACATCGATGCTTAATACATAACTGAAATAGCTTGAAACGACTTGGAATCTAAACAGAAACCTTCTTCTTGCCATTAACCTCTCTAAAAGAAACATCTGTGTGGCATGTGCTTAACGCATGTTGCAGATATAGCCGTTGTAAATATTAATGAACAATTATTATTATTATTATTATTATTATTATTATTATTATTATTATTATTATTATTATTATTATTATTATTATTATTATTATTCGAGTAAATATGAAGCTAACTAAAAAGAAAATCAGCAGTTCTAGCCCTTCAGGCCAGCAACTCAGTGTTGAAAACATCCTAGGCATATGAGCTACGAATTTTAGGGAATAAAATGTAATTAGTATGAGAATACGTTCTTTATTTATTTCTAAAAATTACAATCCTTTTCTTAATCATCTTTATCCGGTTGATTATTTTATCAGTTTGCCATTTTCTACCACTAGGAGCCCTAATGTGAGTCAATACATGGTTTCTTTTTTTAAATGCTATTGTTAGGGGCCTCGACCTATGAAGATATCTTGCCCCTACTTGCACTGTATGTGAGGAACCTGTGTGTTATATGTAAATGGCGGAAGTGTAAAGTGTTGAATGTGAGGAAAGGAACGTTAAGGACGACACAAACACCCAGTCTCCAGGCCAGTGATATTAATCATTTACAATTAAAAATCCCTGACCCGGCCGGGAATCGGACCCGGGGCCGCTGGGTGACAGGCGGAGACGTTGCCCCCTACACCGCGGGGCAGACATTGTTTCACTTAAGCACCACTACTAGCGCTAAGGCGAGTCAATGCAGAGTTTCACTTAAGCCCTTAAAACAACATTCGGAGTGGAAATATTTCAAAAATCAGAAACAGTCTGAAAGTTTTGAAAACAGGGACACATTACAGAAAGACTTATTTAAAATTTAATTTGGCTAGGATTTGAATAAAAAAGAAAACGGGAAAAGAAACAAGCGATTTTAGGCTTTTGTCCTGAATTGCATTCAGGCCCGAAGTGATTCTCGATTTTTTAAAAGTTTCATAGAGCTATCCTAGACTCACAATTTAAAACCTTTCCGGGCCCTTTATCCCTTTAACTTTCGGCACAGTTGAGGAAGTTGCTTAAGTTTACGTTTTTCGTAGTATGGGGACTACTACTTTGTCTGCTAAAATATGTTGTCAACCTTAAAATTAAAAACATGTAATGTCTTCAAGCCTTTTCAATCTGAACATCCTAGCGTTCCGCCCCAGTGTAGCAGTGGGCTCATCAGTTGGATTGCTACACCTTTCCAAGACTCTGGCGGTGGCTAAATTGGTAACAAATATCAGGATGTATGTTCGGACATGATTCTGTGTAATTCACCTGTATGAAAGGCATCGTAACGCAACCATGTATAATACCTAATTTCCTAACTCGCAGATATTTCTAAAAAATATTCTTGTAGGAATAATGTGCATATGCGCGCATGTCTGTGTGTGGTGGGGGCTGTTGATTATACTCCAGGTTGGCCAAATAATAGAAGTAGAAGATTGAAAGTGATCCACGAAATAAACAATAGTTCTTGGTGCTGTACCTGAACTGAACGGAGTGGATAGTCTGCCTTTTGTTTCATCCATACAAAGAATTCATCGATGTGGACGTATGAGAGATGTAGAGTGATGACGAACTTCTCATCATTTTAATTGCAAGTACAGCTATCTGGGATACATGATTATGACCTACAAAATGTGCAAGCGAATATCGACTTGGCTACCTGCGCTCGATAATATCTACAGAAAGGACTGGATTGAAACAAACATGCGTAGCATAAAATTCGCGAACGATTTTATTTGTCTGTCATAAAGATGTATTTAGAGTCTTCATTATCCCATTAGATTAACATCAAATACATTGTCTGTAATTGTATCAAACTATAATTTTGTTTGATCTCAATTTAATCATATTTCAGTTTAGTACTCTTGCAGCAGTTTTTCATAATGATAGAACGTCTGATGGGAAAATAAGAATCTTGGCCTGAAAATAGCAAAGAATTAAAAGGAAGTGATGAAACTGATGTATGGAACGAAAAGTAATTCTTAAAAACACATGCTGAGTAATGTTGGCGGAGGAAATTTAACATGAAATTTTATAGATATATCGAAATGTCAATGTATGTTGTGAAAACCAGGTATAAACACGCATGCATGACAATACTACAAGGGTAAGTGTCAAGTACTTTTCTCTACGTGATCTGGTAAATATACTTGTCATAGTACCGTCAGGTCCCTGATTGCCGACGGTCTGAGTTTGAAGGAATCCAGAGGAATGGAAAGTGGCGCTCATACACCCATTGCATAAAGAAAAGGTGGTAACTATCCCTGCTTCAAACCGCTTACACGTTATTCTCAAAAATCTTGCTGCACAGAGTTGAAAAATCATTTGACAAGCAATTAGGTGAATATCAGTGTGGATTTCTAAAAGGTAGATCATGCTCAGACCAAATATTTAATTTAAAATTAACAATTCTTCATAGAATATTGAACTCCAAGGACATAGCAAATTTTAAAAAGACATTTGATTCTGTTGATAGAGAAACCTTAGATAAAACAATACGGGAATTTGGAGAGAAATCTAATTTAGCAAACCTAATACGGGAAAACTTACAGATGCAATTTCAAAGGTAATATTTATGGGCGAAATATCAAAAGCTATCAAGATAAATACAGGTGCACGGTAACGTAATGGCTTATCGCCAACTGTGTTCAACTGTATTCTAGAGAAATTTATAAGTATATGGTATGAAACATTAAAAGAACATAAAAATTTCGCCAATAACTTTGGGGAGAGAAAACGAAGCTGCTGAAATTAATTGTCTGCAATTAGCAGATCATTTTGCTATACTTTCGGAGAGTCTGACATATGCAATAATACAAATCAATCTCATGGAAGAAATAGCCAACAAAACAGGTTTGAAAATCTCTGTAGGAAACGACAAATCTATAACAAACATAAAACAACGCTCCAAAATTTCTGACAACACATACTGGTCGAATAGAGAAAGTACAGAAATTCAAATACCTTGGAGAAATTATTCAAGAAAATAGCTTAGAAAAATCTGCTGAAGAAGAAAGTTTATACAAGGTGGAAAGAGCGTATGACATCACTAAGAATTTTTACAACAGGATATGCTTATTTACAAATCCTAAAATAAGGCACTACAATAAAGTGGTGAAACTACAATGTCTTTACGCAAGTGAGCGTCTAGTTTTGAACTGTAGTTTCGATAAACTGGAGGTACTAGAAAAATAATCATGAGTAAAATCTAAAGGCCAATGAAAACAACAGAACAGTGGAAATTAAGAAGTATGTTTGTAATATAACATAGAAGTAAAGAGACTAAGAAGGAGGTGTAGGTTGGAAAGAAATATAGTTGGAAATGGCTGGGGAAGTAGAAGATTGTTGGTTACAAGGATAATGTCCAGATAAAGGAGGTGAATAATACTAAAGAACGACATTTAAAATAAGATACAAAAGCTGAAAACTAGAAAAGCAGCTGAAAATGATAAGATTTCGGGGGATGTACTAAAGACAATGGGCTGGGATATAGTACTACATCTGAAGTACTTACTTGATTACTGTTTGGAAGAAGGAGCTATACCAAATGAATGGAGAGTTGCTATAGTAGTCCCTGTGTATAAAGGAAAGGATGATAGACATAAATCTGGAAATTCCAGGCCAGTCAGTTTGACATGCACTGCATACAAGCTTTGGGAAAGCTTTCCTTCTCATTATATTAGACATGCTTGCGAAAATAATAACAGGTTCGAGAAAATGCAGTTCGGGTTTAGGAAAGTTTATTCCACTGAAGCTGAACTTGTAGGATTCCAGCATGATTTATCAGATATCTTGGATTCAGGAGGTCAAATGGGCTGTATCGCGATTGACCTGTCTACGGCATTTGGTAGGGTGGATCATGGGAGATTGCTGGTAAAAATGAGTGAAATTGGACTAGACAAAAGAGTGACTGAATGGGTTGCTATATTTCTAGAAAATAGATCTCAGAGAATTAAAGTAGGCGAAGCTTTATCTGATCCTGTAATAATTAAGAGGGGAATTCCTCAAGGCAGTACTATTGGACCTTTATGGTTTCTTGTGTATATATATATATATATATATAAATGATAGGGCCTATGAGTAAAGAAGTGGAATGAGAGATACGGCCTTTTTCTGATGTTGTTATTCTGTATAGAGTAATAAATAAGTTACAAGATTGCGAACAACTGCAAAATGACCTCGATAATGCTGTCAGATAGACAACAGGCAATGCTATGGTGATAAACACGGTTAAAAGTCAGGTTGTGAGTTTCAAAAATAGGAAAACTCCTGCCAGTTTTAATTACTGCGTTGATGGGGTGAAAGTTCCTTATGGGGATCACTGTAATTACCTAGGTGTTAATATAAGGAAAGATCTTCATTGGGGTAATCACATAAATGGGATTGTAAATAAAGGGTACAGATCTCTGCACATAGTTATGAGGGTGTTTAGGGGATGTAAAGGAGAGGGCATACAAGTCTCTGGCATGACCCCAAATAGAGTATAGTTCCAATGTATGGGACCAGGATTAGTTGATTCAAGAACTAGAAAAAAAGTCCAAAGGAAAGCTGCTCAATTTATTCTGGGTGATTTCCCACAAAAAAGTAGCGTTACAAAAATGTTGCAAAGTTTGGTCTGGGAAGAGGTGGTATGTTCCGAGCTGGCAATGGAGAAATGGCGTGGAATGATATTAGTAGACGAATAAATTAGAGTTGTGTCTTTAAAAGTAGGGAAGATCACAATAAGAAAAAATTGTAATTCAAGAGGAAAAATTAGGGAAAATATTCGTTTATAGAAAGGGGAGTTAGGGATTGGAATAACTTACCAAGGGAGATGTTCAATTAATTTCCAGTTTCTTTGCAATCATTGAAGAAAAGGCTAGGAAAATAACACACAGGGAAGATGCAACATGAAGCTGTTGTTAATAGCTGTTGTTTTTAACTGAGCGTTCTATCAAGTATGACCCCTAGATATTTTGGGTTTGTGTCATGTCTGAGTAGCCTTCCTTCAAAGTAGACCATGAGGTCCTTGTTGGACAAATTGTTGTTTAGGTGAAGCTTTGAGACTTCTGTCTTAGCGACACTTGGCTGCAACCTCCATTTGCGGAAATATTCACCAATGTTGTTAAATCAAATATGATATTATTTTAATAATTTTTAATAACAATATCAGATTTATTTATGTTCACAAGTTCACATGCTTCTGTTATTAAATTACATTGGTGAGTAGGAAACTTTCATCACGAAACCTCCCCGAATACACGGCGGAAAAGTTTTACGAGCTTCAACTTTCCAGCAATGATACTTGGGAAAAATTATTGAGTTATTTTACCATTTCCGAACAGTAGACTTTTTTACTTATGTCCTTTCATAAATAATCGACTCTGCTGCCATCGTCAATGGAGAAGCCACCCACGTACTCGCACATTATGTGACCTTTTCTTCTTTACGATGTGAAAGACATCCTCAGTGAGTGTTTCCTGTGAAAGGTAGAGCAAGCTTTTTGTGTTTAAAACTTACACTAAGAAAAATGGCAACTAGTAAATCTCGTTGCTGTCTAAACCACTCCGACAACTTGTGTTATGTGTGTGGAAAATTCACTCTGCAACCTTTGGTGGCCTCGAAGTCCTAATTCTAACCAAGGTCCAGGTTGGACTGATAAAATATAGGTATCACCATCGCGCTGTACTTCCTCATACTTCACCTCAAGTTGTAGTACTAATTTAATATGATGTTGCCCGTGCAATATTTCCACTTACATGTTGCTAATTAACTATGCGAAATCGGGGATGGATATACCAATCAAACGCGGTGGTTGCATGTCCATATTAAGTCAATATCTCAGGGTAAAAACATCTATATATATTCAACAATACTATTTACCTTCGCAAGTTCCGTTGAAGAGGGTGTATAGTTCAATGTGTTACTCATTTACTCCGAAATCCTACCGTAGAATTAATATAAGCCTTTAAATATCATGATTCCGAAATATCAGCCTAAATGTATCCTTACAACTAATCTTCCTATCTCTACCTTTGAAAATAAACGCTAGAATAAACTTAAAACTAATTTATTAGCATGCCAATATTATAATTAACAAAATAATGATCATCTTTGGTAATAGAGGAAAGTAAATCAAAAAAATCACATATTATTTTTCTTGACAACTAAAATTGACGAATTGACATAATTAAAATTGGGCAGGTATCTTTAATTCATCTGGGCAATTATTATTTCGTTGCGTGACCACACTTCATCATTTTATTTCAATATGGGGACAACTAGGATTTACTCTTTATTAAAGGAGGGAGTGGTCTTTCTTTCCTTTAGGTCTATTTGCACAACTCTTTGGAATTGGTTTGGGAATTTGCGTATTGACTTGTTTATGGCATGAGATAAGTAATTCTTTCCAAATATGGCTTCAAAATGCCATTTTAAATATCTAAAAAAAGAAATTAATCCTAACCATAAATATTAATTATTAAATATAGAGCTTCTCCAAATACTTTCTCTAACTGTATTTATATTTCCTTTCCTCTAAAGATACTGCTCAGATTCAATTTTATTTTCATAAACTGGCTCTTCCTTGTTTTTTTTATGTTGTCTGAATAATGTTCTTTAAATCTTATCAATGGGCTATACGTATAATTTGATGAAAATTTGGCCGCTTATTAAGTCAGTGTAGGCCTTATTTACGAATGCCGTATCCCAACACCTCTTCTTCCGTACAGTATTTGAAATCTATTATGCGTGTTTCCCTGCCGTTTTTATGTATTTTCCAGTAGTTTGTTTCTGGATTCTTCCTTCGTATGGCTCCTATTATGGTTATATTGATTATGTCAGCTAATCTTCTGGTCAAGTAATCGCAATTCACAGTCCGTTTACGACGAAAACTCTTCTTGCCAAAGTAGATAATAATAGACCGTTTTTCAATTTTTTTTACGTATAATGGTTCATTTCTCATAGAGTTTCCTTTCCATCTCGCCAGGCACTGCCTCCTAATTGCGGTCAACTTGTCACAAAAAGTTATTCCGTGCATTCGTAACGCTTGAAGCTGATCTGCGCCATTTTTCTTCCGATGTATATTCATGTAAACTGACGTCAATCGTAACGTAATGGTACAACTCCAAAAGCCCAAAGAAAACCAATCACTGATTTCGTTAAGAAAGCATATCAATTGTATTTTTATTGTCCTGTTGGTAATCAAGATAAACCTTAACAGAGTGGTTGAAAGGAAAACGCCGAGCCATCCCATTCGCTGTTCCAATGGTGTGGTGTGAGCCTAAAGACCATTATTCAGACTGTTACTTCTGTCTTACAAATATTTTGGGGACATTCAAGCAAAACTAGACATAAAATAAAGCATCCAAATGTATCTTCAGTGCATTTGCCTGTTCCCCATGATGAGGGGATGCCTGTTCCTGTCCGTAAGTTGAAAGCCACGGAACCATACACAATGTCAAGTGAATCAGAGTGTATTGAACATATAGAAGAGTACTGCCCTCAGTATCATGACACTTCACCTCAGCTCTTTAATCATGAGGAACTGAACGATTTGGTTCGCGATCTAAAACTTTCGAAACAGGGGTCGAGACTGCAACAACGGAACCTTCTAGCTCCAGGGACAAAAATTTCCTGTTTCAGATCAAGAGGTGCTTCCTTCGCTCAATATTTCGATATGCAGGATTCAATATGTGTATGTAGAGATGTCAATGCGCTGATTATGCAGCTAGGTGTACAACATAACCCACAGGAGTGGCGACTATTTATTGACTCCAGTAAAACCAGCTTAAAAGCAGTACTACTGCATAATGGCAATGCATTTCCATCGGTACCTTTGGCTTACGCAGTAGACATGAAAGAAACTTATGAAACCATGGCTTTGCTGCTAGAGGCAATCAAATTTAAGGATCATGAATGGCAGCTTTGCTGTGATTTAAAGGTTGTTGCTCTCCTTCCAGGTTTACAGGCTGGATTCACAAAATACTGCTGCTTTTTGTGTCTTTGGGACAGCCGTGACAACAAGAACCACTATACAGTCAAGGAATGGCCTATAAGGAAGTCATATGTACCTGGAAACGTAAATGTGAACAATACTCCATTGGTTGAGCCCGATAAAATCATTTTGCCTACCCTTCATATCAAGTTGGGCCTTATCAAGAACTTTGTAAAAGCTCTGGATAAAGAAGGTGAGGACTTCAATCACTTAAAAGAAAAGTTTCCCAAATTAAGTGAGGCAAAGCTGAAAGAGGGTATATTTGTTGGACCACAAGTAAGAAAATTGCTGAAAGATCCAACCTTTGATACGAAACTCACAGATATCCAATTAGCTGCTTGGTCTTCTTTTAAAGCAATTGTAAAGGGCTTTTTAGGTAACAGAAAATACAAAAACTATGTTACCATTGTGAATGATCTGTTGGACAACTATAAGAACATGGGGTGTAGAATGACGCTTAAAATTCACTTTTTACATTCTCACCTTGATTTCTTCCCGGAAAATTTGGGAGACGTAAGCAATGAGCATGGTTGACGCTTTCACCAAGACATTCTTAACATGGAACACCGTTACCAAGGCCACTGGGACCCTTCGATGATGGGTGACTACTGCTGGGGTCTTGTTAGGGAGAGTGATGAAACGGCAAACAAATGAAGAGCTCCGTCGTCGCATTTTTCAAAAACCAAAGACGATTAAGGTGAAAATATCTTCTGAACTAATTTGGATCTTTTATTGGCATCGTGCCCATATATACATACAAAATAGTATTGATTTCAAACGTTCTGAATGTGTACTTTTGTTTGACTCAATTGTGTCAATTTTCGCTATTACCATTTTTTATTCTGCTGTATATCTAGGAAGTGTGACGTCATAGAGAAAAACTGATTTTACCAGTGTATTCAGTACCCCAAAATTAGGTAAATCCACCCATTTACAAACCAGATGCAGAAAAAATGTTTAAATTTGTTAACTAGTGTTATCATTTTATTTCACCTGCCAATCATTAACCATTGCTGCAGATTGGGGCTTCATTCATTCCATTCCTGACCCGGTCGAATGACTGGAAACAGACTGTGGATTTTCATTTCCCATTGCATTATGACAGGAGTTCACATGTACCACATTCGACTGGCCGCAGCAAACTAACGTGCATTCAGCTCTGGGTGTTCAACGCTACTCGAGATGTCTCTCTATTCACATACACACAGTGTTACCACACTTTGTCATTGCGATATCAGTCCATTCACCGTACTTTAGTGCCGGTACAATTGAGGAAATTGCTTAATTTTACGTGTTTCGTAATATGGGAACCCCTACGTTGTCTGCTAAGATAATTATGTTTTCAAAAAAAAAAAAATGTCCTGGCGAGCCAAGCACGCCTTTATCACTTTTAAAAGTAATAGCAAAGTAGTCTTCGTACAATCTTCGAAAAGTGACTAAAAGATAGGGGAGGTAAAGCCTTCCACTATCTCTAACGTCGGTAGTAAGTGGGATAGAGTGATTACCGCTTTGCTCTGCGGTCTTCGCTAAGGCAGCGTTTGTCCGAGGAATTAACTTAATGTTCATTTCTGCTGAGAGCTGTGTGAACTTCTTGTCATGTGTCATTCCAGAAGTATGAAACTCACTGTAAATTGGTTGTCTTCCTCACGGTGAACGAATGCACGTCTTTCTGATTGAACTGACCATATCTTTGTCGCCTTGGCTTGACGACTCCTAGCCTCCATCACAACATATTATATAACATGCATTCGCGGTAGTAAAATTGAAATAAAAATATGTTGTGTTATGTACATTGTCAGAATATAGCTTTAGAATCATTCCACATCTCTCTAGCAAATCAGTTTGTCTCGATTCTTTCAATTTAGATGAAAATAGGCTCACCAGACATAAAAGATAGTAAACCTGGAGAAATCATTACAAGCATCATTTAATACCGCGTAACTCCGCGTCTGTACTTGATAACCGCCTGAATTTGGTCATAAAGTGAGTCTACAAGGTTGTGCAGGTACGTAGTATCCAAAGTAAGACACTCGCTGAGGATTTGATGTTGCAATTCCACCAAGCTGCGGGGATGATGTCGGAGTTTTACCCGCTGTTCCAACATGTTCCACAGATTTTCATTGGAGTTCAGGCCAATCGAGATATAAAGTAATATTGGGGGAGTGATCACAAAACCTGTCACATATGCGTCAAGCCCAATGAACTATGCTGTTGTTAACGTGAAAAAATTGGGGTATCAGCAGGCAACACCTGATCATCCAGAGTGTTTAAATAAACATGATGGTGCATGTTAGTGGTCACCTGAGTGAGCGGGCACAGTCTGTATACCAAAAACACCCCCAAAATATCACATACCCACCTCCGGCTTGAACCTGACCTTGCACACATCGAGGATGAAGTGCTTCATTTGGCCTTCGGTGCACTCGATGACTTGCGTCATTTAAATACTAGCAAAAAAGTGATTATTTGGACCACATTACGTTACACTAGTCACCTACTATCCACGTTCCATGATTTCTAGCCCATTGCAGACGCGCAGTTTTATGTGCCTGTGTGAGTAATGGACTCTTGCGAGGTGACCGAATCCAAATGTTCATTGCATGCAGTTTCCGTCGCAATGTTCTCTCGCTAAAAGGTTGGGATGGACCTTCATTCACTGACTGCAGCAATTCCTGTTGAGTATGCAAGCGATTTTGATTCACAGTCCTTGAAACACGTCTCCGTCCCTCCCAGTGAGCACTTTTCTCCGACCACAATTATTCTAACGTCGAGTTTCTCGGCCACGTGTATTACACCACTGCTTGTAGACACGTTGAACAGTTCACTGCAAAACACCAACAAATCCCACAATTTTATGGACCGTATTGCCATGGTCACGGACAAACACGGTCGACGTTTTTACCACTCTGTCACGTCCTTACATCTACCCATGTTGACGTACACTGTGCCCTAAAATTAATATCTCACTGATTGCTGCAGCCTTATGCTCACACAGAGGCAGTGTCCGTGCGGCTGAGCTCGGGACTCGTTCGCTGCGCCATTTGCACCGGCTTATCAATCGATCTGTTCACAATTTAAAGCTCTCCCTCCTTCATTAGAAGGGTAGGGGGACATAAGCACCTGATTGCCTTTGGACAATAGCAAACATCAAGACTCCAAGACTCCAAGACACGCGAGCCCGTTCTAATATAAGCCAAATATAGCCTAGTAAGTTTTCAAAGGCAATTCTCATGGCTTACCCTTATATTTATCATACTACTGAAATATAGTGAACCCTTGAACTTACCATTCCATCGTTGGTCGTCTGCCTCGGCTACTTCGGTAGAGCAATGTCGACTCGGATCTTGGGGTCGTTACGAGTTTTTTCTGTCACTTTACTGACCAATCGATAGGATTCATAGTAGAGGATAACTACTTCAAATGAGGAGCGAAAATGTGCTAACTAAATATTTTATTCAATGTAATCGTGATAACTTGTTTTACTAAATAGGCAAGGAAATCAGTTAAATTTGTCACAACATGTTGTAACGCAGTCACCAAGCATAACGTGAGTGGTAACAATATAATGAAACTGTTTACATTCCGAAGAATGAAAACGCTATGTAAGATTCGTGGACAGCAAAAACCAGAAAAAGAATAGAAAACATGAACATCGGGCAACATTGATCCAAACGATAACTGAGATTTAACCCACAGGATCCGTAGAAAATATGACCTTCAACAAGTAAAATTCCATCTTTATATTTAATTAAGGTTATCCACAAGTCGACTATCCTTTCGGATATCAGAACATCCCTCGAATGGATCCTTAATTGAACCAAATCGACTATCAGTTGCTTTGGATAGGTTGAGAAATATTACTTGAAATCATTGGGTTCATTACAAGTTAACAGCACATGTCATAATCAAAAAATAAAATTCCACCATGTATTGTCATTTTGCGACACCCTTCAGTTACAGAGGGATCCGGATGTTGAAACATGAATCACTCCAAACAGATATTCAGAAGGAACCAACAACACTTGATCGAAGGGGGATCTTACGTTACATCGTTCTGAAGGAACAAAACTGCGAAGTACAGGGAAACATTAATTCATTATGCGTTCAGAAGAAACGCCAAATATTGATGTTAAAGAAAAGTGATAAATCACTTGAAAATGTTCTTACTAAACCAACTTTCAGGTTATGAAAGAGTTACGTCGTTAAATTCGTTAAAATACTAGTCCACAATATAAAACAAACAATATAAAATATTTGCCATTCTCTATAACTACGACTACAATTAAAAATCTGTCTACCTCCACTTGTCCCATTAAACCAAACTACAAGTGATCGCTAGATCAAAGTCTCACATAAATAATATGAATAACGAAAAATGAAAATAAAATATACTAACAGCTGACGAATCGAAACCGCATTCATAGTTTAAATTCTAAAAAATGAACTCAGTGTCAACACACGGCACTGTCATAATATACCGTACACCTCAACAATAAATGTTAAAGTAAAGAAAAAAGAAACAAATAGAAACGAAAGTTCATTGAACTTGAACGCACGTGGCTAAGTAGTAGGGATCAGTCTCCACTAGCCAGGTTTCCACGTAGGACAACCCTTACATTCATGCCGCTACTGATGCAACGCTATTACGGCAGCACCTACCGGCTAGTGAGGATTATGCAGAAACATGGCCTAAATTCTTCTTCTTCTTCTCCTTCTTCTTCTTCTTCTATATGCCTTGTCCAGTCTCGCGGACTTTGGCGATCAGTATGGACAGTGTTCTTAGATCTTCAGCAACACGGTAGAATAGTGCGACTGTTCGTATTCCAGTCCAGTCTTGAATATTCTTGAGACATGACGTTCATTTTCGGTCTACTCCTCGCTGTCCTTCGATTTTGCCCTTTAAAATGAGGTGTAATGCTGCATGTCTTTCACCACGTAACACATGCCCCAAGTACGCAATTTTTCTGCGTTTGATATTGATCAGCAGCTCTCTTTTACTGTTTTCTCTCTGTAATATTTGTCCGTTAGAGACGTGCTATATCCAGAAGACGCTTAGCACTCGTCTATGAAACCACATTTCTAGAGCTTCCAGCCTTTTTATGGTGGTCGTTTTTAAGGTCCAAGCTTCAGCTCCATAAAGCAAAATTGATCAAACATAACATTTAACCATGCACTGTCTCAGTTTTAGTTTAAACCGTCATCACACAGTAAAGCCTTCACTTTCTTGAATGTTGATCTTGCCATTTCCATACGGGTCTTAATTTCGAGATCTGGGTTTAAATCACCTGATATCCAACAAGCAAGGTATTTAAATTTGTCAACTTGTTGGATTTCTTGACCTTTCATTTTCAGAATAGATTTAACTCTTCCCCGACTGAAAACCATTAGTTTAGTTTTCTTAGTGTTGATTGTAAGACCCATTCCTTCTCCAACTATATAAAGCTTGTCTGTGTAGTTGTAGGCTTTAAATACTACTGGCAAAAAGTACTGTGTCATCTGCATATCTGAGTGTGCGTATTAGTTCTCCGTTCACCTTGATTCCCACTTCTGTATCTGTTACCGCCTTAAATACAGCTCCCGAGTAGATGTTGTAGATGTTAAATAATAACGAGGACAAAACATAGCCTTGTCGGATCCCTCGCCTAATTGCCATATACTGTAGTCTGATGTACCACCATCAATCTTCACCACAGATTTTTGATTCCAGTAGAGGTTATCGATGATTCTTATACAGTATCTTTACTGTCAATTCCGGTTTGTTGGGGTATTCTAATGAGCTCGCCGTGTTTTACCCTATCAAATGCTTTTTCATAATCTATGAAGCAGATGGCCTAAATAGTACCTGCTAATATTTCCCACACTCGTATTCACTACTGTAAACACAAACATCGTTCAAGTCGATTCGAAAAATGCCTAACCTATGACTTGGCTATGTACGGACGGCGTCCTAATCCTGTCACTGAGCCAACGTTACAGTACTTGCTCATCCTTTAACGATAATTATAATACACGCGGTATCCTAAATCTGTTGTTGAGTCAGCGGTATGGTATCTACACATCACTCATACTGCCGGGCGAAATCGAAACTTTAATACAATGTCCGGATATTTACTGTAAATCTAATCCTCGTTGAAACTTTAACACGCGAAGTGAAATTTGCTGCAGAAATGAATTCGAATCTGGAAATATTACTGCGTCTATTTCGTACGGTAAAGCGTGAAATCGAAATTAAATAGCAGGTTGGAAAAATTTAATCCATTCTCATTACAACTTAAACACATGCGGTGAAGTTCGCTAAATAAAATGAACTCAAATCTCGTTTGATATTACGTAATGTCACTGAAAACAATAATCACAACCATCACGATATTCACGGCATAATTTGAATGTGAGGCTCCAACTGACATACAATGTCAACATTCCAAACATGTATCATCGTGAACTGTCCAGTGAAGTAACTTCTCATCAACCTACGCAGGCTGAACTCTCATTCTTATAAAATTCATTCTCTCACCCACAATGTTTCCAGTACCCGATGTTTTCATCTCGTAAAGATACATAATAGAATTCAATTTTATAAAAATTAAGTATTATCTTGACCGTGTGTCAGAATGTATTTTGTTCGTGAGGTCGGCCATCACAAAATGCACTTCGCTGGTATCAAATAGAATCGTCATCTAGACTTAACTGCCGTTACCTACAGTCTTAGATAAAATAGTGATCATGGGAGAACATTAACTTATACTTAAATAGGCGTTACAACGCACTCACTTGGATTTGATAACCCTTATATTCTTCAATCGTTCTGGATCGTAATAGGACATGGCTCCTCTTATACAGCCTGTCTCAGAAATATACACCATGTCACGAAAATTTCTTCCCATTGAACTACAGGGCCTCTTATCCTCGGCGTCCTGCTTATTCCACGTCATTCATTAAATACAGGTTTACTCTGCTTTTAACTTCTTCCCAATTATTCTTGTAATATTCCATTTCCATTAAAATCTATCTTCTTCTTCATAACCAAACAACTTTATAATTATCTCAAAATTAACTTCTCAAAGTTTTCCGGACCTCCGGAGCAAAATAGCATGCCGTAATTTTCTATATCACAAATACACGGTGTCACAAAATTTAAATTTCCCAAAGTGCCAAATTTTATCATACTTCACCGGAGTTCCATATGAACTGAAAATATCGCTTACCTAACTGCTGAACGCTTTATTATTATCATCTCAATTTAATCCTGACGTGATTATTATTATTATTATTATTATTATTATTATTATTATTATTATATTTTTGTTGTTGTTTGACTTAATCACACTTATAATGGTTATTTTTATCGATTAAAATATTATAACTTTTACCGACCCAAATATTATTTCATTGATTATAATTGCAATATTTAACCTCACTTTTTTTAGAGAAATTTATGCATAGTATAACGTCTCGTGCGCTGACATAAACAACAGACAATTCGCCTCTACAATGGAATAACGCCAAGACACATCATCGTCATAGCTACATACTTAATTCTACACACGCCACGTATACAAGGAGGTGTTATGATTTATTATTTAATTAATTTAAAGGGACAATAATTTACATCTCTGACTACAAAAACATAATATTTGAATTAGACAGACCTGCAATTATGCTGCTTGAAGTGGCGTTATCTTGGTTTCATTTTGCAAACCAGCCACCCAGAGGTTCACCCTCTCGGACAACTGAATGTTAACTAATAATTGTAGGAGGCATTCTTCGCTTAAATACTACCTTATCTATACACTGATTCTGCACTCGTCTTGAAGCAACACGCATTAATTTTCTTGAAATAATTAACTTAACGATAAATTTTATTAGATACGTATACACAAAAATTAAACCGCACAGCCTCGTGTCGAGTTTTCATCTGATGCAGTGTCCGACTCGTTGGCTGAATGGTCAGCGTACTGGCCTTCGGTTAAGAGGGTCCCGGGTTCGATTCCCGGCCGGGTCGGGGATTTTAACCTTCATTGGTTAATTCCAATGGCTCGGGGGCTGGGTGTTTGTGGTGTCCCCAACATCCCTGCAACTCACACACCACACATAACACTATCCTCCACCACAATAACACGCAGTTACCTACACATGGCAGATGCCGCCCACCCTCATCGGAGGGTCTGCCTTACAAGGGCTGCACTCGGCTAGAAATAGCCACACGAAATTATTTTATGTGATGCAGTTTGTGGACAATTCCCACCTCCTCTTCACCAGGTGTTCCGCAGATGTGAATAACTGTGAGACAAAGGATGTTATCTCTGCCAGACTGCAACAGTCCTCCCTTACAGCTGATCAAACTAACATTGCCCGCAATAATTCAAAAGAGCTATCTATGACTCTGCTGTCTCCCTACGCAGAAGTTCAGGAATCCTACAATTAACTTATGATATTCCCACCCACCAGGATGAATGTCGTAAGTACATTGTTTCAATATCTAAGTTGTCTTCACTCCTCATTACCACTTTGTAAAATTTTCATCTCTCAAGGCAACTGCCTTTTGAGATTCCCCAGTCTATCTCACACACTTTAATTTTAGAAGTCCACTTCTTGATATCACTCGACGTAGGTTCACCCTCTCGGACAACTGAATGATAACTGACTGTCTTGTTTGTAGAGGGGGTATTTAAGCATTCTCTAGAGACGTGCTGCGTTGCATTTCCACTACTATGCAATCATTCCATTTGATGACCGCTGGACCGATTTATTTGAGACTCATCCCCTGAGATTATGCCTATTTTTCCAGTCACGATGGTGTTCGCTGATTTTTCCTGCTTCCTTAACGGGCATAATTAATCAATTTCGTGTACGATGATTCGCGCGCATTTTGGCCGTATGTGCTTGAGGTGTGTTATTCATTCTGCCAGGATGGATGGTAACTCCTCTCCGAGCATAATTAAATATATATCCACGCTGTGTAATTGGCTTCATAAAATGTTTCCCAAAATTCTTAATTATTTCTTTGCTAATGACAGTGCCGAAATCTCTCACAATGAGGGTTATTATCCAGAATTTCATTATTAATTAGCTGAGGTCTTCCGAAATTTTCCGACCTCATTCGATATTTTGGGGAATTGCCTAGCGCTGCAAGTTGACACGCCACGGAACACGAGGTGAGTTTGCATTGAAAATATGGATGAGCGTTTCTTCTCCATCTTGTAGTTGGCATTTCAGTAATGTAGAATTATGGGCTCAATAGAGAGGTTCTAAGCCGTACGAAACTTGTCGGTGTTAATGTCAGTCCTAAATATGTAAAAAGGGAGGAGTTTATTTGCCTATAATTTAGTATAATTTCTTCACCCACTCAGGGGCGTGATTAGCTCAGTGGCTTAGTTGCTGGCTTCCCACCTGGAAGGCTGAGGTTCTGCAAATAAACCATCAAAACTGGGCTCCGTCTAATCTCAAAATATTTCGCCAGGCTATAGTATCTTTATCCTTCAACAGTTACAGTAAAATATTGGGTGTGCCTTTATTTTCTTCGTCCTCTTCTTTATTAATCCGTTTACCGCCCAGGATTGGTTTTCCTTCGGACTCAGTGAGAAATCCCACCTCTATCGTCTCAAGGGAAGTGTTCTAGAGGGTGAGAATATGGGTCGGGGATACAACTGGGATGGATGACCAGTACCTCGTCCAGGTTACCTCACCTGTTAGGCTGAACAGGGGCCTTGTGGAGGATGGCATGCTTGGAAGGGATATACAAGGAAGACGGAAGGAAGCGGTCTTAGCCTTAATTTAGGTAACATCTCGGCATTTCTCTGAAGGAGAAGTGGAAAACCACGGAAAACCATTTCGAGGATGGATAAGGTGGGAATCGAACCCCCGTCTACTCAGTTGACCTACCGAGGTTACACCGCAGAGGTTGTTCGTCTTCTTACCCAGTCTTTTACCCCTACTTATCCGTATTTTTCTCCCAAAATGCAAGGGCATTAATTTCCGCTCGAATATTTCTGTCGACATTTCGCAACCACTGAAAATACAGAGAATTCTCAAGCTATGGATGTTTCATAGAGCGAATTTACTAGACGGCGTTATAGTACAGAGATAATTTAGAAGCAGCAAGCGAGTAGCTAGTAAACTCGCCTAGTCTAATTGACGGAATATTTGTCAATAAAGTGTCAATAAAGCATTTCTAAATTAGTATAATATTTCGAATACCAGTTATATGTGTTCACCACTACGGCTATTTGTTATCGTGAAAAGATTGAGTCTTATAAGAATAACAGAGGTTTAGGTAATCTACGATACTACAATGACCAGGCAGGTGAATTCACCAAGTTTGCAGGGTGACATTCGGCAGTGTCCCGAAAGTACTTCTTGATCTTTATTTGAAGGATTCTTATCATAAATAACACTTTTATTCTTATTCTTATTCTTATTCTTGTTCTTATTCTTATTCTTAGTATAGTTTTGTTGTATTACATTGTTACCATTATTATTAATACCAGAGGATCTGTGCTTCTCCGTAGCATTCGTTATAAACAGGTCAGATAACTCGTCTTGATATGCATGTCGTAGTCATATTGTTTTGTTTGCCCTTTTCAATGATTTTATGAACATTTAATAACAAGCGCTTTATGGTATACCGCAGTTCGTAGTCAGAATTCAACCATTCTGACGTCATCACGCCGTCTGTGTGGTAAAAATCTATCCATATATTCGTTTTCTTAATCTGCAGTTCTTGATGTAAAGGTTGGTATAGTGTCGTAGAAGACAATGATATTTTTAATCGCAGTTCTTCTATGTAGGGCGGTTGTCTTATGAGGTCATAGGTTAGCCTCGAAGGAGCGTTTTTTGCCAGGCAAAGAACTCTTTTATGATGCGTGGCCTTCACTCTTTGTAGTATAGCGAGGTTATCCTTCGATAGGTTTCCCAGATAACGTTAGGGCGTATATTATGATGGGGTCTGTTTGTACGTAGACTTTTTGCTCTTAGCAGCATCTATAGGAACGCTCTGTCACATTTTGAATATATCTGGAAACTGGGTAAGGTTAGAGAATCAAAGAGTATCTAGCGGGGAATAGTATTCTTCCATGATCAGAGGAAGTGTATACTCTCTGGCTTGACAGGTAGTAATCAAACATGGCTGCATGCAATGACATTACTAAGGATGAAGATCACATAGATCAGAGTATTAATGAAAGTGTTAGTCGCTTAGCAACCTGCTAAGTACAGAATGTATTGCGGGTTAGCGTAAGCATTCGCCTGCAGTTACTGGAGTGATAATTTAATTATTTTGTAATTACTCAAAGTTGACTGAACTTTGAGGCCTATTAATGTCTCATGATTCACAGGCAGGTGATTCCCGAGAGAATAAAACAGAAATGAAGCAAATCGGTCCAGTAGTACGGACGGACGGATTTGCCAAAGCTGTTTCTAGTAAACTCTTCTAATATACAGATTATTAAACAATTAAATTATAAGAAAAATGCACGGAAAAGCGAAGTCATTTTCGTACAGGGCATAAGGACCCTTGGAGGGGCGACAGGTAAAAGCTTCCACTATCTGTAGCCTCGGCATATAAGTGGGGGCTTTGCGCTTGGCCACCTTTGCCCTCAGATAATTTTTTCATTTTACAATATTGGCTTTCCGTCGCACGGGCACAGATAGGTCTAATGGTGACGATGGGATTGGAATGGGCTAGGGGTGGGAAGGAAGCGTGGCCTTAATTAAGGTTCATCCCCAGCCTTTGCCTGGTGTGAAAATCGGAAACTACAGAAACCTCCTTCAGGGTTACCGACAGTGGGACTCGAACCCACTATCTCCCGGATGCAAGCTCAAAGATGCGTTCCCCTAACCGCATGGCCACCTCGCTCCGTACCCCAAGATTAATTCCTAAATGTTGGTGTGGGCTGAGTGTACCTCCGGAAATGGACATCTCAATTCTCACAATTTTGGGCTTTCTGACGGGGAAAAGAACCCATGTCCTTCCTGTTGAACCGAGCACGCCTTTCCCGCCTTGGCCAGGCAGCCGCTATACTGTACTCATATACACTAAGTATCTGGCACGACGATTTTCCATGAAGAAGCAAGAACAACAAGGTAACGTCAGCAGTTCCCGTAGAAGTGCCACATAATCGGATACGCGGTGACCAATTAAGATCGGAGGGGTGTGATTGCCGAGTGACATAGCCACCGACTTCTCGTCATAGCAGCCGCCATTCGAATCACGACTAATGCTTGTGGTGTTTTTGAAATGGAAAGTTACGTTAGGATTCCACGTAAAACTGGAGGGCACGTTGCTATGAGCACAACCTTTAGAAAATAGAACTCAGAGAATTACACTAGGTGAAGCGTTATCATGAAATTATTAAGGGAGGTGGGTCCCGCAGGGCACTGTTATTGGACCTTTATATTTTCTTATATATACATGTGATATGAGTAAAGATATGAAGTTTAGAAAAAAAAAGGCTATTTGTGGACGATGTTACACTGTATAGAGTAGTAAATGAGTTGCAGGGTTGTGAACGACTGCAGGAGGACTTAAACAATGTAGTGAGATGGACAGCGGGCAGTGGTATGAATGTAAATGGGGTGAAAAGTCAAGTTGCAAGTTTCGCCAAGAGGATAAGTTCTCTCAGTTATAATGATTGTGTTGATGGGCTGATAGTACCTCATACGGAACAATGTAAGTACCCAGGCGTTAATATGTGGAATGATTAAAGAGATTGTTAATAAAGTTTACATATCTCTTCACATGGTTATGACTATTTAGGAGTTGTAGTAACGATGTAAAGGAGAGAGCATTTAAGACTCTGGTAAGACCGCAGTTAGAGTATGGTTTTAGTGCATGGGACCATCACCTGGAATACTTGATACGAGAACTGGAAAAAATTCAAAGAAAAGGAGCAGGATTGATGATTTACGACAAAGGAGTAGTTTTGCGAAAATATTGCAAACTTTGGGCTGGGAAGACTTGGGAGTAAGGAGACGAGATGCTCGATTATGTGGTATGCTACGAGGTGTCAGTAGAGAGTTGGCGTGGAGTGACATAGGTGGACGAATAAGCTAGAGTGGGGCTTTTAAAAATATGAAGGTAAAGTTGGAATTCAAAAGGACTAATTGGGGCAGATATTGATTTTTAAGACGAGGAGTAAGGGATTGGAATAAATTATTAAGGAAATAGTTCGATAAATTTCCAAGTTCATTGAAAATGTTAAAGAGAAAGCTAGGTAAACAATTGATAGGGAACTTGCCACCTGGGTGACAGTCCTAAATGCAGATCATTGATGATTGATGTCCGACTCGTTGGCTGAACGGTCAGCATACTGGCCTTCGGTTCAGGGGGTCCCGGGTTCGATTCCCGGCCGGGTCGGGTATTTTAACCTTAATTGGTTAATTCCAATGGCACGGGGGCTGGGTGTATGTATTGTCTTCATCACCATTTCATCCGCATCACGACGCGCAGGTCAGCTACGGGTGTCAAATAGAAAGACCTGCACCTGGCGAGCCGAACTCTTCCTGGGATAACCCGGCACTAAAAGCATTACGACATTTCATTTCATTGATGATTGATGATGTCACGCAGAACTAAAAGCTTGCTTTGGAACAGGAGTCCACGATGGAGCCAAAAGTAAGGTTTAATGGCGTTGCTTATATCGAATATTCCATAGGAGAATTACTACATTATGTTGATCATTAGAGCAGAAATAACTACGGAACCCGAGAGAGAGAGAGAGAGAGAGGGAGAGAGAGAGACTCATAATTCTTTCCGCGCAAAACGCTTGAGGAAATGAAGGCGTTTGTACAAAGCTCCAAGTTAAGTACCAGGAAACAAGAGAGCTCTTCCGTGAGGTGTTCAGGGCGAATATTATAATGACTGACTTTCAGTGATTAGACTCGCTTGAATTATCTCTCATGAAAATTCCAGTTAATTATGAAGCGAACTACCTTCATATTAAAATTGGGGCCTATTATTATTATTATTATTATTATTATTATTATTATTATTATTATTATTATTATTATTATTATTTAATCAGTTTACCGTTCAGAGTTTTTACCTCGGCCTCAGCGAGGGATCCCACCTCTACCGTCTCAAGGGCACTGTCCTGAAGCGTGAGACATTTGGTCGTAGATACATCAGGAAAGGGGACTAGTACCAAGCCCAGGTGGCCTCACCTGCTAGGCTGAACAGGGTTTTTTGAGGGATGATAGGATTGGAAGGGATATATAAGAAAGAGGGAAGGAAGTGGCCATGGCCATAAGTTAAGTACCATTCCAGCATTTGCCTCGTGGAGAAGTGGGAATCCACGGTAAACCAATTCGAGGCTGAATGGACCCCGTTCCAGTCCTCGTACCCCTTTTCAAATGTCGTGGCAGAGCTGGGAATGGAACCCGAGCCTCCGAGGATGGCAGCTAATCACACAAACCACTACACCATTGAGGTGGACATTACTTCCATATTAAGGACTTCTACATACAAACATTATGCTCTAATGCAAATTTTGAAGACTTATTGTGAAAAGGAGTGCTTTCCTAATCTTTTGGTTTAGTGCGTGTAGTTTGTGGCATTCAGTTACTTCGTTCGTTGTCTGACAGTGACGGTAAAAGTTCTCATTGCCACCGGCTCGTAAAGGTTTGCCGTCTTTCACTCAACGATTATCGACTGACTGCGAGTGGCACGCGACTTGCAGTGAATGCACGCATTAAAGTCGTTACTGACGACTTGTCACGGTAGGAAAAAAGCGACGTATGTTTCAGATGGTTGATAAAGTGCTACATTACAGTACAAGGTCTCATTTTATTCCAGAAATAGGAACATAATTCATATTATCTAAGGCAATTCTGTTAGTTTTAGGTAAAAGGCGCAAGATTTATGAGATTTGAAGGGAGATCAGAGAGCTTTAGGTAACTATTGAAATCGTGATCAACGATCCAGTATTACGTGAAATCCGAACCACAGGCCATTTTATACGCATATTGTGGGAACGCAGTTATATTATTTAATAAAATATACACCATGAATTAGGGAAGCGACTAGGTATTTCAGGGGTCTTCGTAGTAGTTACAGGAATAGGTAAAGAATAGTCTCAAGTACAACATTCATGTTAGAATGTATATTTTAAAACTTGAAGTAACAAAATTATACAAAAGAAGTGAGAGGACTCGAATTAACAACCATTTGAGAATAAATTAACTGCGAATAAGAAAAGATCAACAACTTTCGTGGGATTTTGCATTTACTGGATTCAAACTGTGGTGTTCTCGGTAATATTAAAATGCAACCGACCAATCATCGATCCACCCACCACTGATCTGCATTAGAGGTATCGCCCGGGTGAGAGATTCCCTATTAATAGTTTACCCAATTGTTTCTTAAATGGCGGACTGAGTGGCTCAGACGGTTCAGGCACTGACCTTCTGATCCCATTGGCATGTTCGACCCCTGCTCAGTCTGGTGGTACTTGAAGATGCTCAAATACGGTCAGCCCAGTGGCAGCCATAAGGACCCCGCAGACCCTGCGGAGTGGAGGGGTCAATGGCCTGTGAGGAGCCCATGACTGTTTCTTAATTCAGTAGATAAAGAGTTATTTTACAAATTGATAAAACCGCAGCAGACAAAAGAGTATTATTTATATTACAGAGGGTTATTCCAAACTTAGGCCGTCGTAGTGCTACGCTTCCTTCGTCAGTAGGAGTTTGGTAGTTATTTCTGAAAGAATGTGGGTTTCCCAACCTGTTCCAATAATAACCATCCCTTGCTGCCACTCACAACAATCAACAAGGCTTGTGAAGTAATTAGCCAGTTCTGACAACCCAGTATTCAGCGAAGATGCGATAACAAAGATATCCTCCTTATCTACACTTTAAATACTGAAGTCTAGAGCCTGTTTGTAACTCTCGGCACTCAATGTAGGTAAGTAGCCTTACGATTGATGGTTGAGTTGAAAATAGTAGCAAATTATTTGGTCCTAGGAAGGAGATAATTTCTTAATATTGTGATGGTCAGCGTGTTTTGGTTACTGTAATTGGAATATGCATTTCTTGTGAGTGTGTGTGTGTTCGTACCATATAAGTGTATTATTTTAATTCCTTCGGATTTGAAAACTAAATTGTGTAACTTCTTCTTCTTATTATTATTATTACTGGGCAGGGTGAAGCCCAAACAACAATACAGAATTTCTGAAGAAGAGAGGAAGGCAAGACCCGAATGGATAAAAATGTTCAGGGAGGACAGGAAAACATGACTCACCAATAGGGTTGCCAGATTTCCGGATGGCAAATAAGGAACACTTCCATCTCCTTGCCATATAGCGCCAAATTAAGGCACCATAGCCATGATTAAGAGAAGAGACCAGGGTTATATTAACAAATAAATACCGGTAATAATATAACAGCGTCAGCGTGAAATATGTAGGTATTTAATTTATTACAAACTAATAATGCGTTAGTCTTTACATTGAAATTAACATTTCACAAGTACTTGTCATTTGAAGAAGCAATTTGTAACAATTTCTTATTCAACAAAACTTTCTTGAAAAATTCCTTACAATTCTCATCATAGTTGAAGTACACAAAAAGTTCATTTTTTATTAAATCTACTGAGCATCTGTTTTTCTCATCTCTCCATTTTATTGCCATTACTGAAAATACTCTTTCAGTATAAACATTCGATAGAAATATACTTAAGACAGATTTAAGTACCATCAAAATGTTCTTCAGTTTTTCTGGGCCAATTAAACCGGTGATATATACCCACCTATCTGGCATTGTTTTACTTAGGACAGCTAGTTTTAGCTTTTCACCAACACCACTCTCACTAGAAAATAAAATTGACTATTTCTACAAATTCTGAACACATATCATCAATATTCATCTTTTCCTGTAAATCTAGTGTCTCCACTAACTTTAAAATCTTGCTGAACTGAGGTGAGTTTTTTTAGAGTTATACAATTCATCAGTGAATAAACATTACAATCATCACTAAAATCAAATCATTTACATAGATACTTAACACAAACCTCATAGGCATGTATAAAATCATTTTCACAGACCTTAACTTCCCCAGTAAACAAATAATTCAATTTACTTAATGTGCAAGTCACTTTGTAACCAAAAATGTATTTCCCCCCATTCTCTGTTCCTGTTGCATTTTCAAACTTTTAATAACAGTATATACCTCACAGATTGTCAGATCACTCTTTTCAAGACTAAGAACTGCCTTATTGAAAACATCTGCTAAATGTATCGAAAAATGTAGATACAATTCTACTAGAAGTGTTTGCTTACCAGAATCTGATTCTGAGGAACCTAACGAATATTTCTTAATGAATACTGGGCAGTCTTTAACACTTGAAAAATAAGATACTATCGCTGGGAGGTTTCTCAGCAGTCTTTCAATAACAGGCTTTATAGAAAGCCATCTTGTTGGCACATGTCTTAACAAATTAGTGTATTTAATATTAAGAAACTGAAATAACTATTTTAAGTGTAAAACTCTTTTTGCTGAATTTGAAAAGTAATCGAATACCGGTACTTTAATTATCAACATTTCAATATCGATTGACATAGAATTCATCCCAGCTTTACATGAATTACGAACAACATGTGCACAACAGTTAAGACTTGACACCAAGGTTGGATTTTCTGCCTTTAGGTGTACATATACAGAATGTTTTTCCCAAAATTAGAAATTGTGTTGTCAGTAGTATAGCTTGGAATCTAGGACAACATTAAACCATGTTCCGAAATTATGTTATAAATTTGTTGAGACATTTTTATAGCACTTTCGTCCGCATCTTCATATAAGTCTATAAGTCTGTTACAAATGTATAGTTTTTCGTCGAAATACCTCACTGCTAATGGGAAACACTATGAGAGAGCAATTTCTTGTTTACCGCACACGTCCTGCTTCCGATCACAATGCAGGAGACTCATGCTCTACATGTCCGCTAGTACCGCTAGCACACTGCCAGAGGCGCTGTTCTCAACTGTGATGACAGATCATTGGTCAGAAATCAGAATACAGAATATTTTCATCATAACCGCGCACTTTTTCGATACTATACTATTGTCTAAACCGCGATATTAAAAAAACCGGAACATTGGGCGTACGGTTTGAAGGGTGCACCGTACGCGGAACAAAATGAGAAAAAACCGTATTGTTCCGGGCAAAACCGTACATCTGGCAACCCTACTCACCAACCACTGTTTGATCTATTGTACCCCAAAGTGGGTGAAACGGACAAGAAGAAGAATGTTTATTAATGAGGGATGTTGGTAACGGGGTCTGAACGGTTACATTATTTTTTTTTAAATCAAGCTTACTCTTCTACCAATGTCATTTCACACCACCACTCCACTGAAAGTTCGAAATATACCGCTTAGTCGAGAAGCTCGGTTCCTTACTCTCAAGTCTTCCCGGTCCAAAGTTTGCAACATTTTCCGTACCACTATTCTATTATCTGGAAATGCTCAAAACAAATCGTACTACCTTCCTTTGGACTTCTTCCAGTTCTCTAGGTAGGTTACCCTAGTGGGAGTCCCACGCAATAGAACCATACCCTAGTAGGAGTCTTACCTGAGACTTATACGCCTCTCATTTACATCCTTACTACAACCCCTAAATACGCTGATGGCCATATGATCAGATCTGTAATCGTTCTTTACAACCTCGATAATGCGATCATCCCAATGAAAGTATGTTCTCTACCGGGTTTGTTGGCCGTGCGCGTAGAGGCGCGCGGCTGTGAGCTTGCATCCGGGAGATAGTAGGTTCGAATCCCACTATCGGCAGCCCTGAAGATGGTTTTCCGTGGTTTCCAATTTTCACACCAGGCAAATGCTGGGGCTGTACCTTAATTAAGGCCACGGCCGCTTCCTTCCAACTCCTAGGCCTTTCCTATCCCATCGTCGCCATAAGACCTATCTGTGTCGGTGCGACGTAAAGCCCCTAGCAAAAAAAGGTATGTTCTTACTGTGTTCACCAGTGAGCTCCACCAACACAGTAATAAAAACTGAGAGCACCTACAACTTACAACCTGATTTATCACCCCCGTTTACCATCACACCATTGTCTAATCTCCGTTTCAAAACTTTGTGGAATTGTTTTTGCAGTCGCTCGTAATCCTGTAATTTATTAGTGATTCCAGTTCTTTATTCATATGAATACCCCACTTCTAAAACTGCTCCCTTCCACTTTTTTCAAAAAGAAATAATGGCAGTTTTAGTCTTTCAACAAACTCTTCTAACAAAACTGTTATCCATTTAATGGCTAAACTTGCTCTTTCTCTGTGTAACTTAGTTTCAAAGATGATGTAATTTCCAAAACTATCTCTTTCTCCAAATAAATTATTTTCAGAACTTCTTCAATCCATAAGCAATATTACAGCTATTTGTTGCTTGGGTTTCAAAACACTATCCATCCTTAAAAACATTTACGCTCTTTAAGTCTTGAGGATTTTTCAATCGTGAAATTACCAACGTTTTTCCCCAATGTAGCAGTGAGCTCATCAGTTGAAAAGCTACACCTTTCCAAGACGCTTTAAGGTTTTCCTACAAGGTCAATTAAATTTCATGTTTTTAAGAAGTACTAACACTGTAAAAGCTAGATTGCTGTCACTTCCTGATAGAGGACGAAAGAAATTGAATGTTTCATTAAAATGGAGGAGAAACAAAGATAAATATAGGAGATAGGGGTACCTACAATGTTTAATTCCGAGGGTGCGAGTCCTAAAGCTTTGAACAGTTTCGTGTAAATTGAATAGTTGGCATAAACAATACAAAACAATATCAGTATTGATTAATATTAATTTATTTCCTTTCTCGCTAATCTCCCACGATGTAATCAAAAACAGTGTGTTTAGGGTTGTAAAAATTTGACAATGCAGGTTATAAAAAACATTCGTGCAGCCTTTTATGCCAAGTATTAAAAAATGACCAACGTATGTTCGGGTCCGAGTGGAGAAATACGAGGTATGAATGATCTGTCATTCTAATAAAGATGCTATGTAGGGTAATTCAGACTCAAGTGAAAACCACGAGGAATTACATCATCGCACTGAATAGGATTTGAACTATTGTATTAATTTTGATTTAATGTTCAAATATTTTCCACAGTAAAGAAAAATCAGTATTAAGTCACTAAGAAACGCGTGCTTAATATTATAAACACGGTTTGAGTTTCAGAAAGCTATTTTAATTTTATTTTTTATTTTTCTTTACGTCGCACCGACACAGATAGGTCTGATGGCGACGATGGGATAGGAAAGGGGTAGGAGTTGTAAGGAAACGGATGTGGCATTAATTAAGGTACAGTCCTAGCATTTGCCTGGTGTGAAACTGGGAAACCATTGAAAACCGTCTTCAGAAAGCTATTGTAACATTCTACAGTTTCATGGTAATGATAAAATAGTATTTCAAGTTTAATATTAATTCTGCTTACAGCGATGTACACAGTTATAATCTTACTTTAAACTCAATGATTATAATAAATCCACAGTCAGTCTTCAGTCATTTGACTGGCTCAGGAATGGAATGAATGAAGCCCCTGTACCATTACGCTATCCATAACGTGGAAATTTAATTTCGAAGGAAAATGCAAGTGCCGGCAGCGAAGATAAACAGAGTAAATAAACTTATAACGTCACTGAAATCCACATTGACGCGATACCAGAATGCACATAATCGTGATGGTTGTGCAAATGACCACGAAATGGGATTTAGATTGTTGAGACAACAAAGAAGAGAAAGAAAAGGACTTCTTAATCGGCCATTACTAGAGACAGAAGTACTTAATCTGCGAAGATAAAATCATCATCATCATCATCATCATCATCATCATCTGTTTACCCTCCAGGTTCGGTTTTTCCCTCGGACTCAGCGAGGGATCCCACCTCTACCGCCTCAAGGGCAGTGTCCTGGAGCTTCAGACTCTTGGTTGGGGGATACAACTGGGGAGAACGACCAGTACCTCGCCCAGGCGGCCTCACCTGCTGTGCTGAACAGGGGCCTTGTGGAGGGATGGGAAGATTGGAAGGGATAGGCAAGGAAGAGGGAAGGAAGCGGCCGTGGCCTTAAGTTAGGTACCATCCCGGCATTCGCCTGGAGGAGAAGTGGGAAACCACGGAAAACCACTTCGAGGATGGCTGAGGTGGGAATCGAACCCACCTCTACTCAGTTGACCTCCCGAGGCTGAGTGGACCCCGTTCCAGCCCTCGTACCACTTTTCAAATTTCGTGGCAGAGCCGGGAATCGAACCCGGGCCTCCGGGGGTGGCAGCTAATCACGCTAACCACTACACCGCATAGGCGGACTGGGAAGATAAAATATTGTAATCAAACATCGCAACCGAAGAAGGAGATTTATCCGGAAGACGAATTATAGTAATCTTTCATCAAATTGTCTATAGACAACGGAAAATAAGTGGAGAAAATTCCAAATTCCATACGAAATTGCTTCGCAAGGTCGGAAGAAAACCTGAGCGCTATACGTACATTCAGTTAGCCCACCTAGAGAGGAGAGAGATTCAAACTACGTATTGAAATTCGTAATGCCCAAGTAAACAATTTCAATCTTCACAAATCTCAATATATACACTGCAAATACTTGGAGAAATAATTGTATTAATGCTTAATGAACATCATCAATATGTATTGTCTGATACAAATTGTATGTTATTATTTCATGAACATGCTTGTCGCCATGGAATACTGCTAACAAGATGAAGAAATAAACTGCCCAGGATGACTTAATACAGCCCAAGATGATCGACCAAGACCAGAAATGACATCCGCAGAATCAGCTGCCAACCGCGAGGGTCGTATGGAGTAGCTGAGGAGAAGAAACCATCCGAAAAGGCGAAGGAAATGAGATAAGTTTCTTGTTTTTCAAAATCTTTATAGATTCTTTGGTAGAAAATAATTTAGTAGCTTACCCGCAAGTGAAATATAATCGATGTGCCAAACATGATCTTCGAGATTAACCTATTTCATGTGGAAAGTTCTGACAAGTAACTTGTGTGCTAATGAATTTATATTAGAATAGGAAGTGACCTAGATATAAATGAATCTTAATCTTCCCACAGAATTATGCCATACGGGAATATGGTACGAGAATGTATAGATCTCCAGATCATTAGTAAATTGAATGTAGAGGTTATTTCAAAGAGTATGGGAGAGGTTATACGCTGTATCGTTAAGCGTGGTTATAGAACATAGTAATGTCATTGCACAGGACGATAACTGTGAACATATGAAAGAAAAAAGAGAACCTATGTTGATTCTATAAAGATATACGGAAATGTGAAATATGTGGAAGTATGTGTTTGTATCAGGGGCTGCCTGGCCGAGGCGGTAAAGGCGTGCTCGGATCGCCCGGAAGGACGTGGGTTCGAATCCCCATCAAGAAGCCGTAAAATTTAAGAAATGAGATTTCTACTTCTGGAGGTGCATATGGCCTTGAGATTCACTCAGCCTACACCAAAAGAGGGGCAAAGGCGGCCGGACGTAGAGCTAATCACTCTACCACATCAAGTGCCGAGGTTGCAGATAGTGGAAGCCTTCATCTTCCACCTCTCCCAGGGCCTTCATGGCCTGTGCGGAGAAGACTTTGCTTTTGCTTTTTGCTTTACTATATGTATATATCGTCGGTTTTAAGAAGAGATGGAATATTTTAGATGTTAGCTGATACCAGATAGGATCACGCTTGTCAGAGATGGCATAGTGATATTTTTGTCGTTGAGAAGATATATACTGCTATGATTGAAAATTATTCGACCTTAAGTAGACCTATGTCCGCCTCTGTGGTGTAGTGGTTAGTGTGATTAGCCGTCACCCCCGGAGACCCGGGTTCGGTTCCCGGATCTGCCACGAAATTTGAAAACTGATACGATGGCTGGAACGGGGTCCACTCAGCCTCGGGAGGTTAGAGTGGAGGTCGGTTCGATTCCCACCTCAGCCATCCTGGAAGTGGTTTTCCGTGGTTTCCTACTTCTCCTCCAGGCAAATGCCGGGATGGTACCTATCTTAAGGCCACGTCCGCTTCCTTCCCTCTTCCTTGCCTATCCCGCCCAATCTTCCCATCCCCCACCAGGGCCCCTGCTCAGCATAGCAGGTGAGGCCGCCTGGGCGAGGTACTGGTCATACTACACAGTTGTATCCCCCGACCCAATGTCTCAAGCTCCAGGACACTGCCCTTGAGTCGGTAGAGGTGTGATCCCTCGCTGAGTCCGAGGGAAAAACCAACCCTGGAGGGTAAACAGATTAAGAAAGAAAGAAAGAAAGAAAGAAAGAAGGACCTATGATAATGAAATATGATCATCTGATAACCTCTATAGTAGAAAAAAATGTCATGATTGTGGATTATGATAGGATTAATCGGCACACATAGATCTATATTTTATTGTCAAGTCAGGAGTGATGTTATATAATGATTCATTATTAGTGGCACACGAGAATGTAATTCATTTCAGGTGATAGTGTATCGTTATATATGGAAGTATGTTACTTATTGACACATATCTGATTTCATAAATCCTAGTTAAATAAAACATAAGATATGTATTATATCTTCAACCTTGCTTACATGTTACATGAATTAGATATGCAAATGTTAGATGGAATATATTTCGCAATGAACGGTAGGTTAATAACAGCGAATGTTGGCCAGATATAAAAGAAACTTTTTGAGTATTCGGAAACCTGAATAAATAACAGAAGTCGTAATCAAATTCAGTTAAAATACTGATGAAATGAAGATAGAGTTCAGATAAAAATTGAGATGAATTCAAATAATTTCAGATTGATTAGTTTAATAATGTAATAATTCAGTTAGGTGATAAACTTGTGATGTTGAGTGACGTAAATCTTTGTAAGATATGATATACTAAACATCAATCTTCAGTTAATGGTATAGACCATCAGTATAGAAATCAGCTTAGAATAATATATATTTTCATGTGTAGATTGTAAGTCAAGCATTTTCGTTCCTAAGAGGGTGTAAAGAGAAAATCTAGCCCATTTTAATTAATGACGAGGAGTAAGTGGACAGTAAAGCAGATCATACCACATGAATATGACAAATCAGCTGTTCAGCAGTAACTAATCATTTTGGAACTCAGGCTATAAATATTATTTTTCTCTTCCAATTCTTCTTATTCTCGCATTATCATTAATAAATAGTTTTAAGTTAAATGAATTCTTTGAGGTATTATTTATGAAATCACAGTAGAATAAGGAATGTTAGAAGAAAGATATTGTATTTTTGAGTTGGTGTATCATTGCCTGGATATGTCGGATGGAGACGTCCATCAGGAAGATCGAAATAGGTAAACACGGTAATCGGCGCATCGTACCTCTTTTCGATCCCACGTAAAACTAATCCAAATTCGAGACACCCTGAGATGCTGGCTGAGGATAGGAATTGTGCCGGCTGCCGAAGCCTGTCGCACTCCTCTGGGGCAATGGTTAATGAATGATTAATGAAATGATATGGTATTGGAGAGTGTTGCTGGAATGAAAGATGACAGGAAAAACCGGAGTACTCGGAGAAAAACCTTTTACCCCCTACGCTTTTTACAGCACAAATCTGACATGGAGTGATCGGATTTGAACCACGGAACCCAGCGGTAAGAGGCCGGCACGCTGAGCCAAGGGGTCTTCAATCTAAATAATAAAGTAATTTTAAAACTCTCTCGTTGCCGTATGTAATTGTAAAACTTTCTACACCCAACCAAAAATATTTAATAACTTTGCAAATATTGGGCCTTGATTTTCATAATTATGACTATAATAAATGTGTGTTCACCCAGCTATAAAACTGAAAAGTTGCCCACTGCCAGCAAAATGAAAGGAGTTATTATTTTTCCGCGGTTTTTACAAAATCTTTTATTAAGGATGTTGGCAGTTCTGGAAGTGGAGTTATCATATATACAAAGAATATATTAAGGTCCAATAATACTGCCTTGCGGAATTCTCCTGTCAATCACTACAGGATCAGATAATGCATCGCCTATTATAATTCTCTGATTCTTCTAAAAATTTAGCCATCCATTCAGCCACGATTTTGTCTAGTCCAATAGCTCTCATTTCCGTCAGTAGTCTCCCATGATTTATCCTATTAAAAGCCTTGGCTAAGTTAATAGCGATACAGCCCATTTGAACTCGTGAACCTAAAACACTGACCGAGGGAGTTTACTATGTGGTTAGAATTGCGCAGCTGGGAGTCCGAATTCGGGAGACGGAGGGTTAGAACCCTACTCTCGGCAGCTCTGAAGATGGTTTACCGTGGTTTCAGGCTGTACCTTAATTAAGGCAAAGGTCACTTCCTTCCCTCTCCTAGCCCTTTCCTATACTGTCGCCACCATAATGCCTATTTGTGTCGGCGCGACATAAAAATAAATAAATAAATAAATAAATAAATAAATAAATAAATAAATAAATAAATAAATAAATAAATAAATAAATAAATAAATAAATAAATAAATAAATAAATCTGCTATATATTGCTCGAATCCAGCAAGTGGGGCCTCACTGGAAGAACTTTTTTCTAAAACTTAACTGCCTTCTATCAAATTAGTTAGTAATTTCGAAAACGAGTCTGATATAAGTTAGTCAGAAAGAATACTTTCTCGGAGCTTACAAGCAATATATGTCCAGATGACTGGCCTGTAGTTATCAGCTTTATGCTTATTACTCTTTACTTTGTACACTGGAGCTACTATAGAAACTTTCCATTCATACGGTATAGTTCCTTCCTGCAAACAGTAATCAGATATGTAATTGCCTTTAGAATATTTCCAGAATCTTATCAATTCAACCGACCAAATTTCGTTGGAGAAAGTTCCATATTTCATCTTTCAGTGTTCTATTGTATGAATATCACTGATGTCCGCCTCTGTGGTGTAGTGATCATTGTGATTCGCTGCCACCCCCGGAGACCCGGGTTCGATTCCGGCTCTGCCACAACATTTGAAAAGTGGAACGAGGGCTGGAACGGGGTCCACTCATCCTCCGGAGGTCAATTGAGTAGAGGTGGGTTCCATTCCAACCTTAGCCATCCTGAAAGTGGTTTTCCGTGGTTTTCCCACTTCTCCTCAAGGTAAATGCCTGTATAGTACCTAATTTAAGGCCACGGCCGCTTCCTTTCCTCTTCCCTGTCTATCCTTTCCAATTTTCCCTTCCCCCCCGCAAGGCCCCTGTTCAGCATAGCAAGTGAGGCCGCCTGGACGAGGTACTGGTAATCCTCCTCAGTTGTATCGCCCGACCCAGCTTCTGAAGCTCCACCACATTGCCCTGGAGAGTAAACAGATAGAAAAGAAGGAGCAGAAGGAGAAGAATGTCACTGATCCTACAACCTGGTGGAGCTTTGGATGTGATGTGTGTCTTACATATAGACATATATACCTGAAATGAAATGGAATGGCGTATAGCTTTTAGTACCGGGAGTGTCCGAGGAAAAGTTCACCAGATGCAGGTCTTTTGATTTGACGCCCGGGAAGATGAAATCATGTTGAAAGGATATATTCACCTAGCCCCCGAGCCGGCGGAATTAACCAATTTTAGTTAAAATTGCTGACCCTGTCAGGAATGGAACCCGGGAACGCTATGACCAAAGTTCAACACTCTTACCATTTAGCCATGGAGCCGGACGACACATATAGACCTGAAACATTTTTATATTTACATGCCTTCTTCACGTCAACACAATGTTGAGGGATATATTAAAATATTATGTGTTTATGTGGTAGTGGTGTGTTGTGTGTAAAAAATAAAAATAAAGTGTGTGTTTAAGACAGGGATGGTGAAGTCCCAGTCGCCTGGCCGCCGCAGCGACTGCTCTTTTGCTACTGGCGCCTAAGTTTCGGCCCACAGAGGAAGTCAGTTTTCCAATTTTTCATACTTTATTTCTTCCCTACCCAACAATCCAAAACAAAAGCCCCATAGCATATTACCTGACGTCACTGAACAGACTTAAAACCACGCCACTATCTTCTCGAAAATAAACAATTGCGAGACGAAAGATAAGGTTTTATTTCTTTGAACGGGACCACCGCACTGTGTATCGATGAGCGCGAAGTACTGTAATATCAACAGTGGCTAGTCGATGCCCTGATTTGTTATGGCAGCAGAGACTTTAGTGGAAGAAATCTACATAAATAAAATCGTATCGACCGTGTATCTGTACATTGACCATTTCGGCGAAATTTTCATTCAGTTATCCGTTTCAGATGTAATAATATCCATCTGCATATTTTTTAACTTTGGTGTCTGTCTGTCCAAGTTCTCATAACTTGAAAACTACTGGATATATTTCTACCAAACTTCATATTTAGAATCCACATGTCTTTGGGTAGGATTTAGGGTGAGTATTGTTTACAAATCCCCGAACTCTCTGATTTAGCACTCCCACAAAGTATACACGACCAAACTTAATGGAAATCTAACAGCCTTAATGGAAATCAATTTCTAAAACTTTTTCCTATGTGCATCTTTTCGGTACGATTATTAATAAGGGAGATATCATAAACGGACCGCTTTTCAGTCCAAGTTCGAGCGGACATTCTTTTTTTTTTAACCTTTTTGGTCAATGTGTTCGTTCGTCCGTTAAACTGGGATACTTCTGTATCAAACTTTATATATGTCCTTGGGTAGGTATTAGGGTCAATATTATTTCTAAATCCCGGATTGGTTTGGTGGTTTACAGAAGTCGAAACAGTGATTTTACCGTCCTACAAAATATACATGGCGAACCTTACTGGGAAACTACCAGCCTTGATGGAAATCAATTTCTAAAAATGTTTTTCTCATGTGCACCTTTTTGATAGGAGGATAACAAAGGAGTTAGCATTAACGGACTGTTTACAGACTGTCATGTCATTTCAAGTTGGGTTGGAAGGTTTAACTAATGAGCCATTTTTCTCTTTTCGATAGAACAGATAATACGGGAGGTTATGGTCAATAATTGGTTTCAAGAGTCTTCAGCCACAGCGCTATTCCAGGTTTCAGATGAACAATAATATGTACCCAAGAAATAGGGGTAATTACGCACAACTTCGGATGAGGAATGGTATTGCTCAATAAACTTTGTGATCTATCCCATTCTGTCTCCACTTTGTGCAGCTTTATCGTACTTCACGTTACTGCCACGTGCTTTCGTAGAAGAATATCATTTTAACATGCCCTATTAAGTTTGAATACAGGCATGTAACTTCGCATAAATTCATGAAGAAATCGTGAAATTGATTATCAGTTCCCGTGCGATGAGCGGGTACATATGCCAGTGAGAACTAATTACTTCATAATCGCAATGTAGTCAAAAGTACAATGGGTCTGTGTTACGTTTTAGTGGTACTACGCGCGCCCATTGTTATTGTTCAATTTTTAATAAATGCTGGGCTTAGTCCTGTAAATATTATAAATCGTGTGTTTGTGTTAACTAGGGTTCGGAAGTTGAAGAATTATAAATTACCTGAAAAATACCTGTAGATAACCTCAAAAATTATCCAGGAAAGGACCTAAAATCATGCAAAATGTACTAAAAATGTGATCCAAATACATTCATAATTTTATTTTTAATTACATACTTAATGAAGTAATATGAAGTTTTGAAATGCAAAATTTTGTTTGTATGCAACATACAGTGCAAAAATAAATGAGTGAAAAACTTCTTTTCGGACACGTATTTTTAGATTAACATGATTTAAAAAATAAATTCCTTGTTTGTTTAAAAAATCACTTGCAGAAAGTAGAATGACATTTTTTCCACCTAGAATGAATACATCGAACCCGCAATAGACATCCTTGAGAAAGAAATTGAAATTAGTATAACAGGAATTATATTTGGCTCAACCGCACAAGGGTTACAGTAATTGGAATTAGGAAAACTAAACTCGCTTGGCTTTGCAGTATATCACAATAGTCATCTCCAGGTTCTTAGGTATAACGGATCGTCGATTTTCAGACAGCACGTTGCGAAACATCGAGAAACTTATCTCCACATCAACGGTAAGAGGAGAATTCCTCAAGGCGGTATTATTGGACATTTATGATTTCTTATATATATATATAAATGACATGAGTAAAGAAGTGGAATCAGAGATAAGGCTTTTTGCAGATGATGTCATTCTGTATAGAGTAATAAATAGTCACAAGATTGTGAGCAACTGCAAAATGACCTCGATAATGTTGTGAGATGGACAGTAGGCAATAGTATGATGATAAATGGGGTTAAAAGTTAGGTTGTGAGTTTCAAAAATAAGGAAGTCCTCTCAGTTTTAATTACTGCGTTGATGGGGTGAAAGTTCCTTTTTCGGATCATTGCAAGTACCTAGGTGTTAATATAAGGAGAGATCTTCATTGGGGTAATCACTTAAATGGGATTATAAATATAGGATACAAGTCTTTGCACATGGTTATGAGGGTATTTAGGGGTTGTAATAAGGCTGTAAACGAGAGGACATATAAGTCTCTGGTAAGACCCCAAATAGAGGATGGTTAGAGTGTATGGCACCTTCAGCAGGATTACTTGATCCAAGAACTGGAAAAAATCCAAAGAAAAGCAACTCGATTTTTTCTGGGTGATTTCCGACAAAAGAGTAGCGTTACAAAAATGTTGCATAGTTTGATCGGGGAAGACTTGAGAGAAAGGAGACGAACTTCTCGACTAAGTGGTATGCTCCGTTGGGGCAAATATTCGTTTATAGGAAGGGGAATTAGGGACTGGAATAACTTAGAAAGGGAGATGTTAATGCATTTCCAATTTCTTTGCAATGGTACACGAAAAGGCTAAGAAAACAACACATAGGGAATCTGCCACCAGGGTGACTTCCCTAACTTAAATATTTCACATATTTATCTGACCTATATATAACGCTGAGGAGCAGTGCGGGTCCACTAGTTATTATTATTATTATTATTATTATTATTATTATTATTATTATTATTATTATTATTATTATTATTATTATTATTATTATTATTATTATTATTATTATTATTATTATTTCCGACTCGTTGGCTGAACGGTCAGCGTACTGGCCTTCGGTTCAGAGGGTCCCGGGTTCGAGTCCCGGCCGGGTCGGGGATTTTAACCTTCATTGGTTAATTCCAATGGCCCGGGGGCTGGGTATTTTTGCTGTCCTCAACATCCCTGCAACTCACACACCACACATTATACTATCCTCCACCACAATAACACGCAGTTGCCTACACATGGCAGATGCCGCCCACCCTCATCGGAGGGTCTGCCTTACAAGGGCTGCACTTGGCTAGAAATAGCCACACGAAATTATTATTATTATTATTATTATTATTATTATTATTATTATTATTATTATTATTATTATTATTATTGGACTGCGTGTTATTGTTGTTGTACGTTAGTATTGCGTGTGGTGTATGAGCTGTAGGGTTATTGGAAACAGAAAAAATTTGGAATAAAATCTCCGACCCAACCGGAATCGAATCAAACTCGGGGCTCTGTACTGACAATTCAGTCAAGGAGTCAGTTGTATCAAGGTCAAGAAGTAGGTGATATCGTTCTGGAACAAGAAGAGGCATGGGAGGACCAATTTTGTGGTCAGAATTTGACAGAGCTTTGAGAGACCTATATAGGAACATGGCACCGGGAACTAATGACATACCCTCAGAATTACTGACTGCCTTGGGAGAAACCAGCATGGTGAGGTTATTCGATTTAATGTATGATATGTTTGATACAGGAGAAGTGCCATCCGATTTTTGGCAGATTGTTGTTACACCTATTTCCAAGGAAGCCACTGCTGACAAGTGTGAAAACTACCGCACCGTTGGCTTAGAATCTCACTCCGAAAATTTTTAACACCTTTTATTTACAGAAGAATGGAAAGAGGAGTTGAAACTGAGTTGGGAGGAGTTCAATTTGGCTTCAGAAGAAACGTAGGAACACGTGAAGCAATCCCAGCTTTACATCTGATCTTAGAGGATCTAATTAAGAGGGACAAGTCCACGTACATGGTGTTCGTAGGCTTAGAAGAAATATTCGAAAATATTGATTGGGCCAAGCTATTTGAGATTCTGAAGGTGATCGCGATCAGATTCTGAGAATCTCCAATATGTACAAAAATCAGTCTGCAATGATAAGAATCCAGAGCTTTAAAAAAGAGGTAGTAATTCAGAAAAGAGCGAGGCAAGGCTGCAGTTTTCCCCCCTCACCTTTCCAATGTTTTCACAGAACAAATGATAAAGGAAATTAAACAGGAATTTGGAAAGAGAGTCAAAATCCAAGGGGAGGAAATGAAAACCCTGATATTTGGCGATGCTATTGTTATTTTATGTGACTCAGCAAAATATCTAGAGAAATTGCTAAATTGAATGGACAGAGTCTTGGGGAAAGAGTACAGGATGAAAATAAATAAGTCCAAAACAATGGTAATGGAGTGCGGTCGAACGAAGACAGGTGATGCAGGAAATATTAGATGAGGAAATGAAGTTTTAAAGGACGTACATGAGTATTTTTACTTGGGTAGTAAAATAACTAACGATAGTAGAAGTAAGGACATAAAATGCAGACTAGCAGAAACAAAAGAGGCCTTTCTTAAAAAGAAGACATTTGCTCACCTCGAATGTTGATATAGGAATTAGGAAGATGTTTTTGAAGACTTTTGTCCGAAGCATGGCATTGTATGGAAGTGAATCTTAGACGAGAACTAGCTCAGAAAGAATGAGAATAGAAGCTTTTGAAGCGTTGTATTACACAAGAATGCTGAAGGTGAGATGAGAATATCGAATCAGGAATGAAGAGATACTGAATCGAATTGCTGAGAGGAGATCGATTTGACTAAATTTGACGAGAAGAAGAGATAGAATGGTAGGACACATCTTGAGACGCTCAGGACTTATTCTGTTTGTTTTTGAGTGAAGTGTAGGTGGTAGGAACGCTAGGAGTAGACTGAGATACGAATATGACAAGCAGATTAGAGCAGATGTAGGAAGTAGTAGTTATGTAGAAATGAAAGGGTTAGCAGAGGATAGGGTGGTATGGAGGAGGGCTGCATCAAACCAGTCTGTCGACTGATAGCTCAAACAACAACATGTGTAAACACCTTTCTATTAAAGATTTGTACGGAATTTTCTTGTTTCCTTCCTTTTTTTTTTTACAATTAGCTTAACGTCGCACCGACACCGATAGGTCTTATGGCGACGATGGGATAGAAAAGATGTAGGAGTGGAAAGGAATCGGTCGTGGCCTTAAGTAAGGTACAGTTTAAGTATTTTCGTGGTATGAAAAGGGAAAACGACGGGAAACTATTTTCAGGACTACCGACAGTGGGGCTCGAACCCACTATCTCCCGCATGCAACCTGACAACTGCGCGCCAGCTCGCCCGTTGGTAGCATGCACATCATTGCACTTTCGATGTTGCCTATTTGATATCCTGTATCAATGCCAGCAGGTGTCTGGAAATAATTAAACAATTTTAAAGGGGCCGCTGCAGTGAAAATATGCTGGTAGGCCATTTTTTATCGCACCGACACAGATAGGTCTTATGGCGACGATGGGACAGGAAAGGCCTAAGAATGTGAAGGAAGCGTCAGTGGCCATAATTAAGGTACAGCCCCAGCATTTGCCTGGCGTGAAAATGGGAAACCACGGAAAACCATCTTCGGGGTTGCCGACAGTGGGGTCGAACCCACTATCTCCCGAATACTGGATACTGGCCGCACTGAAGCGACTACAGCTATCGAGTTCGGTAAGTAGACCATTTTAAAGTATTCGCTAGATGCTGCTCTTGCAAGTCAAGAGCAGACCTTGTCAGTGTATTTAATGAAACAGATTGCTGCAGACAGGTGTCTCGCGACAGGCTTCACTGGCACATGTCCTGGTGGGAGTGGGAGGGGAAGTGCCCGCTGTATGACGCACATCCTGCTCCAACCTGTACTGTGCCCCTTGTTGTTGGCAACCCTTTTAGCCCGTCAAATCGCAATTCTACTCTACTAGGGCTATTACCGTAAATTCGGATGCAGTACAGCTTATTTTTTCGTATCGCCAGTTCTAAATAATGGCATAGTTTGACTTTTCATCTGTGTAGATGAAAGTGGAATAACAGTAGGAAAATGAGACCTTTCATTGCAACACGCTTCGTGAAGCACCAATAGGCCTATTCTAAAGCTACACCCATGTGCGCTAGCGGACGAAATGTAAAGAGGCAGTGAGAATATGCTACTTACACTTCCACGCGTCACCGATTATTGTCTGCTCCTAACCGACTTGGCCTAATTGTCCGGCTCCATGGCTAAATATTTAGCGTGCTGGTCTTTGGTCACAAGGGTTCCGGGTTCGATTCCCGGCAGGGTCGGGAATTTTAACCATCATTGGTTAACTTCACTGGCACGGAGACTGGGTGTATGTGTCGTATTCATCATCATTTCATCGTCATCACGACGCGAAGGTCGCCTACGGGAGTTAAATCGAAGGACGTGCATCTGGCGAGCCGAACTTGTCCTCGGACACTGCCGGCACTAAAAGCCATTCGCCATTTCATTTTAGCCTAGTTATACAGCAAACTCTCCATTATCCGGGTTATGGTTTTAAAATTATTCTCAGGAAATAATTTACCAACTAATTAATTTATTAGCATAAATAACTTAAAACTAGATTCTGGTAGAATATTTCTATTAACTACTGTAGGAAGAAAATTCTGCTCCATGCGTATCTTTTTCTTTCTGGATTCGGCCTTTTCACACAAACCTCTGTAATCCATATCAAAAGACGTTAAACTCGTGTTCCGTTATTTCAATTAAAGTTGTTATTGTTATGGATTTCATGTTTAAAGAAATTCTTTTTTTTTTTTTCAAGTTCGTTTGGGCCACCTAAGAACCACGGTGCTTGTGCTTTAGCTGTATTTTTGTTTTCGATGGTTGCTGCTTGTGCTGTTCTTAATGGTAGGTCTGGCTCCTACTTTGTTTTTGGTACCTTGACCTTTTCTGTTGGCCCAGTAATCCTTCACTCTCCGTCTGAACACTATTTTGCGTTGTTCGGAACATTTCCTGGTCTCATTGTGCTTAGATTCTGTAAGGGATGTCAGGACTGGTCTGGTTTTGATAGCTGAACGTTAGTTGCTCCTGTTAATTAGGATGACGTTATTAAGTTCGGCCAGATCCTTTTCTACCTGCTGGATCCACAGCGATGCAGTGGTTTTACCCTAGCTGGCTACTTTGGAAATCTTATAGAACAACCTGTGGGAATCCATTCTATCCAGGCGTCCGGAGAAAGCAAGCCGTTTTCTTCTGATGACATCTGTGAGGGTTTCATGGTGTTGGTAGATTTCACGGCACCGATCTCGATAGCTGCAGTCGCTTAAGGGCGGCCAGTGTCCAGTAATCGGTTGGGGTGGTGGCCGCCTGACCCCAACTTGGCAGGTTCGATCCTCGCTCAGTCCGATGGTATTTGAAGGAGCTCAAATACGTCAGCCTCTTGTCGGTAGATGTACTGGCATGTGAAATACTTCCTACGAGACAAAATTCCGGTACCTCGGCGTCTCCGAAAATCGTAAAAGTATTTAATGGGACATAAAACAAATAATATTATTTTTATTCTCTTTTCTTTCCCTTCGCCAGATTGAATGGCTTGGTTGAAGTTGTGACATTCACACGGAACGCCAAACATTCCAGGAAATTACTATGCATGGTTATGTCAAACAGTGATACTTGCACGGAGGCACAAGGAGAGTTGGAACGGAGAAGCAAGAGAGGGGAAGGACCTCCCGCTAACAATATTTATATAGATAGATAGATAGATAGATAGATAGATAGATAGATAGATAGATAGATAGATAGACAGATAGATGGATAGAGTTCATTGCTCCGTACAAGTGTCACTCCGTGCAAATGTCACTCCGTGCAATCTTCCTAACCCCGCGGGGCCCCGGCTTAGTTGGCAGAGCGCCGAATGTCTGAGTCCAAGCTGTCGGGTTCGTTCCCAGATCATTCTGGTGGTATTTAAAAGTGCTCAGATACACTAACCTCGTGTCAATAAATTCAACTGTAAAGAAAAGAATTCTTGCGGGACAAGATTTTCCACTTCTCGGCGTCTCTGAAATTGGTGACGGTAGTTATTTGGACATAAACTGAATAGAATTGTGATAATCTTTTCCCCTTATTGTAAGATGTTATTTGGAAGTGTCCGCCTCTGTGGTGTAGTGGTTAGTGTGATTAGCTGCCAACCGTATTGGCCCGGGTTCGACTCCTGTCTGTGCCACAAAATTTGAAAAGTGGCACGAGGGCTGGAACGGAGTCCAATCAGCCTCGGGAGGTCAATTGAGTAGAGGTGGGTTCGATTTCCCCCTCGGCCATCCATTTACTTACGGCTACGGCCGCTTCCTTCCCTCTTCCTTCTCTGTTCCTTCCAATCTTCCCATCCCCCCTCCAAAAGATTCCAGGTTTGCATAGCAGCTTATGGTGCTAGATGTTACATCCTGGAGAGTTGAGTTCCTGGCATCTATTTAACCATGAGTGTCGTATGGATGCCAACATATATATGTGGCCCGTCGAGAGTCCGTCTCGAGATTTACAACATCATGTTCTTCTCAATATTCACCCCAGATATACAATTCAGTTCCATTCCACTCATGGTTGAACGTGAAACTCGAAACACAATCTTATTTTAACACACACACACACACAACACAACACAATATTACAGTTCATCACTCGCATTATGCGAATAATCTATGTTTCACACCACTGTTTGTTTTCACTGTACAATTAAGTATGATGCGAATACAGTCTGCTTTCAATTAATATTATTAACTGAAAAAGACATGGCCTACAATAAGATTAAATCTGTTATTTCTACGTCGTCTGTTGTACAATGGCTTGAGTATCTGACGCTATCTGGTGTGCAGTCAGCTCTTGATTACTGTACTCAATGGTGGCACGTTAGAGAATAGGTGAAGCTTCTCATCGGAACGCGGCGAACTTGAAAACGGACATGTTCACTGACAATGAAATACACATAATAATTTGCCTTCCGTCATCTTCTTACTTCTATTATCATCTAGTATTAACGGCGGTCGTCTTTTAATTTTAATAGTCCATTGGTAAATAAATATGGATTATAATTACAAGTTGATAATAATCCAGACGCGTAGAAATTCAACATTTCTAATAAATCCCAAAATTACGTCATAAAACATCGGACATGGAATGTACCATCTCGCAGAAGAAAACCACTCGTTTCTTGCTAATTGAGGTCACCAGCTCCATATAGCATCTGAAATGATTTCAGAATTCACTAAAATTTAATACATCAATTAGAGCAAATATCACGGTGCTCAGAGCTGTACCAGTTCCATATTGTAATATATTTATTTCGAGACATTCAACTGAGCGAATTGGCTGGGAAGATTAATTGTCCTTCCCCAAGAGTACAAACCGATGGTGAATAAGTCATCTGTGACACAAGTTGGCCTCACTCGCTACCATGAGCCTCAGTAATCGATACATGTTCAATCAAAGAATAAAGTGAAAGGTTATAATACCTTTTGAACCACCAGAAGAATCAAAATTAAGACGATTTTATGTCTCTTCAACAAGACATTGGTACTATGAGAATTTGTGCTTCAGTGACATTATTCTGATAAGACTTACAAGGTATTATTGTGAGGTCGAACGGTCATTCTTTCAGTATCGTGCATTGTTCGGAGACAACGGATATCAGTTTGTGATGGAGAGTCTTCGTTGTTCAATGCAACAGCGAACCATTTTAAACCACCACTGTCTCAACCTGACTAGTGAGTGATTTTTATAATCATCATATTCTAAGGTCGCAGCCATAGATGTCAATCTTGAGCCAGTCTTTTCAACTCAGTGTAGGTCTTGCAGTTCATCCTCAGAAGCAGGTTCTTGAAATAAGACACTCTGGATCGTCCTCTTCCTCTTTTCCCTGCAATTCTTCCTTCAATGATGTTACAAAGGAACTCCTCATGCCGCATAATGTGACCAATGAATTTTATTTTCCGTTTTTCTATCTCAGTTAACAGACACCGTTCTTCTCCTAAGGACTTCGATATTTTTCTTCATTTCAGTCCAACTTATCTTGTGCATTCTTCTCCAGATCCACATTTCAATTGCCTCTAGTCTTTTCTATTCCGTGCCTGGTTGAGTGGCTCAGACGGTTGAGGCACTGGCCTTCGGGCCCCAACCTGGCAGGTTCGATCCTGGCTCAGTCCGATATTTGAAAGTGCTCAAATACGTCAGTCTTGTGTCGGTAGATTTGCTCTCACGTAAAATAACTCCTGCTGGACAAAATTCCGCCACTTCGGCGTCTCCGAAAACCGTAAGAGTAATTAGTGGGACTTAAAGCAAATAATATTAAGTAACATTTCTTTTCCCGCTCTCCTAATACCCAGCTTTCGCAACCGTACAGAAGCATGCTCCAGACAAAGATTTTTGCAAAGACCTTCCGAGTTTGTATATCTATATGTTCGTTGGCCAGCAGATGATTTTTATTTAATCTCGGAAGGCTTTCCTTGCCGTTGCTATACTTTTTGTGACTTCTGATATGCTCCGATTATCACTCGTGATTAGGGTTCCTAAGTAGCAAAACTTTTCCATTTGTTCAATTTTATCAGGGCCAAATTTTATGTGTGTTAGGCCTATAGGTGTTTTCTTGGATTAACATATTTTCATGGTTTTTGTTTTTCTTGCACTAATTTCGAGGCTCCGTTTGATTAAAGTTTCTGCTAATATGGTGATCATTTTCTGCATTTGTTTTCATTTTCTCCGCTAGTATGGCGATATCATTAGTAAATCTTGTATTTATTTATTTCATTCGTTTCGGCCCTTATGATCTCGAGTGACTTGCTCAGCACGTCTTCGTTCTTCCCAGCACCTCTTCATTCTTTCACTTCTCCTATTTCTCTACGCTTGTGTGATTTGGATCTTGATCTTAGTTTCGGTCCATTTGTGACTTTCGACGAGCTTTTTGTAAACACATCTATCCTGCACAGTCGTTAGTGGAAATTTACCTATTATGCCAGTAGCCTTCCAATCCTCCCTAACTTCCTTCATCCAGTTATTGCCCATTAAGCATATCGCGTTCCATATGTTCTTTGTTAACGTGTTGTCATACATCCTCACCAAATGTCCCACGAAACTCAACCTTCTTTTCCATAATTCACGTGAAATTGGTTCTACTTTTTCGTATATCCCCTGCTTTGATCTGTGCATCCATATTTCACCTGCTTTTTGGTACCCCACATATCTCCCAGGATCTCCATTTCCTCTTTTCCCAATCGAATACAAGCTCTTTTGACTAATGCCATGGCGTCAGTAGTGTACAATGCTGCGTTCCGGATGGTCATTGTTTATTATCGCAGTTTGGCGTTCCTTCTTCCCATAAGTTGTCTTGGCCGTGAATCGTAGTTTCTGCAGAAGTTGTGCTTTGTCTCCTGCAATCTTGTTATTCTGTAGTTGCCTGTTATATTCTCACTTAGGTACCGGGAACTGTTGACTATCTCTACTTCTTTATCTCCAAAGTTCCATTTGGCCTTTGCATTCAGTTTCTTGTTCTTCTTATACGCTATCATCAGGTCAATCTTCGTCGCAGTGTCGGCTGGGTTTGCTAGCGCCATCTTCGCATCTTCTTCCGACTCGTGTAGCAATGCCATATCTGCGAAGGCCAAACAGTATACTGTGGCGTTGTGTTTGATCTTGTATCCAATCTGTACACCTTCGACATCCAAGGTTTTGTTCAACTGCCCCATTGTTTCATCACATTATCCAGAACCAAGTTGAACAGTATTGGTGAAAGTCCATCACCTCGTCTGACTCCTTTTCCAATTTCGGTAGCAAATCTTATAGAATGTACTTGTTTACCATTAATTTTGATCCCAGCTGTATAATATTCAAACAAAATATTTTTATAGGTCCGCCTCTGTGGTGTAGTGGTTAGTGTGATTAGCTGCCACCCATTCAGGCCCGGGTTCGATTCCACCAGTGCCATAAAATTTAAAAAGTGGTACGAGGGCTGGAACGGTGTTCACACAGCCTCGGGAGAACAACTGAGCTCGATTCTGTCTTCAGCCATTCTCGAAGTTATTTTTCGTGGTTTCTCACTTCTCCTCCAGGCAAACGCCGGGATGGTGCCTAACTTAGGGCCACGGCTGCTTCATTCCCTCTTCCTTGTCTATCCCTTCCAATGTTGCCATCCCGTCCACAAGGCCCCTGTTCAGCGTAGCAGGTGAGGCCTCCTAGGCGAAGTACTGCTCCACCTGCTCAGTTATATCCACGATCCGATGTTTCACGCTTCAGGACATTGCCCTTGAGGCGGTAGAGGTGGGATCCTTCGCTGAGTTCGAGGGGAAAACCAACCCGGGAGGATATACAGATTAAGGAAGAAAGAAGGAATATTTTTATACATGTTTCTCAGTTTTTATTTACATCAGGAACGAAATATTTTAAATATGGTTCGAACATAAAAAACTGTCCCCTAGTGCTAACATTAAATGTTCTTAACGATTTATGATGTACTTGGTCGGTTGTTATGAGAGACACTGGTGCACGTGGGCTGTGTCATGAGCTTGATAAGATACATCCCTTGGAGAATTCGCATCGTGATCCAAGTCTCAGCTTCGTATTTTTGTTCGCCTACGGAGATAACATATGAGTTTTCCTGTCACGGTAGTGGATAGGCAAATGCAGCTGATTTATCAGACATTCTGAAAGAGAGAGAAAAGATGACGCTCGCGCATTGGAATTATGCTGGTCGATATGCTACATGGTATACCTCAAAGAACCACGTGCCGCCTGTAGGAACAGTCACACTGTGTCAATGGACTATTACATTCAACCTGCGTTTATCATATTAAATTATAAACAAGTAATTATTTACCCTTCATCGACGGAGAGGAACAAATTCCATGGAAATTGATATCAATTAAGAATAATAATAATAATATTTGTTCTTACATCCCACTAACGACTTTTACTGTTTTCGGAGGAGACATCGAGGTGCCAGAATTTTGCCCCGCAGGATTCATTTACGTGCCATTAAATATACCGACACGAGGCTGACGTATCTGAGCACCTTCAAATACCACCGGTCTGACCCAGGATCGAAGCTGCCAAGTTGAGCTCAGAAGGCCAGCGCCTCAACCGTCTGAGCCACTTGGCCCGGCTATCGATTTATAGCATCCTATGTATTCGAAATCGACTTTCAACCTATTAGGTCGTAATACGTTCATATAGTACGTGTTGAAGATATGTTTAGTACAGAACAAAAATTGCAACTGGACGCCAGTGGGTTGATAGAGCAACCGATGCGAAATCGTGAGGATGTGGGTTCGGATCCCACTAATGTCCGGTTGTCCATTTTTATTCTATGCTTAACATCTCTTCAAGATTTACTACATGTACATAACACTACATAGCAGGTTGAAAGTCGATTTCGATTACAATCCGGTCGTGAAAACTCAATATTCATCCTATATATATTATAATTTACTTTATGTCGCACCAACTATGGGATAGGAAAGGCCTAGGAGTTTGAACGTAGCGGCCGTGGCCTTTATTAAGGTACAGCCACAGCATTTGTCTGGTGTGAAAATGGGAATCCATGGGAAACCATCTTCAGGGCTGCGACAGTGCGGTTAGAACCCACTATCTCCCGGATGCAAGTTCACAGCTTCGCAGCCCTGACCGCACGGCTCACCCGGTAGCATCCTATGCATGCAAGTTAGATGTCGAAGCGAGGCAAATAGCAGACTCACTGGTGTCCTTCCTCCCGCTCACATATACATGGTATTTCGCAAAATGGTCTCTCTCATCCGCTACCCAACGAACAATCATGAGTTTACGCGTATGACGGCGAACATGGCTTCACCTAACAATCTTGGTGGGATCTGAACACTACGAAATAATAATAATAATAATAATAATAATAATAATAATAATAATAATAATAATAATAATAATAATAATAATAATAATAATAATAATAATAATAATATTATTATTATTATTATTTTCATTCATGAGGTGGGAATATTATTGGGATATGTAATGAACTATGCAACTTAAATGAAATTGACTCTATTTGTACAGTTTTAGATATGAAGTGCAAGTTATATTTCACTCAGGGTAGAAATCTAGTGTAATGAAATGTAGGTCACTGTAATGAAATGGACATTCATGGAGAGCTGGTGCATGTGGGAGATAATAATCATTTCCTCTATGTTCTCTATTAATTTGAAACGCAGTCCATGTTTTGAATTTGTTGCAGATTCATTACAGAAACGAAGTAAGCGAAAAGAAAGCATTAAATCCCGCGCTTGCTATTGTTAGATAAGATTAATACGCTAACTCATTTCAGAGACAGAACTGTAATCATTTATAAAGTTCTAAAGCTTTTAATTCTTTTTTATATCTACTAACGTTCAATTTCAATTGCACATGTCTCTATCGAATTTTATTGTTAGGGTGTGAAATCTGTTATCAAGTTACTGTACGGTATTTGAGAACTCTGAAATTCATTATCTGAACAACAGATTTAACTATTTTTCATCCACACTACTCTAAACTATAGAGTATTATTCCTTTTAAATATATTTCCTCGTTTGCGTTTCTCGATGGATTCTGAAATCTAAGAACTGAGTAATACAAACAAACAAGCAAACAAACAAACCCCATGGCTCATCATGGCCTACCAAGCGACCGCTGCTCAGCCCGAAGGTCTGCAGATTATGAGGTGTCGTGTGGTCGGCACTGTGAATCCTCTCGGCCGTTATTCTTGGCTTTCCAGGCAGGGACCGACATCTCACTGTCAGATAACTTCTCAGTTGTAATCAATGGAAGAAACGTTCATTGATTAATGGCCGTCAACTCGGTTTTAGAAAAGGTTTCTCCTGCGAGAACCAGATGTTTTCTCCCTTTCAAGGTATTAGCGAGTCATTAGAAAAAGGTGTGCAAGTTGATGCTATTGTAATAATTGATTTTGCTAAAGCATTTGATGTAGTATCACATTACATTCTGGTTCGAAAATTGGTAGAAACAAACATTGATAACATTGTGGTTCTGTGGATCTGGGATAATTTGACATAGCGCACGCAGAGCGTAAATCTGGAAAGTAAATACTCCGACGAAGTTTGTTAACGTCGGGAGTAGTTCAGGGTAGTGTTATAGGGCCACTCCTATTTATAGCGTTTATCAACGATCTGCCGAAAGAAATTCGAAATGAATGCAGATTGTTCGCGGACAATTGCATAATATATAGAAAAATACAGAATGCTAGCGATAATAGGTTATTACAAGCCGATATAATATAGATACTCCATATAGGTACCCGATAATAAAAGGAAAATAAATTCTCGAAAATGCAGTCTCGTAAGAATGGGAAAGAAATATATGAAAGGGGACTTTCAAATTGTCTTGGATCGGACGCTCTGGCTGAGAGTTCCTCCTGCAAGTGTCTAAGAATCGATGTGGAAAGAGAGATCTAAAATGGGACACCCACATAGGAAGTGTAATTACCAAAACGTGCAAGTCCTTATATTTCATGATGAAGGTGCTAAAGGGCAGCAGTTCCCAGGTGAAGGGGCAGGGCAAACAGGACTCATTAAGGAAACTGAGATGGTACAGCGAAGGGGCGGAGTTCGATTCCCATCTCAGCCATCCTCGAAGTGGTTTCCGTGGGTTCCAACTTCTCCACGCAAATGCCTGTATGGTACTTAACTTAAGGGCACGGCCACTTCCTAGTTTATCCTTTCCGATCTTCGCATTCCCCACAAGGACCCTGTTCAGCATAGCAGATGAGGCCGCCGGGGCCTCGAGTTATATAGTTTTAACCCTGAATTTGATTATTCATTCTGTTTTATCAATGAGGGTTAATTTTAACTCTAGGTTAATGTCGGAGTTAAGTTAATCCCTCCTTTCACCTGAGTCAAACTGTCAACTCGAGGTTAAAATAAAAATGTCCGCCATAAATCATGCGTCTGATGCAGAGTTGCTTTATTTAGATGTGTTAAATGGTGTTCCTAACGTAAATATGCCTATAATAAGAAGGAAAGACTTTCAAAATCTATCTGAAGGACAACTCCTGAAGAGATATTGTATCCGATAGGGATATGAACCAAGCACTAATGATCAAGTGGACGCGCATTTCTTTGTCTGGCAACGAGCTCGCGGGAACTCGAAGCTTGGAACGTTGCGGGTGTGGCTAGAAAATATTTCCCCAAGCAGAGCTAGGGAATCCCTGGATGAAAATAAGGGAGGTGTCATCCCCACCACATATTGTTGGCGTTGGGGAGTGGTACACTTTTTAGCTTCGTAATACGGGAACCATCTTGAAATAAGCATGACCAACTTCGTCTTCTATAATGAACGAATTAACTATTTTAATAATAATGCGTTGTACAATGATTCAAAAGTGCTGTCCGTGATTCGTGAATTCATTTAGAGCGTGTGATGTCTTTTATGGTGATAATCTGCTGTCAAAAGAAGGAATAGATGATTACATAATACTGGAAAGTTACAGAGGCCTTAAATATCTTCACATCCACTTGACGAGGGGAAACCTGTGTGCAAGGGGAAATTTGAAGACAGTTATTTATTTATTACAGGAGATTCTGCGATCGGATTTCGTACAGGTGCGTTCTAACTATATTATAGGACTAGCAAGATACCCGTGCTTCGCTACGGTATTATACTGAAATTTATAATTGAATGCTTATTGTTTTAGATATATAATCCGCCGAAATTCGCGATCTGACCGTTTTCTGCGAGAATCCGCCAAAATTTGCGATCTGACTCGTTTTCTAATAGATTACGGCAAGTTTCCTCCCATTTTTCAATCTTTCTTTCCAGCAAACGATTTCGTACTTCCCGGGCTAGGTCCAGGTATTCCACCCAGTTAGTTGGGTCCCTAAATCTTTGCCATCTTTTCCTATAAGCATTTTTAATATGGATCAAATCCTTCAGGGGATCTGTCGTGGTGTCGTCTTGGGTGCCTTGGCGGTAGCCTACTGAACCCGCGGCCGGACTGCATTGTTAGTCATTAACCGTCCAGGACCCGTTTCCAGCGTGGTCCGCACATGTGAGGACGGTCCAGAATATTATTATTATTATTATTATTATTATTATTATTATTATTATAGCTGTTCTGGACCCCATAGCAAGACCGCTACTTGGAGGTAAATTACATCTGCTGCCATTGTCATTGTTGACAATGTGGCCAGCACCATTGTCGTGCGTAGGCAAGTGTGCGGGATTTCTGGCGATACGAATGACACACCTCCGTGTATTAGTGACCTTATTATAGAGGTGAACAATTTGACGGTCAATATCATTCCTATCGTTTATTTCAAATGTGTTTAAATTTTTATTTATATACCAGGAGAATCTACTCTAATCTAAGAACGTTCTCCGAAGGAAAAGATGGCTGTTGAAAAAGAACCCAGAAAAGATTAAAAATGATCGGTTTATGATCAGAATAAGTACATCGAAAGTCAACAGCCTGTTTCCTATCATTCGACAGGATCAGGGATGGAATGAATAAAGCCCCATCTAGCGGCGACAATATGAATTGTGCCGGCTGCCGAAGCTCCCGTCTGGGGCAATGATCGATGAGTGACAAATGAAATGAAATATTGGACAGTGTTGCTGGAATGAATGATGACAGGGAAAGCCGGAGTATCCGGAGAAAAACCTGTCCCGCCGCCATTTTGTCCAGCACGAATGTCACATGGAGTGACCGGGATTTGAAAACGGAACCCAGCCGTGAGAGGCCGGCGCTCTGCCGCCTAAGCAACGGAGGCTCCTTATAAGTACATTATGAACAGTAAAATCAATTGGTCTCACCGCCTTTTACACCCCACCGCCGTTAAGTTTATTTACGCCACCCCCCCAAAAAAATGAAAAGAAGGTGTGTTTCTTTATGATTAAAGGAGATTCCAAATACCAATGTTCACCGGGCGAGTTGGCCGTGCGTATAGAGGCGCGCGGCTGTGAGCTTGCATCCGGCAGATAGTAGGTTCGAATCCCACTATCGGCAGCCCTGAAGATGGTTTTCCGTGGTTTCCCATTTTCACACCAGGCAAATTCTGGGGCTGTACCTTAATTAAGGCCACGGCCGCTTCCTTCCAACTCCTCGGCCTTTCCCATCCCATCGTCGTCATAAGACCTATCTGTGTCTGTACGACGTAAAGCCCCTAGCAAAAAAAAAAAAAAAAACAATGTTCACGTTTATTACCTTCAGTTTTGAGATATAAGTATCCCCTTAAAAATAATTAACTTTTTTAACTTCCTTTCACACTCCCCCCCACCTCCCCTCACAAAGTGATATTAAGGCAAAAATACTTGTTCCTTTAATAGTAAAGGATCTTCTAAGTACCAATTATCACCACTCTAACCTCTTTAGTTTTTGATTTATGTGTCCTCATGAAAGGAAATCAGCTCCTTTTCACTCCCCCCCCCTCAAGATTGTTTCCCCCGCCCCAAAACGCGCTTTTCTTTGTTTTTAAAAGAGATCAAAATACCAATTTTCACGTCTGTAACAACTTTAGTTTTTATTAGATGTATGTATTCTCATACAATTAAGTCAATTAATTTTTTCAATCCTTTAACCCCCCAAACCCTCTTCATTGGATTTTCCGAGAATACGTGCTTGTTTACGTTTAAAGCAGATTCCAAAAATCAAATTTCACGTGTGTAACATCTTCATTTTTGAGATATCAGTAGCCTAATGAAAAGAATTCAACACCATTTTCAGTCACTTTTACCCCCCCCCCCCACTTCCGAAGTGGTATTTCCGAGAACTAAAAATACACGTTTCTTTATTTTTAATAGAATTAAAAAATTACCATTTCTCACTTCTGTAACATGTTAAGTTTTTTGAGATATACTGTAGAAATTCTCATTTTAAAATTTCACCCCTTTTTAGTTCCCCTTAAGTGGAGTTTCCAAAGACAAATCACCTATGTTTCTTTACACTTACAGGAGATTCCAAATACCCACTTTTTACGTCTGTAACATTTTACGCTTCTCAGATATTCTGTAGATATAGTCTTTCTAAAAATTCACCCCAATTTGCCACTCCTGTTTAACCGCCATTAATTTAATTTTCCAAAAGCAAAAATATACGTGTTTCTTTATTTTTAAAGGAGATTCTAAATACCAAATTTTACATCTATAAACTTTAAAAGTTTTGAGATATAGATACACTCATTTATAAATTTCATCCCCCTTTTCACCCCCCATTATTTGGATTTTCCCAAAACGAAAAAATACCTGTTTCTTTGTTTTTAAAGTAGATCCCAAATACCAATTTTCAGGTCTGTAATATATTCAGTTTCTAAGATATAAGTATTCTCTTTAAAGGCATTCAACCCAATTTTCACCCCCTTTTCACCCCTCCTATTGGGATTTTCCGAAAACAAAAAACTACGTGTTCCTTGATTTATAATGAAGATTCTAAATACCAATTTTTACATCTCTAAACTTTAAAACTTTTGAGATATAGATGCACTCATTCAAAAATTCACCCCCTTCTCAACCTCGCATTAATTGGATTTTCCAAAAACAAAAAAAATGTGTTACTTTATTTTTGAAAGCGATCAAAAGTACCAATTTTGAGGTCTGTAATATCTTCAGTTTCTGAGATATAAGTATTCTCTTTAAAGGCATTCAAACCATTTTTCACCCCCTTTTTACCCCTCCTATTGGGATTTTCCGTAAACAAAAAAATACGTGTTCCTTTATTTTTAATGGAGATTCTAAATACCAATTTTTACATCTCTAAACTTTAAAACTTTTGAGATATAGATGCACTCATTTTAAAAATTCACCCCTATTTCACCCTCGCATTAATTGGATTTTCCAAAAACAAAAAAAAATATATGTTTCTTTATTTTTGACAGCGATCGAAAGTACCAATTTTGAGGTCTGTAATATCTTCTGTTTCTGAGATATAAGTAGCGGTATCCTGATTAAAGGCATTCAACCCCTTTTTCACCCTTTTTCACCCCTCCTATTGGGATTGTCTGAAAACAAAAAAATACGTGTTTCCTTATTTTTAATGAAGATTCTAAATACCAATTTTCACATCTGTAAACTTTTAAAGTTTTGAGATATAGACACACTCATTTTAAAATTTCACCCCCCTTTTCACCCCCTTAGCGACAGAATATCCAAAAATCCTCTCTTAGCGAGCACCTACATTACAATATGAATATATCCCCAAAATTTCATTTCTTTATGTCCAGTAGTTTTGGCTCGGCGATGATGAATCAGTCAGTCAGTCAGTCAGTCAGTCAGTCAGTCAGGACAAGCTACTTTATATATATAGATTACTGGTCACCTGGTTATCGCACTATTGTGCCTCAAATTCACCGAGAAATGGGTGTACAGGAAATTTGAGTGGGGAACTTTTCAGCTAATATATGGCTTTAGAAGCCTCACCCCGGGGCAGCCAGTGTTTTCTTCTCGCAAGGAACAGATGTGTGTCGGTATCGGGCTCTAGGTTTCCTTTGTGTGAGTACTGTAAATGCAAAGAATAGTCAAAACGACTTAATTCGAGTGGTGAATGAATAGAACGACGAAGAGGGATGTAACTGAGTGCACGGTAATATTTTCGTCGATTTTTGAATAGTAAATTGAACTCATAGAATTATTATTATTATTATTATTATTATTATTATTATTATTATTATTATTATTATTATTATTATTATTATTATTATTATTATTACTTCCATCGCCCGAGACAAAGAAGTGTGACGGGTAATATTACAAGCATCACTATGAGCAGTGATACAGGGGTTAATTCGGAGTCGTGCTACCCATAAGCTGTAGGATACGAGTAGAAATACCCTCTATTAATCTATTTGATTCTAGGACATTGAATCAAAGACCGGGTCAATTAGCGTGCGGTGACGCAGACGAACGGAACGAGTATTAACTGTGTGTGTGTGTCTGTGCCTTAGATACTGAAGATTTCCAGTGCCCAGGTCTATGGAGATTAGCAGTCACAGCCAGCAGATGGAACTGACAGATATCAACGTGGACATGAGTCAACAGTAAACCCGAGGATGGACGTGCCGTAGCTCACTGAGGTGTCATCGAGGGTCAATAAAGCTGAGTAATACCATTCTATTATGGATGACGTGAGGGGTACCGAAAATTCATTTTATAATGTTGTAGCTATTAATTGATAGGGATTCTTTGTGTGTTAAATTGTAAATGTGCAAAGGCATGGCACAGAGTTTATTTTAATAAAAAATCTGATTAACTTAACTTGTAGATATGGGAAATAGTGCTAATAGTATCCTTGGGGTTACTTTTCTGTATAGGTGATAGTGGTGATTTTCATTAGTTCTTGGAATGGATTGTGTAAGAAGGGCTGGTATTAAACCGGTTGGCCTATCATAAATGCCAAGTAATATTTGTGTATATTATCCTGTGTGAAAGAAGAAATGTTGCTGCGGAATCACTCAGAGAGCATAAGCGACGACCTCCAATGAAATATTTAGCTAGGTACCATTTTTTTATTGCGAACGTCTATAACGTGTGGTTTCGATAACTGTAGGACCCTAATTACACTGTGAATTGTGTGAAGTTACAATTGTTCTTGTTTATAATTAACGCGTGAGTTTCTATCGTCAAGAAGTAAGTGTAAAGTAACGTATTAGTGACCATGTAAGTCACGTAGGCACATCAGGTAGAGATTAGGCCCATTTTAAAGGATTCATAATATTAATAGAAGCTGGTGTTTTGTTATTTAGATTTCTGTGTCTGCTGGGTTACTATCAGTCCAGTTGTTTGAAAGATTGTGTGCGTAGATAAGGAAAAAGTCTGCTGAAAAATGCATCAGGCGACGATGTTAGAATGGATTTGAAGTCAGAACTCACGGTGTTAATTTTTGAAGTCAGATTGTGGTTGAACACATGTGAAGGTTTTAGAATTGAGAATTGAGAGTTGAAAATCATCTCACTGCAATGAGGGTGTTTATTCTATGTAGAGAATTGATGCGTTTGTATTTAAAGGAACGATATTGTTCTTCCCTGACAGCGATAAGTTATGTCCTGTTGCCATGCCTACGGCCGAGAGGGTGTGCAGACTTGGGGACTGGCATTTGCGAGTGATAACTGTGCTAATTGATTCATTTCCTCAACTGACTTAAGTAGATGTCGGAAGTCAATGACCCGGTTTTTATTTTTCTTAATAGTTTTTCATGCATATAAAATCATTAGTAGGGATTTAAGGTTCCCTGCAGAAGTCGAGGATCTTGGGTTTGGCTCTGGGTGTATGACTGGCAGTCTCACAATATTGGGACTGGTGATTTGGGTTTCAACTGTGTTATGTATATAATTTCTGTATTGACTTTGAGTGTTTATGTGTTTAATTGTGTTGTGATGTCATTCAGCGTCGACAATGGTGTCTGTCATTGATGCGACTAGTTCGTGTATATATTGGTGGGGGTTCTATTTGAACCCAAGGCATCTGAAGCTTGTGTTTGTTTATGTTATAATATCTCAGGCTATTACAGTGTGAATCAATTTATGTTAGATTACGTGTCACTCAGATTTGTTAGATTTGAGTATTATGATTTTGTTTGCCCACTAAAATTGGGAGTAGCTTCAGTGATTAATATTTAATATTCCGTACACTTGAAGTCATGAAATAGATTCTGCTTCAACGGTTATGCTCGGTCTTATCCCTAAATTTTGAACAACGCTCAACAATCCGAATAAAGATGTGAAATTCGATTATGTATTCGCCGTGTATATTTGGGTAATTTTTCATCATCATCAGGGTTATAAATAACCCCTTTGATTTTTTAATTTAAAAGATTGCTCTCATTCGATCGTAGTTATAACACCCGTATTCTCCTACCCTTTATGCTGCTAAGTTATTTATATATACTGTATATATATATATATATTTGTTGTCCAACTGATTTCAACCCAGATAACGACCCTGTAGAAGTATTGCCGGAGACTCTTTGGGTAGGGGGCGGATGCAGTGAAGACTGTCGAAAACCGTCGTCAGTAAAGTCGTCGATGAAATTCGCGAGAGATTAGAATACAAAACTGACCGAAACGGGCCACTCTCTCTCTCTCTCTCTCTCTCTCTCTCTCTCTCAAACTAAAGGTACTGATTGCATTAAGATTTTGCTAGGGGCTTTACGTCGCAACGACAACATTAAGGTTTTATACCACAGGGTCATTTCATATAATGGTCGGAGACAAAAAGGGTTATTTTTGTATCAATTGTCAAGTAATCAGTGACTCTAACCTCAAAATTCGTTATATAGTTGCAAGATGGTCTGTAACGTGGGCAATGCTATTAAATTCGCCTGTTATTTTTCAAATGTGTCCTTTTCTTTCAATTTTACACTGTCATGGCAGTCTTCTTGCATTCTACAATACTTTGGTACTTGTTGATTACTTCAATACATTATATTGTTCCTAAACCAGAAAATTTCGTGCCCCTATTTCTCTTCTCAACTTCTTCCATTTTCAATCACTGCATCAGTTCCATCACGATTAACAGGCTACCTACCTCGGAAATGAGGAAGAAAACGAAATACCGCGCAAGAAATAAACAAAAGAACCACACAAGAAGTGTGTTCATGATCTCTGATTTTTTGTCACTGCCTCCTTGATCTGTACGGCAGCTGTTTCCGGCGAGGGTTAATACGGTGTTAGTTAACCTTCTGCCGAAATAACTCGGTGAAACGCGGGACTCGTAGGAATGAGTTAAAAATTAACCCGAAGTTAACAAACTCAGGGTTACAATATATTTAACCCATGTTGATGTAACCGGGCCTAAGACTTGGCAGGTTCGATCTTGGTTCAGTCTGGTGGTATGTGGAGTACATTCGTAAGATGTCTTGCTTATGTAGGAACCAATGACTGTCGCAGGTTGAAAGTCACTAAGGTCACCTGATTCATCCATGTTCCTCTTCCGT